>NC_058132.1:481234229-481296777 GCF_016433145.1 Gracilinanus agilis
GGGCTATAAAAGAATGCCTGCCCTTTGATCCAGCCATATCATTGCTGGGTTTGTACCCCAAAGAGATCATAGATAAACAGACTTGTGCGAAAATATTTATAGCTGCGCTTTTTGTGGTGGCAACAAACTGGAAAAGGAGGGTATGTCCTTCAACTGGGGAATGGCTGAACAAACTGTGGTATATGCGGGTGATGGAAAACTATTGTGCTAAAAGGAATAACAAACTGGAGAAGTTCCAGGCGAACTGGAGAGACCTCCAGGAACTGATGCAGAGCGAAAGGAGCAGAGCCAGAAGAACATTGTACACAGAGACTGATATACTGTGGTAAAATAGAATGTAATGGACTTCTGTACCAGCAACAATGCAATGACCCAGGACAGCTCTGAGGGATTTATGGTAAAGAAAACTACCCACATTCAGAGGAAGGACTGCAGGAGAGGAAACACATAAGAAAAGCAACTGCTTGAACGTATGGGTCGGGGTGGACATGAATGGGGATGTGGACTCGAAATTACCACACCAATGCAACCACCAACAATTTGGAAATAGGTCTTGATCAAGGACACATGACAAAACCAGTGGAAATGTGCGTTGGCCATGGGTGGGGGGATTGCGGGGGGTGAAGGGGAAAGTAGGAGCATGAATCATGTAACCATGTTAAAAATGATTATTAATAAATGTTTAAAAAAAAACAGGTCAGAACAGTCTCCAAGTTTTCCCCCTCCCAGACCTGATTCAGTACAGTAACTTAACATAAAAGAATAATGAATGAAATATGGAGAAATTGTCTCCCATGAAAAAGCCTGTACTTTCCCACCACTGTAGGTCAAACACACCTAACACATTGTCTCTAAGAAAAAGATGGATGGTGAGAATGAATTTCCATGCCAACTTTATGTATGATCTCAAAGTGTATAAAATAAACACAGCCCAAAAGCTGACCAGAGCAATCTTTATGATGCCTGGCTCTGGCTGAAACCTTGATTACTCTCATTCATCTTAATCATGTCACTGATGCTATCCCACCACCAAGATTCTCCTGGACCTATGGGAGTCCTTTCCTCCCATATGGAGATATAATTAGGGATATTGACTCAAAATGAGCACCCTAGTGCAAATATCAATAAGGAAGTAGATCCTGATCAATGACACATGTAAAATCTGGTGGAATTGTGCATTGGCTATGGGAGGAGATGGAGAGAGGAGAGGGATAGAACAGGAATCCTATAACCATGAATAAATGCTCTAAATGAATTAATTAATTTCAAAATTTAAAAAATAGTCACAGCAACTGACAAATGAAGAAATTCAAGCTATCAACAATCATATGAAAAAATGTTCTTTCCATTTATCACAAGCAAAGATCTGGAGAAAAAGATAATAAAATATTTCCTTTAAAATAATAATAGACTATATAATTATGCCCAAAGAATTATAAAACTGTGTATATTCTTTGACCCAGCATAACACTATTGAGTATGATCCTGCACGTTATCAGGGAATAAGGAAAATAACTTATATTTTTTAAAATAATATAGCAGCCCTCTTTGTGGTACCAAAGAATTAGAAATTGAGGGGATATCCATCAATTCAGGAATGGCTTACTAAATTGTGGTATACATTTGTGATAGAATATTACCGTGCTGTAAGAAATGATGAATATATAGATTTCAGAAAAAGATGGAAAGATTTTTTATAATATTCTATTTTCCCCCAATAACATGTAAAAGCAATTTAACTTATTTTTTTTTTAATTTTGGGTTTCAAATTCTCTCTCTCTTTGACACCTTCTTTGCTTCACCCCATCACACCCCACGCCATGGCAACCAATCTTATATAGATTTTATATGTGCAATCATGTAAAACATTTCTCCATATTAGTCATTTTGTGGAAGAGATGTAAAAAAAGACAAAAAAGAAAGTGAAACATAGTATGTTTGGTCTGCATTCAGAGTTCATTGGTTCTTTTTCTGAAGGTAAATGGAATTTTTTCATCATGAGGCTCTGGGGTTGTCTAGGATCCTCAGTTATAAAGTCTTACCCATTGTCCCTTCTGTCTCCTATCCACCCCCACTGAGCCCACAAATAATATTTGAGTTAATTTCCCTGGTTTTCCCCCTAAGACTATGTACGATGTTCTTTTGGTTCTGCTTACTTCACTTTGTATCAGTTCATGAAAGTCAAAACCTGGAAAGATTTGCATGAAATAATGAAAAATGACATAAGCAAAACCAAGAGAATATTGTATACAGAACAGCAATACTGTTCAAAAAGTAATTATGGGGGCAGATTGAGAGTCAGGCTTAAAGATGGTCAGTCTTGGGTTCAAATTTGACCTCAGACACTTCCTAACTATATGACCCTGGTCAAGTCACTTAACTAGCCCTTACCACTTTTCTACCTTGGAACCAATACACAGTATTGGTAACCAATATGACAGATGGTAAGAATTTTTTTAAAAGTTACTTTGAATATCTGAGTTTATGAATATTCAAATCAACGAAAAAGAGAAGATGCTATCCACCTCCAGCGATGGAACTGATATATGGAACTATGTATTGTATGGTTTTATACACACACACACAAACATGTAAGTGTGTGTAGGTGTGAAACATTAGCCTTCTCTAAGGTGGGACTGGGAGAAAGGGAGACAACTTGAAACTCAAAATGTAACAAAAAAATTTTAAGTCAAAAGGCTAAAAAAATAGATAAAATGTAAGGTATCTCATAATGAAATCAAATGACCTGGGAAAGAATTTGAAGAGAGAATCATTATCAGAATTTATGACAAAAAAGAGTCTTGACTTTATATTTCAAGAAATTATATAAAAAATTTTACCAAATCTTTTAGGACCAGAGGGCAAAGTAGAAACTGGAAAAATCCACCAGTCTCCTCCTTAAAAAAACATTAAAGTGGCAAAACTTGGGGTTCCAAGGTCAAATTAAGAAAATGGCAAGCAGCAAAAAAGAAAGATTCCAAGTACCAAGGAACCACCATTGGGATCACATAAGACTTAGCAGCCACTACATTGAAGAATAGGAGAGTTTGGAATAGGAAAATAGCAAAATATAGAGGCTTAGGGGGCAGCTGGGTAGTTCAGTGGATTGAGAGCCAGGCCTAGAGACAGGAGGTCCTAGGTTCAAATCCGGCCTCAGACACTTCTCAGCTGTGTGACCCTGGGCAAGTCACTTGACCCCCATTGCCTACCCTTACCAATCTTCCACCTATAAGTCAATACACAGAAGTTAAGAGTTTAAAATTGAAAAAAAAATATAGAGGCTTACAGCTAAAAATTATTTGGCCCAGTAAGACTAAGTATAGTCCTATGGAGTGAGGTGGGGGTGGGGAAAAATAGCCCTTTAATGAAATATAGAACTTATAAGGATTTCTGATGAAAACACTCGAATTGAGTAGAAACTTTAAAATATAAACACAGGAATCAAAAGAAACCTAAAAAGCTAAACTTGAATGAGCAACCAGAAGGAACTAAACAAGAATAAATTACTTACATTCTAAAACAGAAGCATGTTACAAGAATCCCCTCAGAAACCTTATATAAAGGAAGTCTAATTAGAGAGCCTGGGAGTGATTTTGTTATTCTCTGATCTTAAAAGAAGGGTATAGAAATACACTAAAGGGAAAATAAAAATGGGGAAAATTCTCTAACGCAACTCAGTCTATACAAACAAGGAGGAAGGAAGCAGACAATACTTGAACTGATTCACTCTCTCATCTAAACTGATAAAAAGAAGGAAGAATACACACACACACACACAAAGTTTAGTACAGAAATACAATTCATTCCACAAGTAAACAGGAGGGAAAGGGGAGACCAAGAAGGAGGGTAGCTTAAGGGAGGTCTCAATCACAAGTAAAACAAACTAGAGAGGATAGATTTTGAGAAGAACGGCTCAGAAGAAAAGGATAAGAATTTATTTGGGGGGGCTCTGAGTGAGTGAAAGAGAATAGGGATAGAGGAACAAATGCATATTATACTAAAACGAGAGCACTGATGCTGAACTTATGTCTTACCACTATTCTTTATAAAGAGAAGACAGAAAATAAAGATAAGGAAAAGTATAAATATACAATCACAATCATAATTGTTAAAAAAATTGGGATGCAGAATCCCAAGGTATTTGCTTTGTAGGAAAGTTGCCTGGAACATTGAAAGGTTAAGAGTCTGCCCAGAGTCACATAGCTAACATAAGTATAGGTTAGATGTTATAGAATCTATAACATAGACCCTAGGCCTTTCAAGTTCTACTCACTAATTTTAGAATATTCTTTCATTAATCTTTTCCTTGAACTTTCATGTACATTTTCTTCCCCTCTCCCATTCTACCTCACCTATTGAAAATACTTTTCATTATGAGTCATCCCCCTATTTATCCCAATCTATCAGTTGTCTCCCTACCCTACCTAGATCCTATTTCAAATGTCCTTTAATTCTTCATGCTCTGGGTTGTCTTTCTAGTTATTCACAATACTCTGCCACACTTAACATCTATTCCATGTTCCTGGGTTCTAACATTGCTGGAGAACATAAAAAAAAATAGTCCCAGGGATACCATACTAACTCAACTATGTCCTAACTTCAGCTCATTATCCTTTCCTTCATCTCTCTTACAGAAATAGCTGAAATCTTTTAACATCCCTCCTCAACATCTCAAATGTTCTTTATTTTCCTGTTGTCTTTCTTTTTTCCCTCCTACTTCAGAGAAAAAGTTGTCCCTTCACCTATAAGCATAATTCTATCCCCTTTCATTTCTTCTTATTCCATTAATCATACTTTTAAAAAAAAAACCTCACCTACTGTCTTAGATTCTAAGGCAAAGAAGCAGCAAGATCTCCCATGTTGGCAAAGGAGTAGCATACATGCCCCAGCTACTCCATTCCCCCTCTCCACAGCACCTGAGGACATTTTTTTGCATGCCCACTCCTCTGTCCAGCAGCCCAATATGAGCACTTCCTCCCTCCACTGTCTGGGGTAACATGGGGGGGGGGGGGCTCACAGGCATCTTGAAGTTGCAGTTTGGGCATATGATCTCAAAAAGGTTCACCAATACTGGACTCTAGGCAATAGGGATAGCTAAAAAGTATCTGAAACCACATTTAAATGAATCTATATACTTTGTTTCTTTCATAGCTCCACTCACTTCCTCTCTATTGATTCTCTTCTTTTTGCCTACAAATACACTCAGGTCTCCCTGATTCTTTAAAAAAAAAATCTCCCAACTGATCTTCTAATTCACACATTGAATACCCCAGTTCTATGTCTTATTAATAGTTAATTCTCAACCTCACTGACCTTTTTGAATATGACCTCCAAATTCTGTTCTTAATCCTTTCTATATCATCTAACATTCCCTTAGTCCTCTCCCCAATTATGGTTCTGCTGTAAGGCTTGTTTTGAAAATGCAAATTTTTGCAACTCGATTACTATACGAGAGAATAATCTGAGTATATTTTGAACCAAACATGATTTTGTCTGGTCAGGTAATGAGAAAGCAGAAAACTACACCACTTTATCATCACCCACAAGCTATAGCCTTTCTGATAGCTATTGCCACAAGTAAATCTTCTGATGCAACAGAAGCTGTGGGAAGAAGAAGATTTGTCAGAACCTATGCACTTCACCCCTTTCTGAAATGGTCACAGGTCAACATCCCAGAGTTACTACCCACTGAGGTAGCTCTCTCACCCATAGTTGTCACCTTTGCCAAACCAGCCCAGGTTCAGCAGCTGCTCAAAGTCATGGAAATGGCTACTATTTATTACCGTTTTGTGAATTTCTTAACTATTTAAGATACAGAAAACTCTGATACTGTTTTATTAGGTTCCTATCATTTTTCATGTGTCACTAAAAAAGTTTTTGAGTGTTATGAGTGTTGTATCCCTAATTGGGATTATGGCTTTTCCCCCATAAGCCTCATAGTATTTATTGTGCAATTTTGCATAAGCACAAGTGATTTTTCAAGAATGTCACATTATAGCAGACTTAACTACACTTCATGAGACTCCTCCTTTATGCAGCCACTTTTGTTACACATGAAAAATGAGGAACCAGTTTATTGATTGGCTATGTAGAGGGAAAAAATAGTGAATTTTAGCTCAAGTTTTTACACACAAAACTGAAAAAATTTCATTCCCTTTCCCCCACTCCTCACTCCCAAACAGAAATTTTTGTCGCTAGGCCAGTGCAAAGGTTTTAGTTATTTACAGAGTTTACATTAAACAGAATTCAAACAATTTTTTAAAAAGCTGCCTATACCATCAAATCAAACACTTTCTGATCTATCCTGAGGAAAATGATCAACAGTTCTTTTCATTTGTGATCAAAAGGTTGTTAAGCTGATAAAACAATGCATACCCTTTGATCCAGTAATATACTAGGTCTACATCCCAAAGAGATTTTTTTTAAAAGGAAAAAGGACCTACTTGTACAAAATTATTTTTGTAGTAGCAAAGAATTGAAAATTGAAGAGATATCCATCCATCAATTGGAGAATGGATGAACAAATTGTCGTATATTATGGTGATGGAATACTATAATACTATAAGGAATAATGAACAGGATGATTTCAGAAAAAGCTGGAAAGACCTACATGAACTGACACAGAGAAAAATAAGCAGAACCAGGAGAACATTATACACAGTAACAGCAATACTGTGGAATGATCAACTGTGATAGACTTAGCTATGCTCAGCAATACAATGATCCAGGACAAATCTGAGGAATTTATGTCAAAGAATGTTACTTTCCTCCAAAGAAAGAACTGTTGGAGTAGGAATGCAGATAAAAGCATACGATTTTTCACTTTGAGGTTTGGGCTTCATATGATTATTCACTCACAAAAATGAACAATATGGAAATATGTTTTGCATAATAATATGCATATAACCTAGATTGACTCTCCAGCTCCAGGAACAGGAAGGGAAGGGAGGAAGGGAGACTAGATCAACTGTATAACTTTGGAAAGCTTATGTGTAAATTTGTTATTACTTATAATTGGTAAAAAATAAAAATAAAATAAAATTTTTTAAGTTTGTTAAGCTGGAGGAATCTGACTTCTTACTTTCTTAGCACTGGGATAATATTAACAAATTACTTTTGAATTAATTTACAAAAGCATCTGAACTGGTATAGTTCAGATACTTATCATCACCAAATCATAGCAGATCTTAAAATAAACATGGTTCTCATGTATATTTCTAGCCATTCAACAGTTAACAAAATAAAATTTACTTAGCCATAAAGAAGAAAATTATTGAACTGGAATACTCACTGAGGACCCCTGGAGTTGATTCAGCTGGGCAAAATACCCTTGCCCTAGTTGCTCACTGAGATTCATTAGCCAAGCATCAGAGAAGGCACCAGGAGCTCTTTCCCAGGCAACCTGGGGCTGTTTTGTATTCAAGAGCTCTGGAAGTGATGTTGATAGCCTGAGCCATTAGTCCCCTAAGCCAACCAAGTCTTGACAAAGGCTTCAAAACCTTTAATGAAAAATTATCTTTGCTTGCACGGGATCAAAAATAGGACAGTGTTCAGACCACAAAAACTGTGGGTAATTAGGTAGCTATGTATGCAAAGTCTAAACCCCACCTCCCTAGGTGTCTGAACATGGGTCATTATATTAATTAAGCCAGATTCCATCTCCTCCCTTCCCCATGGACTAGCATACATAACTCCTCAAATGCCACTAATGTGAGTCTTGAGTAGTTCATCTTAGTGATTTATCCTCATTATGCAGTAATTAACAAGCTTTACCTGAATCATATCTTTGATAAAAATATTATCTTCACAGCTCTCTTTGTAGTATCAAAGAACTAGAAACTAAAAGGATGCCCATCAGTTGGGATGTAGCCAAATTGCTATATGAATGAAATAGAAAAATTATTGCTCCAAAAGAAACAATGAAAGGGATGATTTCAGAGAAACCTAAGAAGACTCATCTGAATTGAAGAGAGAAGTAAGCAAAACTGAGAGAGCAATTTAAACAATAACAATATTATGAAGAAAAGCAATTTGGAACTCATAAGAATTCTCATCAATCCAATAGCCAGTGAAGAATACTACCCTCTTCCTAACTGTCAGTTAACAAGCATTTAAGAACCCACTACATAGCAAGCATTGTGATGGAGCTGAGATGTAGAATGAGACCATACATTCTAGGGCACAGTCAATTCCGGAATTTGTTTCTCTTGACTATGCATATTTATTACAAGGGCTTTGTTTTTTTTTATTTCTGTCCAACTGGGAAGGGATAGGGAGAAAGAGAAAATAAATGCAGTTTAATTTTTTTAAGAAAAAAATAATATTATCTTCAATGTTGTTGCCTTTTAATTCTTGGGCTGTCATAATTATTCCTCATTTTCATCTTTTCTTTCATTTCCTCTCTCTATTCCTATCTGATTCCCAGTCTGATTCACCACCAGCTTTCAGAATCTGTCCTTATATCCTACCAAATAAGTTAGAGAGGAAAGACAAAAGCAGTCCTCTCAACTCCTCTTAAATCGTCAGATGCATCAGGAGCCTTGGTGTCCTTGAACTTGAGCTAGTTCTTGCCCAGACTCTGATCTGATCATTCTAGCCTTCATTCAGTTAAACTTGTCAGATACTACAAGAGTATCCCTTCCTTTCCTACTTTTCATTATCAATCTCATAGAGAGGCTATTCTGTACATGCACCTATTGCTTCTCTATCCACTCTCTCTCTTCAACTCTGCAAAAGACTTCCTTCTTGATTATTCTCTCCAAAGTTAACAATGATTTCCTCCATTGGCAAATCTCATAACCTTTTCTCAAAGTCTTGTCTTCCCAAATTTGCCTAAATGTGGGCATTCCCCAAAGTTCCATACTTAATTCTAACTTCTCTTAACATCATATGGAATTCTCTTAATATGTCATCTAATCCCAAAACTTTAACTGGCACTTCTATTCAAGATGACTCTCAAATCAATATCCCCAAGCCCTAATATCTTGTCAGAGCCTCAGTCTTACATTTCCAAATGAGTGTGCTTCTTGCACTTCAAACTCACCAAAACTAGTTTCTCTTCTCAGTTTCTTATTTTCATTAATAGAACTATCATCGTGCCAACCAGTTAGGCTCAAAATCTTGGAGCAATTTTTTTCTATGCCTCTCTTCTTATAGCCAGTCATTCAATGACCTCTACCTAGTCTTCCTTCAACATGTTTCATGTGTCTGTACTACACCCACCAGTCTAGTTCACACACACTATTACCTTATATCTTGACTCCTGCAAAGCTTCCTATTTGCTCATCCTGGCTACAGTATTTCTTCTCTCTAACCCAGTGATGGCAAACCTATGACACGCATGACAGCACTGACACACATAACCATTTTCGATGACATGCGGCTGAGGATGAAACATTTGCAATAATGTAGTATAGACACTCTGTGCACTATAGATGACAATTCTACCTATACTAATTTACCTATTTTGGTTTATTAACATAGTTATATATTACAATTATACATTTTTGTGATTTAAACTATAAATATTGTTAAATTGTGGGTTTTTTCTTGAAGTGACACACCACCCAAGTTATGTTCGGTTTTTTGGCAAATTTTGACACACCAAGCTCAAAAGGTTGCCCATCACTGCTCTAACTCATTCTGAGTCAGGCTACCAAACTAATTTTTTCTTGTCTTTTTCTTTTAAAAAAAAAAAAACCTTACATTCCATCTTAGAATCAATCTAAGTATTGGTTCCAAGGCAGAAAAGCGGTAAGGGCTAGGCAATCAGAGTCACATAGCCAGGAAGTGTTTGAGGTCAGATTTCCCCAGGACCTCCCATCTCCAAGTCTAGTTCTCTATTCACTGACCCACCTAGCTAACCCCAGACTAATTTTTTTCTAAAACATTTCTTTGGTATTGTCACTACCTTTTCCAAAACCTTCAAAAGCTCTTATTGCTTAGAAAATAAGATTCAAACTCTTCAGCCTCACATTCAAGATCTTCCATTGTCTAGACCAGTGATTCCCAGAGTGGACGTCACCGCCCCCTGGTGGGTGCTGCAGCGATCCAGGGTAGGGGTGGTGATGGCCACAGGTGCATTTATCTTTCCTATTAATTGCTATTAAATTTTTTAAAAAATTAATTTCCAGGGGGCTAAGTAATATTTTTTCTAGAAAGGGGGCGGTAGGCCAAAAAAGTTTGGGAACTACTGGTCTAAACTCAAACTCTTCCACTCTTAACTTTCAACTAAACTAGATGGCTATTTCCCAAAGTGGCCTTGCCTTTTCCACCTTTGTTCACATGGTTCCTTCTACTTTGAATATCCATCTTTCCCCTTCATATTGCCTATTTAAAGCCTAGCTCAAATACCATACCACCAGGGAGTCTTCGGAGATCACCTCAGATGGAAATCTCATTTTTGAACTTCTTTGTTCTACTTTGGAGCATTTATTACATACTAATTTACAATTATCTGTGTTCACAGAATTGTCATATAATTTTTACAGCTATGAGGAGTCTGAAAGAAGTAGCCCGAGTTCTTCATTTCAGTAATGAAGAAAAGGAGGAGACAGGTCAAGTGAATCACCCATCGTGTCCCAAGTAGTCAGTGAGTGAATCAGGTCTAAGAGCCAAGTCTCCTACTCCAGAGCAAATGATGTTCTTTATACCATATCATGCTGCTCCATAACTTCCCTAGTCCCCTCATTCATGAAGACAGAAACCATGCCTTAGACGTTTCCATATCTTTCACATAATATTTTTACTTCTTTCACAGGTTGCCATGGTCAAAGAATGCCTCACCTAGTTGCCCAGCTGCTAGAAGGGTGATTCTTCCCCAGCAGAAGGTAAGGTCTTTTCAGGCAGGGACTACTTTGCTTTTTGCCATTTGCTTTGAATCACTAGCCCCTGGCACTGTGCTTTATATGCTAAAGGCCCTTCATTATTGCTTATTGGATTAATTTGTGGTGTGTCTCTATATCAGAGATTCTGAACCTGAGATCCATGAACTTGGATGGGGAATAACACCTTTATTATAATATAATCTGTTTTCTTTGTAATCTTATGTATTTTACTTCATTTTATGCTAAATAGCACAGGGAATAAAAGCATCGGGCCTATAGCCAGGAAGACCTGAGTTCAAATATGGCCTCAAACATTTACTATCAGTGTAACTTTGGGCAAATCACTTAATTTCTGTTTGTCTTAGTTCCAACTATAAAATAGGATAGTAATATCACCTATGGCCCAGGATTGTTGTAAAAGACTTAGTTCAATACCAGTGTGATAATGAAATTAAATCTGCCCTGCCCATCCTTAATCTAATCACCAAAGGTGAGAACATTCCCACTTAATTCACAAGTTGGGAGGTCTGTGACCTACATGTGCTAGAGTAAGTGATGAATCAAAATTTACTGACTGCCCGGGCAGTCAGTAAGAAAAGCATCTATTGTGATTGGACATGTAAACTAAGAGGAAGGCACAAGACATGAAGCAAAAGAAGCCCCTTTAAAAGAGAGTGACAACTTCCAGTTAGGGGGAGTTCAGTTCAGCCTGGAACTGGACCTGAAGGAGCACTGGCTGGGACCTTAGACTTGCTCTTTGGCCTGGAATTGGACCGGGAGAAGCTCTGGATAGGACCTTGGACTTAGTGAGACTGTTCTTAAATCTCTCCCTTAGAACTACACAGGGCGAGTGAAGAAGGCTGACTACCTTAATCTCCCTGGAGGCACCAGCCTCACAGAGGCTCCCTTGATTGGGAGAAGCCCTCCTGGCTAAATCCCTTGTTAATTTGATTTTAGGCTCTCCAGCTGGGCCTCTGGAGCACTGCTGGAGTAAAGCCAGGGAATGAGTACATAGTCTAGTTCTTTAAACTAGATCTCTTACTCCACCCTCTTCTCATCTCTCTACTCCCACTCTTATATTTTGTAAATAAATTACAAAAATCATTTTAGAATTGAGATGTTTTTCAATTCTTGGTGACCACACCTTTAAATATTAATATATCCAACCAAAAAGCTGTTTTTTCCCTCTTACACCTGGCACATAGCAGGAGCTATAAAAATATTAGCTATTATTAAATGCTAACTATTATTTACTTATACATTTATTCTAAGAAGTGGTGCATTGGCTTCATGATCTAAAGGAGTCTGTGACTCAGAAGCCGATAAGGACCTCTGCTCTCTACACTTGGCTAGGTTGACAGTTAGACAGCAGGTCATCTGTAGCCAAGGCTGTGCCCAAAGCCTTTCCCACTTGGTAGAGACTATCAGATTGAACTCCACTAGCACTTTGTTTGGAAACCCTGTTTCCATGATATAAAGCAGGTGGTACAGTAGAACTCTACTGAATAACTAAAAATTGAGGGGAAAGGAACATTCTGGAGTTCTGTGGGGTGAAGGAGAGGGGCCATATGTTTCATATAATGAGGTGGCTCTTCTCCTTGCCAAGATAAAATCCTCTATATGCACAAGTGATCTGATTCTATACCATCTTCTCCAGCAAATTGTCCCCTCTCCCACCCCCTCCAGGGCAGCTAGATGTTGAAGTGGATAGAGTAACAGGTCTGGAATTGGGAAGTCGGAGTTCAAATCCAGCCTCATAGATACTTTTTAGCTGTGTGGCTCTGGGCAAGTCACTTGAAACCGTGATTGCTTCAGTTTCTTCATCTGAAAAATGGACTAGAGAAGGAAATAGCAAACCACTCCAGTATCTTTGCCAAGAAAACCAAAAGAGGGTCATGAAGAGTTGGACATGACTGAAAAAACTAAATATCATTACCCCCATTCTCATTTATCTTCCCTCTTCCTCTCTGACATTGTTGATCACTCTTTCCTTTTGATACTTCCTTCTCTATAGGTTTTCATGATACTACTTTATCTTGGCTCTCCTCCTACCTGTCTGACCACTCCTCAGTCTGCTTTGCTAGATCTGCATCCACATCATACCCACCAACCACAGGAGCTCCGCAGTGCTCTGCCCTGGGCCCTCTTCTCTTCTTCCTCTACACTTTTTCACTTCTATATGTCATTAGCTCCCATGGATTTGATTGTTATATCTATGTGGATGGTTCTCAAATCTAATTATCTTACCTAGTCCTAACCTCTCTGCTCAACTCTATTCTCACATGTCCAACTACCAACTGGACATCTCAAACTGGATATCCTGTAAACATCTTAAACTAAACTTGTCCAAAACTGAATTCAGTATCTATCTCCCAAAATTCTCCCCCCTTCCAAACTTCTTTATCACTCTTACGGGAACTACCATCTTTCCAATCACCAATGCTCACAAACTAGTTGTTATCCTTGACTCCTAACTTTCTCTCACCCACTATATCCAAACCACTGCCAAAGCCTATTGATTTTATCTTCATAACATCTCTTGTACATGCTCCCTTATCTCCTATGACATTGCCACCACACTGGTACACACTCTCATAACTTCATGCCTGGACCATTGAAAGTCTCCTGGTTGGTCTGGCTATCACAAGTCTCTCCTCACTCCATTCATCCTCCATTCACCTGTCAAAGTGATTTTCCTCAAAGAATAGAAACTGAGGAGGAAGGAAGGAAGGAAGGAAGGAAGGAAGGAAGGAAGGAAGGAAAACCACATGATACTCATCTCTAGATAAACAAGTGAAAATCAGAGTGAAGATCTGTTTCTCTCTGTCTCCATATATACACATAATCTCAATCTTCACACTATACTCATATGTAATATGTGTCTATTTGTGGAAAGGGTATCACAGAGTATCATATATATATGGAAAACATACCAAAGGCACTTTCTGTATATGTCTTGAAAGAGAGAAGAGGGAAGAGAGAAATGGGATAGAGAGAAAGATTTTTTAATATGGCCAATGCAGAAATTTGTTTAATTTGACTATACATACTCTGTAATAGGTTTTGCTTTCCTTGCTTTCTCAAAGGAGGTGGGGGAAAGAGTACAGTAGAGATGTGAAAACAAAATAAAATTCAATTTTAAAGTGATCTTTCTGACCATGTTACTCCCCCGACTCAGTAAGCAAGCTTTTCCTGATCTCCCTTTGATCTCCTTTATTTTAGCGCCATTTTCTATTATTTCCTATTTATCCTGTATCTATCATTTTTTTCAATTGTTTGCATACTGTCTCTACCTTATTAGTTCCCCAATGTATTTACCGGTAAGTTCCTTGAGAGCAAGACTACTCTTTTAATTTTCATTGTATCCCCTCCAGCATTTAGCATAGTGCCTGGCAAAGAGTAGGCATTTAATAAATGTTTATTGGCTAACTGGCTTAATTGAGTTTCAGGATTAACTAGTTATAAGTGTCTGGCATAGATTTTTCTATTTGCAAATAGTGGAAAGGACAAATTTAGTCAGTATACCTGAATTTGATTACCTGTGTGACTGTGGGAAAGTTACCTCACTAGACTCCAGTTTCTTTTTCTGCAATATAAGGGGAATGTACTATATGATCTCTAAAGGTCCCATCCAGAGCTAAACTCAATGATTACCTCATCCAAACCAGTAACTCCAATTGTCCTCCCCAATTCCCTTCTATTTCTAAACAGCCAGAGCTGTTAACGAATAGCCAAGTTCAGACAATTTAATTTCTCCACTTCTCCCTAACCCTTCTCTCAGTGTAGGAAAAAAAAAGATGCTAGTAATCTATGAAGTCATCACAGCAAATAAGAGGTTAGTTGTTTGCCAACCGAGAATCACCAACTTTTCTCAGTTCACTGAGGGGCATCTCTGTTTTGATAGTGGGTGAGTCCTACTAAAACTTGCCCAGGTGGGAAGCAAATGACAATTTCTCCTGTACTTACAGCAATTCTTCTCTAAAGAAAAGAAAAATGAATGCAGAAGACCCAAATACAATTTGCTTCTGTATTACTTTTCCAGTAGCCCTCTCTTTTCTGCGGAGCAGCTCTTTTCTTGGGAAAATATAGCAAAAAGCATGACTTTTCTCTGCTGTCTGCTGCTGGTAAGGGTAGAGTTTACTTTAATTCATATTTAAATTTTATACTTTTTTTTGTAGGAGCCAGATCAGGGCAAGGATGAAAGACCGAAATGAGAAATCATCCTGATCTCTAATGTTTTTATTCCAAGCAGTCCTTCAGTAATGCTGTAGAAAACAGTAACATCTTCTTTTTGTTACTTAGGAAGTCTGATCTATTTAGCTGAAAAACTGACCCCAAATTTCTTCAGGAAGCTCTATCCCCTCCCCACTCATCCTACTGTTCATCTGATCTCTCTCCACCTAAGTCATCATTAAGCCAAGTTACATGTACTTATTGTCATCTTCACATTAACTCCTCATCTTCTCTAATTCTTCAAAATAGGCATATCAGCAGCCCTAAAGAATCTCAAATGAGTACCCTGCCTCAGGGCTCTGCTATTTATTTTGTTTTTGTTAAGTTTTTTAATGCCACAATACCCATATATTTATTCCAAGAAAGTATCCCAAACTTCAGACTTTGTTTTCTGGCTTATTTCCCAGTATTACAGGCAACTACTCTGGGGCATCTGTGATGTACTGTTAAAGACATCTCCAACTTAGTCTAAACAATAGTTAATCTTAAAAGTGCTGGCACCAAGAAATCCTTCCCAGCCCATGTAGCACAGTCCTGCTATGAGACTTGTTTGTGCTGGCCTGGCTCAGATCTTCCCACCAAGATCACAATGCATTATACCATTTGTTCTAACATACTAGGAGGGAGAAGAAATGTCCTAGCCAAGTCTCATTAATATCAGAGAAGGAAGCTTGGGATCAACAAGAAAAAATATTTCTCTGCTGTGATCATAATCCTCAGGATATAGTTCAACAGCAAAGCTACCCACTGTTGAAAAAATAAAGTCTATTGAATTCTATGTTATCATTGAAATTCAATGTGTTAATCCTCTTTCACTGTTCTGCTCTGTACATGGAAAAACCCAGTTTTATTTCATGTTTGTTAACAGGGTAAAAATGAAATTAATTCAGTGTGTTAGTCTTATTTGATATGATTCTTAATCCCCCAATTTAAAATTTTAAACATCCACAGTCATCTAACAGTTTGGCTTGGCACTTAATAGAAAGAGAGCAAGATCTTCAGCCTGAACATCATAGGATACAAAGCCCAACAGATACAGCTGTTGGCAATAGGCCTGCAGAGAAGGAAAAAGGCATTAAGAACACCCTTTCTAGTGAAACATTGCTGAGCTTCACAATTTTTAGCCAATTAGGGTGCTTCCTGTTTAGCTCCTGAAAAGTCCTCCTGCTTCTCTGTGTTTCTTCCAAATAACAATCCACTGTCCAAACACTGAGGCAGAAGTTGTTTCATTCCAACCAGGGCTCTTCTTACTTTAATGCTTTGCTCCTGACCAGCAGCATTTGTTTTTCCTGGTTGTACAATTCCTTCCCAGAGAAAGGAGGATGCCAGGAGCCCCAAGGAGTGTTGTTTAATGGAAAGTCAGGCCACTTACTGTAGCATCCCTCCAAACCACTGCAAGGGATCAGACCTGTGGCATAGCCAGAAGATGTAGACTTCCTAACTGCCCTACCTAAGGTTAAAAGAGAAACACATCTATTGATTCTGTGCTTTAGAAAGTCAATCTCAGCTACTATTATAACAAGAATCCCACCCCTACCCATCTCAATGTAGTGTTGACTCCTCACTGTGTCCTGGCTTCCTGATTATTGAAAATACCCAAGTATCACGGTGGGGACCTTTGCCATCACTACCACTTTGCCTTGATGAATGTTAAGACATATTTCTTATCAGAACTGGATTTTTTTAAAAATCAAAAACATTTTGTCAATGGAAAGAACAATAAAGCATTAGTTCTACTCAGGTACAGTCACCTATTACATGAGTATAGTAAGCATCTAAAATCTAACTGTATATTTATCATATAATATATAATGTATACAAGTGGATTAACTAGCTAGGAATGAGGAACTATCTGAATAAGCCTATCCAGGGCCAGCTAGGTAGTAAAGTGGATATCGTACCAGGTCTGGAATTGGGGAGACCTGGGTTCAAATCTGGCCTCAGATAATTCCTGCTGTGTGACCCTAGGCAAGTCACTTAACCCCCATTGCCCAGCCCTTACCTACCCCTCTTCTGTCTTAGAATCAACACTAAGATTCCAAGACAGAAGGTAAAAGTTTAAACAAAGTAAAATAAAATAATAAGCATATCCAAACTTACACCTTCAAATTAGTGTGGTTTTTCAAAACTCTTGCCCCAGACAACTGAACATTTGTGCTCCATGTATTTCTGAAATAATTCCATACATATTCCCATATCCCTTGAGGTGACTTATAGGCCTCATACACACACACACACACACACACACACACAAAAGTCTTACTCCATTTCTTGTTTTTATTATTAAAATTAGTATTACCTAGCTTATTCATCCATTTGGGGTCTAAATGACTTTGGGCTGCTTCTATAAGCCAATCAGACTAATCTTTGAAAGGCAGAAGATTTGTCATCCTGAAGAATATTCAAACCAAGGTGCCTCTGACAGACACTGAAGACAAGTCTAAAAGAAGATTTCCCAAAATACCATGAGCAATGAAAGTATCACAGGACTATGAAAGAAACCTCCTTTGATAGGGACAACATTTCTTCGGACATGATTAATCTGGTGTGGTCAAGGAAAAAAATTCATTACTTTTTTAGCCATTCCTTCTATGTATCTATAGATACACAGACATGCCCTCTTCCTAATGTACAGTTTCCATACCCTCATACTGCTTTACTGATGAAGGCACATTGAATTGTGTTGGATGAGAAATCTCATACGACAGATTCACAAATACACATGTACTATGACTATCTATTCCTTTAAGAGTATCAATCGAGGGGGCAGCTGGGTATCTCAGTGGAGTGAGAGTCAGGCCTAGAGACAGGAGGTCCTAGGTTCAAACCCGGCCTCAGCCACTTCCCAGCTGTGTAACCCTGGGCAAGTCACTTGACCCCCATTGCCCACCCTTACCACTCTTCCACCTAGGAGCCAATACACAGAAGTTAAGGGTTTTTAAAAAAAGGAGTATCAATCGAATTTGACTTTAAATCAATAAACATTGATCAGATGTCTACTACGCAAGATGAAATGCTAGGCAACAAAAATGAAAAACAGTCCCTGCTCTCAACAAGCTTACAATTCTATTAGGGAAATTAGTCTTGAATTAAGTTTCCCAAAACACTTTGTTGGGAATTGCAGGGGCTAAAAGACTGTTTTAAAAAAAAAAAAAAAAAAAAAGTGCCTTCCACCATCAAGAAGTTTATTTCCGGATCCCTCTGCTAGTGACTGGAACCAGAGTGTTTGTCCTCTAAACACTATCTTTTTAAATGAAATATATCCCCTACTGAAATGGATTTACCTTCCTAATGAAAGGGTGAAAAGGTCTATTGGGACAGCTTTTAAAAATATCAACAAAAATAGGACCCTTGTCAGTTTGAGGCAGACATCTCTGATTTCAGTGGGCTACTGATAGGGATTTCTCAGGGGAAGAGATATATCTAAATCTATAGACATCCAAGGCTTTTGTGAAAGGCTAGAGACTGATGATTAAGAGCATCTTACTTATTTACTTATTCCTCCTAGTAAGTTGCCCAAGAACATACAGGTATGTTAATTAGCAGGACGCACTCAGGACTCTTCCCCTCTGCCTTCCTTTAGTTCCTATTTGATTGCCTTTTTCTACTGTCCTTGACTTCTCAGGGACATTTAGAGAAGCTGACTGTTGTGTTGGACTTAATTTTCCTTGGACTTGCTGACACGGCACATTCATGGTTCTCTTCCTACTTCCCCTATTCCTCTTTTTGTGGGGTCCTCCTCTTTCTGTCGTAAATGTGGTTTTCTCTGTCCTTGATTCTCTTCTTATTCTCAATTTTCATCCTTCCCCTTGATGACTTCATCCTCTCCCATGGTTTCAACAGTATGGCATAGTAAACTAAGTGACTTAAAATAAGGAAGACTTGGGTTCAAAACTTGCCCCATTCCTAGCTGTGTGACCCCAGGCAAGTCACTAAATCCTTCCTGTGCCCAGCCCTTACCACTCTTCTGCCCAGAAACCAATATACAGTATTGATTCTAAGATGAAAGGAAAGGTTTTGTTTGGGTTTTTTAATAAATAAAAAACTTGCCTCCAACAGTTATGATGATGAATGAACAAGGGTATACTGCTTAACCTTTCTCAACCTCAGTTTCTTTATCTGTAAAATAGAGATCATAATTCCTGGGTATCTATATCCCGGATCTGGTACAAGACTCAGATTTAATCATTTATGGAAAAGCACTCTGGGAAATTTAAAATATCGCATAAATTTAAATTATCATTTCTATGCAGATAATTCTTAAATTTGTATTCCCACCTATCTATTAAACTCTTCCCAAAGCGTGTCCTTTATCTCTAATTCTCCACTAAAAATCTTCACCTACATGTGAAGATGCAATTGAGATCCAGAGGCTTAAGAGATTTCTCCAAGGACACACTGCTAGTAAACATCAGAGGTGGGATTTTTAGCCAGCATATTCCAACTTCAGAGCCAATGCTCCAAAAACCAGCTGTGTGACCCCAGGAAAGTCTCTTAACCTTAATGTCTGAGGCAAACTCTAAGGCATAGTTGATGATCTGCATTTGTGGTGAGTTTTCTTATCAGCATTTCCATAAAACAATGAAATCAGAGACTAGGACCAAAAAATCCCAACCCTACTGGAAGGTTTTGGGCCCAAACATCTTTGGCATGTGGAGAGGGCAGGGTCTAAAGGAAGGGAATCACAGAAAAGTCAAGGGTGGTCCTTTAAAATGACTGATTTAAAAAAAAAAGGCAAATGTAGGTGAGGGTCTATTCTTTGACAATAGTTTGTGAAACTGAGCTGGTTTTTCTCCAGCTCCAATGGTTTCCTCAGTCAGTTGTCAACACATCCCACTTTCTTAATGAAGGAAAGGAACTGATTATCACATCTTAACCATAACATCCTTTTGGGGGCTAATCTTGTATATACAGATTGGACAAAAAGATGTTCTAACTATCCATCACACAAGGAGGGCAAAGTTACAAGTTTGTTCTTTCCTTTTTTTACAATTTCCATTTTTCTTTCAATTCTACAACCCTGAGTTGTGTTTAGTTATAGTGGGTCAGGGAATGAACCTCTGATTTCATTCATAAAGGGAACTCCCAGAGTGGAAATGCAGGTAGGCATCCTTTCCGTAATTCAAACTTAATAACCAAAAGCACTAAAAGGTTAATGATGTCAATTGTTTAATTATAAATACCGTGTTTATAATTGTTTGATATTATAAATGAAATATATTTAATCAGTTTAATTATATCACAATTATAATGTATGTTATTTAATTATAAATATTGTATTTAAAGGCTAGCTAAGTGGCCTGAGGTAATTTATTTTTAAATTCCTGTGCCTATAGAGGTCAGAGAAAGATGTGTTGTTATTTAAGGTTGTTATGAGGAAGTTATTCTACAGAGTGTAAAACCCCATATAAATGTGAACCACTTTCATCAAGGCTGTGTAGGAGGATAATTCCATGCAGAATAAGTGAAATGATCATCACAGCTCTGAAATCCTGCTCTCAGAACAAAACTCTACAGCTTTCTAAAATCATCTAGCAGCCCAATCTGAAGCATTTTCACTGGCTTTCCCACTTTCCCTTCCTCATCTCTACTTCCTGGGCTTTAGCTTCCTTCAAATCTCTGCTGATGTCCCACCTTCTACAAGAAACCTTTTCTGGTTACCTTCAAATGTAGTGCCTTCCCTCCAAGATAACCCCTTCATGTCTCTTTCACATACACACAGCACACACAGAATCTTGTTTTTTTCATAGAGGTTTGAATGTTGTTTCCCCCTTCAGACTAAACTCCATGAGAGTAGGGGCTGTTTTTTGCCTTTAAAAAATATATATATCCTTTACCCTCAGCACAATGCCAAAGAGATGTGAGGTCAATAAACGCTAGTAGATTGATTCTAAGAGAGCCTGTCTCTCCTTGACATCATAGGATCATAAACATATTTTGAAGGTACCTTAGAAACCATTTAGTCCAACTTCCTCATGTTACAGATGAGGAAACTGAAGCCCATGCAGGTTAAATGACTTTCCCAAAGTTCCAAAAGTACATCCCATGAAGAGGTGGGATTGAATCCAGAATCCCCAGACTCCACTTTAGTGGTCCTATAAATGCAGACATTAAAGTAAGAAACGTTGGAATATTGACTGACATTTAAATAAAACTGGGGGGAGGGTGGCAGTATAGCAAGGAGACATAGACCTATGGAATTCCCCCTACAGTTAGAAAGATATCATGCAACTATGTAAAAGATTAGCTGATAAAAGAAGTTGTTTTAGATGAAAAAAAAAAAAAGTAGGACCTCTCTTCACCAGGAAGTTAGGAAAGAATGCGGATTTCCTTAGCCCTCAAGAAACTGATTGAGGAAACCATCTGATGAGTTTAGGGAAATATCAGTTCTCCCGGCTTTTAAAATCACTGCAGTTATCAGTAACAGCCCCAGCCCCATACTCACTTCATTGGACATTTTCAAGGCTCAGTCTTGCTTGCCCTTAGGTCCCTGGGGTATGCTCCATTACAATATAAAATAATGAATGGAAATACAAGTCATTTCCTTCCACCCACCGCTAGTTTTCCTCATCCTTATCCTCAGCCTTACAATATTGTATTCTACACTACTCTACAACATATGTGAGAAAGAATTCTCTGGCCTGCTGACTGAATTGTCAATTAGGGGAAATGTCTGAAATCAGTCTTCCGCACAAAAACTAAGTCCAAACCCTTTGCCAACACGTTGGGCTAAATGAGGGCTAGTTAGCAGGTCCTAAGATCACTTACAAAGCCAAAGTAGCCAGAGAATCTCTCTGGCATTTAAGCTTTACAAACGGAAGGGGGGGAGGGGGGGAGAGAGGAAGTCTCCCTTAACGAGAATTTTCTTTTACAGACTTTAACAAAACTTCGAAACTTCTACTTCACGGCTGATTAAAGCTCCCACAGCGGGAGATGGAATGCTAAGGCAACCAATATTACAGGGTTTAGAATGAGAAGGATGATGATCTGTTACATGCATAATTCCTCCATTTTACAGATGAGAGAACTGAGGCCCATGGAAAAATCTGAGGTTTTCAGACGACAAAAAAGTAATTGGAAAAGGTACTCACCTCCTGAGAGGGAATGAGGGATTTAATACAGTATAAGACACCCGTTTCTGAACATGAACAATGTAGTAATTTGTTTTGCTTGACTGTGCATATTTATTATGAAGGTTTTGTTTCCTTTCCAGTGGGATGAGGGTGGGGAGGGCTGGAGGAAGGGGGGGGGGGGGAGTTTGTTCGTTGAAAAATAAAGTAATGGAATTTTCAAAGGGAGTAGGGCCTCGAAATGAGGTAATCCCTGATCTAGTTTTGTAGGAGGGGAGATTTAGGAATATCACCTGTTTCTCCACTTTCCCTTCGACTCAAATCCTTTAGTCATTCCATCTGTGTAAGGGGACACTTTAGGGATTTTTTATACACTTTACCTGGGAAGCTGTTTTGTAGTGCCTTCCCCTTCTTTCTTCAGCTTCTCCACCTGAGGCTTCCCTTCCGGGAAGTTCTCCGAGCCGCCGCCTCCTCCTTTCTCTCCACTAAGCGGGTAGGCTAGCAGGCGCATAGCCTGGCCACAGGAGGCTTCCACTTGGCGCACCTGCTCCTGACTCAGCCTCTCTCTCCAGGCATGTACTGCCTCCCTGGCGTCCCGGGCCGAAATGAGGAAGGGTCGGTCAGCATTGTAGCCCGAACCTCGAGTCATATTGAGGGCGAAGCCCTCCAGGTCCGGTAGGATGCGCAAACCCGCAAAGCGCAGCAGGCGAGCCAGCTGGGTGCGGGGCTCCTGTACAAGGTCCTCGTAGCGCAGCCGTGTGTATCGCCTGCGTAGCCAGGCTGGAGAGCTCTCCGCGAAGAGCAAGTCCCGCAGCCACGCTTCGCAGATCACCTCCAGGGCTCCACTGAGGAAGAAATCCGCCCGGGGGCCCGGAGGTTGGGCCCGAAATAGAGATGCCCCTGGGCGGGCCCCAACACCTTGGGCAAAAAGCAGGCGGTGGAAACGGTCCGCCTTCTGGCGAGTGCGCAACACCTGGATGCTCTCGCGCACTAGTGCCTGCTTGGACTTGAGGCGGGAGTTGTGCACTGCCCTCGGGTCACGGAACAGCTGGATGACCTTGAGGTTGAGGCCAGGGTCCCGCAGCAGCGGCACGAGCACGCCCAGGTCCAGCAGGCGCACATCTTTGATTACCACCACGGGGTACTTCCGACACTCCGCCTCCAGCGCCCGCAGCGCCACAGGCGGGCAGCTTCGCTCGCAGGTGGCCCCGTCAATGAGCCCCACCTCGGCGCGGGGTTTGGGGGCGGCGGGGCACAGGGGAGCAGAGCAGATCACCTTGTTGGTCTTCCAGCCAAAGAGGGCGGCCGTGGTGAGGTTGGCGGAGGTCGGGGCTGATGCGGCGGGGTCTCCCGGCGGGGAGTACAACCGCAGCACCGAGAAGTCGCAACGGAAGAGCGAGCGGAGCATGTCTCGCAGGGCGCCCTGTAGGCTCTCTGCATCGCCCGGGTACAGCGCCTGCCACAGGTGCCACATGGGCTCATACAAGTAGAAAACGTCCGGGTGTTGGTTGAAAAGCTCTCCAAGGAAGGACGAGCCTGTCCGCCAAGTGGCGTGCAGGTAGACATGCTGCTTCTCGCGCTGCAGAGGCGGCAGCCGTCGGGCAGAGTAACTCCCGTTCTGGAGGCTCTCTGGGGCTCCAGCTTCAGCCCCGGTCAAAGTTTTAGTCTCCTCCTTCTCCCCGGCAGCCGCCGCCTCCAGGCTCCACACGCCCAGGCTGCTTGGAAGGCTGGGACAGCGCCGGACGCCTGCCTCCTCGCCCGCCTTGCGATTATCCAGGACGTAGGGCAACAGCAGCAGGACCAGAGTATACAAAACTAGCAAGAACAGGAGCTTCCGATGCTGCCGGCGTCGCCGCCGCCGGCTCTTCATGTCTGTTCTTCCCGCCCCGCCCCACCCCACCCCAACCCACCACGCAGCCTCTGCCCCCAGCACTCCTCAGGGTATAATGGACTAAACCTAAACCCTAAATGGGGGCTCCTGGTTGCTGCTGGAGAACCAGGAAGAGACAGAGAGGGAAGGGTGTGATGGAGAGGCAGGATGACGAGGGCGTTACTTTCCAGTGGTCCTCTCTGCTTCCTCTCCCCTCTCGTCTTCGTCTCTCCCTTTCTCTCACCTCTTCGATGGCTGCGCTGTCCCTGTTGCCATTTCTTTGGGCTCCCCTCCGCCGGATTATCCTCAGTTAGAAGATCGGGACGACCGAGGCTGTAGAACAACATAGCGAAACTTGGAAGAGGGAGGCGAGTTTAGCAGCGGGCGTCCCACCCCTCTTGCCCTGTCTCTCCGCCCATCTTTACTTGGAACTCCGCCCACTGCCTGCGGGGGAACTTGACAACTGCTGAGCCCGCTATCCTTTCATCTCCTCTGGGGTGGAAGGGGAACCCTCTTGGGGGCCCCTAATCTCTGAGCTCTGGCAGCCCTGGGGCTGGCCCGCTGTGGGGTGGGGTCACCAGCCTGAGTTCTGGGAGCTAGATTTAACTTTTCCGCACCCACCAGTCGTGTGGAAGTCTAGTGCTGTGTATATACAAACCCCACCCTTCCCTGAGCCAAGCCTCAGAATTCACCAGGTGCTGGAGCATGTGTTTTAGGTCTTCAGCTGAGCTCACAGTTTGAAGTACGCCGTGGTGGAGATCTGCATAATAGACCGATAAAATGCCTGCTGCTAAACTTTCCCTGGGCAGGACTTCAGGCCAATCATTTCCAAGCTTCTTCTGTACCCCCCCTCTCCTGCTTCCCTGTCTTCCCACCCCCATCCCCGGCCCCGTGTCTATATACCAAAGTGCATCAGGTCACTCCCACCCACTCTCCTAGGACAGAAACTACAGCCTTTTCATTAAGGTGGCTGCGGGCCCAAAGAGAGACAGCTATCTTCTTTCCAGGCATTATATCGACATTTAAAGTTCTTCATTTTGGAGCTATGTACAGTGTAGACTTCTTTGTTTTACATTTGAAGAAATAATAACAACTGTGAAGTGGGCCCCCAATTTTCCCCTCCTGCCAGCTAGTACAAAGCAATGCTATTGAAATAACCAGTATAAGAGCATGTGGAAGACAACAGAAAGGGGTAGTTTTTACTGGCTAAATGCTTTGTTTTCAGAGGCATGGAAACTTCTTTATAGGATTACAGGAGTCATAGCTAGAAGGGACATTATCAAGTTCACCTCTCTCATTTTACAAGAAAAGAGGTAGGTCCAAAGAGTTTCAGTGACTTACCCATGGTCACACAGAATAAGGATTCAAATGCAGATTTTCTGATTTCAAATGCTATACTCTTTCTACTGTACAATAAAGGGGTACCCTTTTGCCACTGAAAACAATAATTCACAGTTATCTGGAACTGGTTTAAGAACTGCCTTCCTCTGAAAGACAGTGGGAATAGGTATGTGTGTACAAAAGTATTTCTAGCAGCTCTTTTTGTGGTTGCAAAGAACTGGAAACTGAAGGAATGTCCATCAATTGGGAAGTGGCTGAACAAGTTATAGTATATGATTGTTGTGCCATAAGAAATGGCCAACGAGATGATCACACACACACACACAAAAAAAAAAAACAACCTAGAAAGATTTATATGAAATGATGAAAAGTGGAGTAGAACCAGAAGAATATAACAAAGTAACAGCAATAATGTATGATGATCAACTGAGAATGATTCAACTATTTATCAGCAATGCAAGGATCCAGGACAACTCCTAAAGATTCCTGACGAAAAAGGCTATCCAGGTCCCTAGAAGGAACTATAGGAAATCTGGATGCATTGAAGCATACTATCCTACACTTTATTTCCTCTTTGAATTTTTCTCTAGTGTAAGCAGTATGTCTTCTTTGACAACATGATGCACGTGGAAATATGTATTGTATGATAATATATGTACAGCCTATATCATATTACCTGCCCTCTTGAGGAATGAAGAGGGTGAAGAAAACATGGATTGCAAAATGTCAAAAAATGACTATTAAAAATTCTATCATCTTTTTAAAAAGGCAGTACTAATCACTAGGAAGCAATCCAAATTGATATCTGACTCCACTGGAAGTCTTGGACTTGAGCCTTCCAACATACACAGACACACATAAAATTGCCCTCCTTATAGCAAAATCGTGAGATGGTGCCAGTAGTATCCTCATTTAACAGATGAAGGGACTGAGGGTGGGAAGAGTTGAATGATTTATCCATTACCTAAATGAAACAGAAATTTCCACCACTCCCTAGGAGAGCAGGGTTGGAAATGATTTGATAAAACTTGATTTTTTTTTTTTTAAGAAGGGCAACAGCCTGGATCCCTGAGCAGGATTCCAATTTGAGCTTGGCTATTCACTAACTCTTTGGCCTTTAATAACTTACTGGACTTTTTCAAGTTAAATTTCCTCTTGTGTAAAATGTCTAGGGATTTGGGGGAGCAGAGGATTCTTAATGCATCCCTGGACATTAGCCCTTAACCTCCAGCATCTTAGGTATTAACTTCTCTTTGAAACTAGTCCATAACATCTTTTCTTGTTCCTAGATGTTCTCTTTTCATACATTTCTTCACTGATTTCTAATTCTCAGTTTGAGGTAGCAACCCTCTTAGACCTTTCTGACCTAAGAGTTTGCCTGTCTCCCTGGATTTAAAGATCTGCCTCACTGCTCCTGAATTATGATCCCCTTTTCCTGCTCTTGCTAGAATATCTTCCTGCTTTGTTCTGACACCTACTTCCCTTCTTACTCCAGCCACTGGATAGAGACTTAAATCAACAAAAGTGGTTTTTCTATGGCTTATTCACAAAGGGAAAGTGTATACTGCATGACTTTTTAAATGGTACACAAGAAGAAGGTTATTTCATTCCCTAACCAGGTAATGCCTAAACTTTACAAGCTTCTCTAGCAGGTGACAGTCTTCTTGACCTAGATTAATCTATGATCTTGTCAAGACTTGGAAGGCCTGGGACCCTTATGAACCTCCAGGAAGAAAGCCTTTATCCCTGCAAAAGATAAAAGAAAAAAACTTAATTCATCCATCTTTTTCAAAACAGGCTCAGTTTAAACAATCATACATTCTACTACACTTAGACAATCAGGAACCCTCCTTTGAGTACTGTATTCATATTTCAGCTCATCACTGGAAATCTAGAAAAGCAAGAGAATATAGTAAAAAAACAACCACAACAACACAGGATTTAGAGTCAGAAAATGAGTCCCAAGTCTTGAGCAAGCCATATCTCCTCTCCAGGCCTCAAGTTTCCTAAATTGTAAAATGAGAGATTGGGACCTTAGATTATTTTTAAGGCCTTTCTTCCATCTCTGAATCCTATGGTCCAACCCTTCTTCTCCAACCAGCCCCATCCTCTGAACAAAGGAATGGCAAAGAAAAAAATGCAAAGAGGTAGACATAGTGTTTCTATCAGTTTAATAATCAGAAACTCCAATCCAACCCAAAGGATATCCTAAATGTCATAAAAGAAATTCCTTTTCTTACAGTACATGAAGATACTATGAAAACTAGGGAAGAAAAATTGTGTTTTAAGTGTGCCAAAGATATTAATTATCTGGTTCTAAGAACCATTGCTTAGAAAAATCAAAAGGGACCAAGATCCTGCCTTTGAAAAATCTCCCCACCTCAATTTCCTTTCACAATCTGTAGTATTCCCAAAACCAAAAAAAAAAAACCACAAAATTTGATAATATTAAACAAGAGGATGAAGTCTAAGCAGCAATTTCCATTAATCAAAAAGAACAATAACTTTTGGTGTACTCTGGAAAATCATTTTCCTAAGACTCTTCAACCTCCACCCTTTAACCACTCCCTCTAAGAATTTTCTCTTTTTCTTGGTTAAAAATAAATTCAAGATAATTCTAATCAGAGAAATTTTGCTCTTTTCTTTGATCAGCTTCATAGAAAATCCGTGAACCGGACTGGACTACTGATTAGGCCACTCCCTTTAGAAAGTGCTTAGGCATTCAATAAAAATAATGTAAACATATTTTGGTTCAAGGCATTGTTTCTGAACTTCTAGTTAAAGAAAAACTGATAAGGTTCTCATTCAGATTAAACCAAGGACTTCAGATTAAAATACTGTCCTAATATTATTGTGAAACTAGCCTAAAAAAGGGCATGAGAGAGGATGGGAGATGGTAGTATAGCATAATTAGTACACTTCCAAAACACTAAAATGTTACATCATTTTGAGTTATTATTATAAGTACTAAACATTTCTTGTTAAATAGTGAACTTAAATGAAGTGACTATAAATAGGGTGACTGGGGGGAAAAGACATTTTTTAAATCACTGAATCCCAACTTACATTTGGCAGCTATTTCTATTTTTTTTTTTTTAAGTAGAGAGATTTTAGTTGACCAATTTATACTAGGTCACACAGCTAGCTAGTGTCAGAGCTAGCACTAGAAGCCAGGTTTCTTTCTTTTTTTTTTTTCAAACCCTTAACTTCTGTGTATTGGCTCATGGGTGGAAGAGTGGTAAGGGTGGGCAATGGGGGTCAAGTGACTTGCCCAGGGTCACACAGCTGGGAAGTGTGTGAGGCCGGATTTGAACCTAGGACCTCCCGTCTCTAGGCCTGGCTCTCAATCCACTGAGCTACCCAGCTGCCCCAGAAGCCAGGTTTCTTGATTCTCATTCTAGTACTCTTTTTGCTTCTCCAGGTGAGTTAAAGACCAATTACGTTCAAAAAGGAAATAGACTTATTCTTTGTTTCTTTGTTGTTCTAGAGAGGAAAACGAGACAGTGGCTTTCGTATATGCAGAAGACCTGGGTTCAAGTGTGTTCTCTGGCATATACTAACTCTCTGACCTTGGGCAAGTCACCAACTCTCTCTGAGCAATTTCTTTGTAAAATGGAGATATTCATGCTTTATCACAGAGTAACTGTAAGGAAAGTACCTTGTAACCCAGAAAGTGCTATTTTTGTTTTATCTTTCAGTTATTTTTTTTCAGTTGTACCTGACTCTTGGTAACCCCATTTGGGGTTTTCTTGGCAAAGATACTGAAGTAGCTTGCCATTTCTTTCCCCAGATCATTTGACAGTTGAGGAAACTGAGTCCAACAAAATGAAGTGACTTGCCCAGGGTTACACAGCAAGTAAGTGCCTAAGGCCAGATTTGAAATCAGAAGGCTAAGGTTTTCTGACTCCAGACCCAACACTGTATCCCCTATCCCCATCTGCTCCATAAAATGCTATATAAATGTGATAAATGTGTATCAAAGAAAGGTAGATGTAAGTTCAATAAAGAGATTTTTCCAGCTATCACAGGATCCAAAAAATGGAAGAGGCTGCCTCCAAACATAGTTTGTTTTCTGGCATTAGAAGTGTTTACGCTGTCAGTGATATTACAGCAGGGGTTCTTGTTTTAAGAAGCCTTAAAGAGCCCCTAAATTCCCTTCCAAATCTTTAAGAGTTTTAAAGTGGTCAAGTTACTGTCACTTTCACTGCCAGATTAGAGAGTTCTACTTCTGGATCTACTATGCCTACATCATGCTCCATTTTTCTTGATTCTTGGGGAAAATTAGGAAAAAGTTAAAAAGAAGAATCACAAGAGGCCTGAAATACCCTAAGTACCAGAATCAAATAGCTGTGCATGCAGAGAACTTCCAAAGTATCAATCAAATATTGATGTGCTTAGGGAAGAACAAAACAAAATAAAATGAAAATAAATGTTTACTTAAGTGCTTCAGGATCACAATGTGTATGAAAAATTGAGTTTTTCAGAAGCACAATTCGCAGCTTCCTTGAGGCAAAGAGAACACCTCTAGCAGACAAAAGCCTGTCTTACAACTTAGAATTTTTTTAATTGATGCCTAAGAATTCTTGAGGAGTCAGAAAGTCTGGTGATTTCATGTTCTTTAAAACATTTAATTAAACAAAGAGAACCGAAACTTTCCCATTTTAAAACTTCCTTAAGTTACCTTTCCCATATATATATCCAGGTAAATTTGTCTTTAAGTTTTTTTCTCCCCTGGCCTCCTTTCCACCCCACCCCACCCAGATCACCCTAACACATAGTCTAAGCTAAGTTTTGGATACTCTGGCTTCCTTTTAAATCTATTCTTTTTCCCTGACTCTTTTGATTTAAATGTATTTCTATTCTCAAGATTCTTCCCCAATCATTCATTCTCCCCACACATACCCCTTTCAGTAATGTTTTACTTTTTCCTAGCCACATGTAAAAATAATTTTTGACCTTCTTTTTCTAAGATTTTGAGTTCCAAATTCTCTCTCCCTCCCTTCTCCAAGTCAGTAAGCAATTTTATATTGTACTATCACATAGAACATATTCCCCAGGCTTTCAGAATAAGACTTCTCCCCTCATCAAGCTTTTCTCATAAGAATAACCTTAGATAATGATCATCTTTTAGCCTCCAATTCCATTTCTCTTTAGTTTTTCCTTTGTATTCTCAGCACATAGTAGGCCTTTAGTAAATGTTTATGAGATTAAACTGTAACAAAAATATAGAGAAATATTCATTTCTGGGGATTTACACATCTAATTCAACAAATATCCCTTTGAGAGTTGGCCTATCAAGATATTTTTTTCCCTTACTTTGAAGGAGGCTGGGGAGAACTAGTCACTGATAAAACAGTTGTTAAACACCTGCTATATATGCCAGGCACTGTGCTAAGTGCTAGGGATACAAAGAAAGATATAAAGATAGTCCCTGACATAAAAAGCTTACAGTCCATATACAAATCATTATGTTCAAACAAGATATATACAGGATCAATTGGAATTAATCAAAAGAGAAAGCACTAGAATTCATTAAGAATTGGAAAAGGCTTTTCTTTAGAATTTAGGATTTTACCAAAAACTTGAAAGAAGCTAGGAGACAGAAACATGGAGGGAGAATACTCTAGTCATGGGAGACAGTCAGCAAAGGTGCTCCTAGTCTAGTCATGCTCTAGGAACAACAGGGAAGCCAGTCACTCCATCTCACAATACTTGGGGAGGAGAGAGTGTTTAAAGTGTAAGAAGACTGGAAAGGTGAAGGAAGTAGAATTCCAGCCAGAAAAAAGAAGTACAGCCTGAAAGCGAGATTCCTATTGAAAATAACACCGTGTAGGGAAAGGATGGATGCTCAAGTTCTTCTTAAGAAATATTATTTCTTTTAAGATAGAGACAATGTATATGGCCTATGCTTCCATGCTTTTTAACTTTTTAACTTAAATTCAAACATATTTAACTATTTATTTTTTAAATGATGGTTTTATTAGATACCTTATCTACTTCTAGATGGTTTTCCCTGCATTTTTCCTGATTCTTGCAAAAATCAGAAAGAGTTTAAAAAGAAGGATCTCATGAGGCCTTGCAATACCTTAAATACCAGAATGGAAAAGCTGTGTGTAGAGAACTATCAATGCATCAAATATTGATGTGCCTAGGTGAGACAAAAAAAATATTATGGTTCCTACCCTCTAGAATCTCACAGGCAAAATGGGAATATAAAAGCAACCCATGGGAAACAATATGGGACTGAATATAATGAATATTAAATAGTGTAAGGCAGACTAAGTGCTTTGAGAAGTTCAGAGAAGGAAGGAATCAATACAGGTTATCCTCAGAGAAGGGTTTTTGAAGGGAGAGGAGCAGAGTACTGAAGAATGAGCAAGATTTGGACAGAAAGAACTAAGGGCAAAGGACAGGAGTAGCAGACCATTATGAGAACAGGAACAAGCATGCTATATGTGGATATTCCATCCCATCTACTTTCAGACAGGTTAGTCTGACTTTAGGAAAGAGTTTATTTGAAAGCAAAAAGAAACAAGATTGCACAATAGGTAGGTTGGATTCTACAAAGCCTTGAAAACTTGCTTAGAGAGTCTTAGAAGTTTTGTACAATATACATGAACTGATGCAGAGTGAAATAAGCAGAACCAGGAGAACACTGTACACAATAACAGCAATATTGTGGAATGATCCACTGTGATAGACTTAGCTACTCTCAGCAATACAGCAATCTGGGACAATTCTGAAGGACTTATGACAAAGAATGCTACCCACCTCCAGAGAAAGAACTTTTGGAGTCAAAGCATACTATCTTTCACAGTAGTTTATTTATGAATTTATTTGGAGATTTTGGTTTTACATGAGTATTCTCTTACAACAAATGACCAATATAGAAGTATGTTTTGCACGATAATACATGTATAATCCAATAAAATTGCCTACCTGCTCTGAGAGGGGAGAGGGAAGAGGGAAATTGGATCACATAATTTTAGAAAATGTATGTTGAAAATTATTGTTACATGTAATTGGGAAAATAAAATATCTTTGAATAAAAAAAGTATTACACAAATACACAGGTAATCAAGTATTAATACTTTTATTAAAAGATGTCTTAGTCCACAAAAGGGGGTTATTGTGGATTCTTAAGAGAAGGAGTGGGCTGAATTTAAGTATTTAAAGGAATATCATTAGGCTAGTCTTTAACTTTTTGTTCCAAATGCCACAGAACAACAGTGTTCAGGATGGATTGCAGGAATTGGGGACAAGGGAAATTGAAATCAGGGAGGACAGTTAATAATTGGCTGGTCCTACTTGACTCCATCAATCTTGCCAATCATCAACTAGCAATCAGTCAATGAACATTTATCAAGTGTCTACTATGTGCCAGACACTGTACTAAGCACTGGGCACACAAATATGAAAAAGAGAGTCCTTGCCTTCAAGGAGCTTACAATCTAATGAAGAGATAGGGGAGACAACACATAAAAGGAAGTCCAAAAATAAGTGTGATGTGATAAAGGGCAGGCTTTTTATCCCTGCTGTAATGACAATAGGAAGGAAAAAAAGACATTTTAAAGGAAAAATCAATTGAGAGTGACTGACCAATTATGGACAATGAAGAACCAATTACTAATCTTTTTCTTAAGCACCTACTTATTCCAGACATTATAATAGACCCTGGGAACATCAAGCTCAAAAGCATCAAAAGCAAGAGTCTCTGCCCTCAGGTAGCTTACTTTTCAACTGGGAACAGAATATGTATAAGTAAGTGTGTATACACAAGACATATAAAATGTAGACAAGCTAATCTTAAGGGAAAGACTTTAGAAGCTATGTTGACCAGGAAGGTGCTTGAGCAGAGCTGGTGCTTAAGCTGAGTCTGGAAGAAAACAAAGAATTTCAAGTGAAGATGAGGAAGGATTTCATTCCAGGAATGGGGACAGTCAGCATAAAGGCACTGAGATAGATGGGTTATCATATAGAAAGAAAAGCAAGAAGGTTAATTTGGCTGGACATTAGGCATGCTCACAAGAATGATAATATTAATAAGACTGGTAAATTAGGACAGAGTCAGATTGTAAACAGCTTTAAGTGCCAAACAGAGAAATTTCTATTTGCTCCAAGAGGAGGGAGGGAAGTATGCATGACATGATCAGACCTGTGCTTTAGGAAAATCCCTTTGGCAGCCTGAGTGGAGAATGGATTGGAGTAGAGACTTGAGACATGGAGATCAATGAAGCTCTAGCATTAGTTCAAGTGATATAAGGTGAAGGTTTAAATTAGGATAGTGATGGGTGAGTGGAAAGAGGAAACAGATGTGTGAGTTGTTATGAAGTTGGCAAGACTAGACAAATGATTTCTTATGTGGAATGGGCAAGAGTAAAGATTTGAGAATAACAGAAAAGTTGTAAAATGGAGTATCTGGATGTTCAGTGGTTCCCTTGACAATAAGACAGAGTTCAGGCTTCGTTGAGAAAAATAATGAGTCTTGTGTTAGATGTGTTATTGCTGAGATAACTATAGCACATGTAGTCCAAAACATACAGTAGGTAGTTGGTAAAGCAGATCTAGAAATGAAGAGAAAGCCTGGGCCTGTAGCCAGAGATCTGGGAGTCATCTTCATAGAGGTATGAGTAAAATCTATGGGAGATGATTAGGGTACCAAATGAAAAAGAATAGAGAAAGAAGAAAAGAGGGCCCAGGTCAGAGCATCATTCCATCAAGGTCTTCCCTGATGGGCAGTGCCTCATTCCAGCAGTGTGCCACCTCCCTCTATCAAGGTACATTCTGAGAAACTTCCACCCCTTAGTCAACAATCTTCATGAACTACTGTAGCCCCCCCCCAAAATCACCTGATGGTCAGCCCTATGAAGGTGATGAGTCTCTCTACTCTCAATTCTTAGCTACATTGATCTTCAAATCTACATCCTAATGAGGCATCAGAAACCAACTTTAAAGAAGGAAGCATCTTTTATTTATCTTTTTTTAAATTTATCTTTCTGAAGAGGCAATATTGGAGTCAACTGCATCACAAATTGGTTTTCCTATTTGCCCATGGCAAGGGAATGAAAAGAATTCTTGATACTCTATCTGTTGATCTGCCTCTCCCTCTCTCTCCTTCCCTTTCCCTCTCTCCTCTTCTTTCCTCCTTTCCCTCTCTTCCATTATCTCTCTCTCCCTCACTGTCTACTTTCTCTTTCTCTCTCCCTCACACACTATCTTCTTTCTCTTTCTCATTTCCCTTTCTCCTCCTCTCCTTTTCTCTCTTTCTTCCTCTTCTTCCCTTTTCTTTTCTCTTTTCTCTCTTTGTCTCTTTCTCTCTCTATCTCTCTCTCTGTCTCTCTGTTTCTCTCATTCCCATCCTCCACCTATTCTTGCAAACATTTGTTTCTTTTCTACAAAAGTTAGCTAACTAAACAAAAGATCATTATAGAGCCATTAAATATCTCATTCAAGCCCCAGAGCTTACTGGAATGGTGAGTGGGACACCCTGTGGTGACACTCTGTGGCCTGCATTCTGATAGGCTCTGGCCCTTAAAGTTGAAACTGACCTTGTTAAATTTGTTGGACTTCTACTCTTTTAATTTTGGCTAACAATAATAATAGTAATAATAGCATCTATTGTGGGACATCACAGACTAGAAATACTATAAAGATAGTCTTTCTCTTATGCATAAGATTTGAATTATGGAACATAAGTATATAAGGTTAGAACATAAGACCAATTATATCTTTAAAATTTTAATTGCAAAGGAGTCTGTAACTTGGGACTAGATGCTAAGCACATCAGGACAGGTAGGTAACACAGTGGATTGAGCACTAGGCCCGGAGTCAGGAGGTCCTGGGTTCAAATGTGACCATAAACATTTCCTAGCTGTTTCACCCTGGGCAAATCTCTTAACCCAATTGCCTAGCCCTTGCCACTCTTCTTTATTAGAACTGATACTAAGACAAAAGATGAGGGTTTAAAAAATGCTAAGTACAATATCTGGCTTTTCTTATGGTCCCAGAAAAAAAGATGCCATCTCTCATTCTGTGGGCATAGGAAAAGAGTAACTTTTCCAGAGAACCTGGAAATCAAGTAAGTCCAAAACTGATGTAGCTGGGAGTCGGCCAGGATACCAATCACTCTGGCTACAGAAGCCTGGCCCAGCACAGATTTTGTTTCAGGTGTGTTTATCCCAATCACCCATCTTGCCACAACAGGCTAAACCCACACCAGTGGAAAGAAACCACATAGAAACAAACAAACAAAAAAAGGAATATAAAAGTATCAGGACTTTCTAGCCAAACCACTTTAACCTCCCCAAAGTCTTATCTGGATTTTTACTTCTGAGATCTCTCACACCCTGCTCTGCCTACATCACAAACAATCAACCCACCTGATAAACATACACAAACAATAACTGTAATGCCAATTTCACTTAAATATTCTTACTTCTCCAATTCAGATAAAGGCAGGAGCTCATCCTCAACTATATTACTGTGGTTCCACACTCTCTAAGGACCACCCAACCCACTGCAACTGTTGTCTCTCCAGGTTTCTTATGGAAACAGCTGGTAAGGGCACATATATATTCTGCTCGGTCCTATATCTAATCTTTGGGAACATTGCTTTTCCAGGCTACAATAGAGTACTACCATCTCTTCCATCACTTATCATTTAGGATATTCTATATTTAATAAATATTCTGATCATTTCCTGGCACAAGTGGGAGTTGGCTATCCCTACTATTGTAGGAGTGCTAAAGGATATATAGATTTCAGGTAAGAAGGCTAAAGACCAAAGATTTCATATGTCACCAAGGCAACGAGGTGGTAGAATGGATAGATTATTGGTCTCAGAGTCAGGAAGACCTAAGGTCAAATACTCCCTCAGCAATATTAGCTATGTGACCCTGGACAAATCACTGAATCTCTGTCACCTTCAGTTCCCCCATCCATAAAATGAGGATAATAATACAAACTACTTCATAGAGTTGTTGTAAAGATCAAGTAAGATAACATATGAAAAGTGTGTAGGCAAACTTGAAATACTATGTAAATACCAGCTATTGTTATTATTATTAATTATTTTAAAACCAGTTGAAAGTGATGGACTCCAAATAATGTTCATCAAGAGGCCAAGAGTTTACTAGCAAATATAGATGATCTGCCAAGCCTGGCTATTTAGTACCACGCCACTGAATCCACTCTTGCGACCAGGTCATGGTTTGTGTCATCCCAATCATCTCCAAAGACGTGGTGCCTATGTGAACACTCAATACTGAGTGTGACAACTGGGGCTTCAGTTTGCAATAAAACTTGGGGATAGAAGGGATCTTCAGATGATTCTAGGAATTGAGTGGTTCCTCACAGCAAGCATCTAATTAGGAAAGTCTAATTAGGATAAATGAAAAGTTCTCACTAGAAGATAAAGCAGTTTCTATACTGCTGCCAACACATTTATAATTTGACATGCTACATTTCCATGATGAAATTTGCCCACAAAAATACAATATGCTCAATGCTACGACCCTCCCAGGTCCAAGCCACATGTGCATAGGTCACCCATCACTTCTTAGAAACTGTTCCAAAGACACAAGAATTGCTTGTTTTCTCAGCAAGGGAACTATAGTAACAGGTAGGTCTCCTGCCTCCATCAGTGCAGAACTCAAACCCTTCATGCATCTGAGGTTCTTGTTCTTGTCCTTCAACAATTTGAAACTTGATCAAAAAAGTCATCAAACTCTGTATACTCTTTGACCTAGGGATATACCACTTGTAGGCCAATCTCCCAGAGATCAAAGAAAGAGGAAAAGCACCAATATGTACAAAAAATAAATATAGTAGGTTTTTTTGTCATGGCAAAGAATCAGAAACTGAGGTGCCCATTAATTAAGGAATGGCTGAATGAAGTATTGTCTCTGATTATCATGGCACATTATTGTGATGTTGGAAATGATAGGAGAGATGGTTTCAGAAAGACCTGGGAAGTAAAATGTGAGCAGATGCTGAGTAAAGTTAGCAGAACAATAGAAATGATTTATACAATGACAAGAGCATTATAAAGACAAAATTGAAAGACTTTCAAACAACATTTAGAGACATGTAAAACCCAGTAGAATTGCAATAGATGGCTATGGGAGTGGGGTGGAAGGAGGGGAGGGAAAGAACATGAATCATGTAACCATGGAAAAATTTTCTTAATTAATCATTAAAAAAATAAAAATTATAATTATACTCAAACAACATTTAAAGACTAAAGAACTCTTATCAATGCAAAGATCAACAATAATTCCAGAGAATTCATAATAAAACAGGCTACCCACCTCCTGTTAAAGAAAGCGATAGACTCAAGATGCTGAATAAGACACGCATTTTTGTATATTAGCAAACATGGGAATTTGTTTTTCTTATCTCTGTATATTTGTTAAAAGGAAGTGCTTTCTTTTTTTAATGGGGGAGGGTGGGTGGGATATCAAGGGAAGACAAGAATAGCTTCTTCAAAAAAGAAAAGAGGAAAGAAAGTCATTGAGGCATCATTTTTAATGGATAGAAAAGAAAAGAAGGAAGGAAAAACAAGCCAAGACAACTTTCAAAGCTCTAAGTATATCTTATACTTGAAAAGAAAAGCTCGTTACATAATAGAGATGTACAGTTTCAGGTACAATTCTCTTTTTCTGTTCTCCTATGTATGTGCAAATGCCTATTCTTCTTGGTGTTTGTGAAGTTTTGAATAATAATTAAAATTGTTAAGAGAATAAATAATTAAAAAGATAGTTTCAGAGAAACCCAGAAAGATTTGTTGAAACTAATGCAGTCAAAAGAGTAGAACTAGGAGAACAATTTACATAATAAAATATTACAAGGAAAAGCAACTTGGAAAGACTTAGGAACTCTAAAGAATGCAATAACCAACCATGATTCCAAAGGTCTAGTCATGAAGGATGCCACTTATCTCCTGCAAGAGAGTTGGAAAACTCTTAAGTTCTTCCTTGATGCTACCCTTCTCTATTTCTGAAAGTTTCAGTTCTTCCAGTGTGGTATGAAAACCTGTGGGCTGGGACCCTTGAAAACCACCTCCTACTGCTGATTCAGTCACCCTGCTGATGGCTTGAAAGAGCTCAGAGCACTGTGAGCTACCCTATGCTGGGGCTCAAAGTCTAGCATCAGGCTTGGAAAGGGGCTTTTGGTCTCACTCTGGACTTGATCAGATCAGCCACCCTGTGGACTGCCTTGCCTTGGAGCTTATAACTTCACCTAGAGCTTTGGTAGGGCAAGCTCAGTTTGGGCTCCCACAGGCCAGCGCCCTGTGTACGATCTTGCTCTGGGGATCAGGGCATCATCACTCTGCTTACACAAATCAGGGGTGTAGAGCAAACTGCCTCAGGCTGGGATTCTGGACCTTACTGCAGGCTTGGAACTTTATTGGGGGGCTGAGGGGAGAGGTTACATTTCTGTTGGCCAAGGTGGGGTTTCAGGGTCTGGATGTTGGCTTGGGCCCTGGTTCAGAACCTGGAACAGTAGATGTGGGGTTGGGGGACTTGCTGTTGGCTTGCACTGGTACTCCTTGGTGTAGCGTTCTGCTGGCAGTGTCCCCTCTCCCACAGTGAACCAGACTCTTTCTGCCTACCTTCAAGTTATTCTCCACATGAAAGTTGTTTCACTACATCCCCTTGTTGGTTTTTTCACTCCAGTATTCATTTTGAGACTTTATTTTAAGGTTAGTTGGAGAGGATTCTCTTGGTGGCTTGAGCTTTCCTGCTTCTACTCTACCATCTTGGCTCTGTCCCTTAGAAGACTCAAGATGTAGAAAAAGACAAATAATTTTGGACTTGATCAATGTAGGAATTTGTTGCTTTACCATACATATTTGTCATAAGGACTTTCTTTTCTTTCCTTTCTTTTTTCTTTGTAATTTTGTGGAGTGGACAAGAAGGAAAGGAAAGGATAAGGTAGTCCGAAAGGGAAAGAAAAAGAAAAGAAAGAAAAGAGGGTTATTGGGAAAGTGTACGAATTGTGAGTAAAGGCATAGTTCCAGACCACCTCAATAAAACAATATCCAATAAAATGAGACAAATGAATTTATTGTTCCCCCAGTTCATTTACACTATACTACATTTGCACTATACTACAGTCTACTAAGTTTATAATAGTATTGTGTCTAAAAGAACAAAGGATATGCCTTAATTAAAAATACTTAGTTGCCAAAAAATACTTTCATCTGAACCTTCAGTGAGTCATGATCTTTTTTCTGGAGGTTCTTGCCTCAATATTGATGACTGCTGATTTATCTGAGTGGTAGTTGCTGAGAAAGTTATGGCAATTTCTTAAAATAAGACGACAATAAAGTTTGCCATATTGATAGACTCCTCTTTTTGTGAAAGATTTCTCTGTAGTTTGCATCGCTGTTTGATAGCATTTTATCCAAAGTAGAACTTCTTTCAAAATTGGAGCCAAACCTCTCAAACCCTGCTGCTGCTTTATCAACTAAACTTAGGTAAAATCTTTCAATATTGTTGTGTGTCAGGGATTAGAGAAGCTAAAGAGAGGAAGAAAGATTTGAAATAGTCAATTGATGAAACAATCAAAACATACAATTTTTATCGATGAAATCTGCTGTCTTATATGAGTATGGTTCATGGTGCCCAAAAACAATGATATTAGTGACGTCAAAGCTCACTGATCATAGGTCACTGTAACAAATATGATAATAATGAAAGAGTTTAAAATATTGTAAGAATTAGCAAAATGTTCAGAGACAAGATATGAGCACATGCTGTTGGGAAAATGATGACAATAGAATTGTTTGATGCCACAAAACTTCAACTTGTAAAAAAAAATGTAATCTCTAAGAAGTGCAAAAAGCAAAGCATGATAATACAAATTATGCCTGTATATGGCCAGGACAACTCATCCTCCCATACTATAGAAAAAAAGGTCAGTGTCCTCTGGTAATGTCATCAAATACTTTCTCTATTATCTGTCATTCTCTGATACACTTTATTCCATGTTTCACTGCCCTTTGCTAGGTATCTACTTTCTTCTGACCATCTCCACTGAGCTGCTCTTTACCATTTTCTTCCTGGCATCTCTGCTGCTATTGCTGCTGCTTTCTGCTACCATCTGCTTATCTTTACCTACTTTCTGCTGCCATCTGCTGCTTTACCAATGTTGTAAGGCTTCTTTTCCATAGAAGAGGAGTTCTTCTCCTTTTTTTGAGTCATGGACCCTTTTGACAATCTGGTGGGACCTATAAACTCCTCAGAATGATGTTTTTAAATGCAAAAAACAAAATCAAACTAGAAAAGAAACCAAGTATACTGAAATATACTTATAATTTGTTTTTAAATCAACTAATTCATAGATCCCAGGTTGAGCCATAAAAGGATGAATTTACCAGTTCTTTAGCTATAGTCCTAGAACTATATTTAGCTCCTTTTTTATAGTAGACACCAGTCAGCTAAACCCAGCTAAGTAGCTCAGTTGGTCCTTACTGATTTTTAAGTCTGCCCTCTGAAATCCTTTTCCCTTACTTCTATTTAGCATCTCTTTCTCTCTAAACTTCTATCTGAATTATGATCCAGAACTCTTTTTAATATGTGGAATAGCCCTGAGTCAAGTACCTAGATCTCCTGCACACATCATCCTAGGATTCTGGAATGTTTAGACTAGAATTTGTTTCAGTTTCTTCATAGAATTTCGCTGCTTTATTTTCTGATATGGCATTGGTATACTAAGTTGGAATTATTGTCACAATGTTCTGTTTGCTTATGCTCATCATGAGCAAAATAGCCTATGAAATAGTGCTTTTAGCTGCTTTTTAGCACATGACAAAATCAACTCTTTGAAAAGAGATCAGGCAGAGGGGATAAAAAATGAAAAATGACACAATCCTTGCTTTTAGGAAGTTTACCATCTAGGAGGGGGGAATATGAAACAAGTATGCAAATGCCTATAATACAACTTGAAAAAATACATTGTTCTTGCATAGAACTTACACAGAACATTACATAGAACTAAGAAATGGTACAACTATTTTGGGAAGCAATTTGGATTTGGATAGGATTTAAATGAGGAAAAAGTAAATCTTTAAAACAAAAGCTGGAAGGAAAAAGGATATATCAATAAGCACTGTAATCTCATGCAGTGTTGTTTTCACTTAATAATATTCACTACTTGGAACTAGATGCTTCTTTTTCCTTAGCTGGGTTAATATGATGAGACTAACTCAGCAGGTGCAAAATAATGAGATCAGCTCTGCTGATCTTACTTAGTCTCCACTCAGATTTATGTTAAAAATTTCTCTGATGGGAAGTTAAGAGCAGATATCCATTAAACTGTTTTTAATTAGCAGTTAATCCCCAGATGCCACTTGCCCTCTATTACCAGTCATTAAAAGTTAGAACTTTTACTTCCAACTATATGAGTGTTGAAAGTTAAGCTCTGCTCCCCCAATGGGTTCTGATGCCACTTTGAAAATTTAGGTCAACTAAATGTTTGAGGAAAGAACTAGTCCACAATCACAGCACAGTCCATTCCATGCTGGAGTGCTCATGAAAAATTTTTCCGTCTCAATAGGACGGCTATGTGATTATAGTGGATAGAATACTGGACTTGCAATCAGAAAGACCTAAGTTTGAATCCTCCCTTAGACATTTATCAAGTATGACTCTGGGCAAATCACTTAACCTCTCTGCCTCAATTTCTTCCTCTATAAAATGATAAGTGGATTCATTGTTTACTAAGGTCACTTCTAACACAAAATCTATGATCTTATGATCCAAGACGCTGTATTACAACACACACTATGTTTCTAACCCCCCCCCAAAAAAAAAACTGGCTGCATACAAATGGAATGGAAAACTCCATGAATATCCAATTATTGCTAACCACCTGCAATAAACAGGACAGATTACCCTCTCAGGAAACATGGTAAAGTCTCTGTATCTCAGCTACAATGGTGAAATCTAGCTGATTTTTCACTGCTAGAATGGAACTCAGCTCCACACTCACTAAATATCATGCTGAGACTTGAGAAACAATTTTATTACAATAATGGTTTTCTCTGCTATAGTTTAGTGGGTATAGAAGAAGCATCTCCACAAACATTTATAGCTAAAGATATAAAGAATTGGTCATAGGGCAGAATGATTAAGGAAGTTGCCTGAAACAAAAGTCTAATATATCCCAAAATATTCATAGACATATTCTCTGTGATAGTAAGGAACTAATACTGTAAGGATGGGATTTGTACAAGGGGGATGGGACAAAAGGAGCCAGAAGAAGTCAGTTGGTGATAGTTACTGACAGTTGAGACCAGAGAGAATTCTGGGAAATTCTCCAGAGGAGGAAAGAGAGGAAGTCTTCAGGGGAGGACTGTGAGGAGAGAGGAGGAGGACATCCCAGCTAGGATCCAGCCCTGAGGGCTTCCTGAGGATCTTTCTTTGGAGATGAAAACCCTGAATCCCTGATCAAAGCCTTTCATCGCATCTCACCCATCAAGACTTCAACTATCAAGCCAGCTAGGTTTGGACTCCATTTTGGGAGAGATCTCTTAATCTCTTTCTCCCATTACCTAACCTTTCTGAGAGACCCCCTTTCAGTAAAACTTACAATTGTAGAAAGGGATAGAAATAGAAAAATAGAAATAGAAACAGAAAGAAAAGGGGGGAGAAGAATCTTAGGAGTGGGAACCCCAAAGGTTCCCACCTAAGTGATGGACCTCATAAAAATAGAGAAGAGGGAACCCCCAAAATCCCTCTACCCTTCACCCCTTTCCCCAATCCCTGAATTGTGAATAATAAAAGCCATTCATCAGTCAGATAGCATTCCAGAGTGCCTAAGAGACAACGAGGGAGAGGGGAACCACAGCTTGGTTTGGCTGCCTCCATCTTGAAGCCAGACCACCCACTGTGAAGTTGACTGACCTCAGAGGAGGCTTGTGTGAACCCCCCTCATTCAGAATCGGATTGGGGTACCACATACCTCATCTTATAGGGAAGACTCATCCCCAACTCCTAGGGGGCAGCACAACCATCCAGGTCACCCAGTTTTGGGGTGACACCCCCTCGAAGTCTCTCAGTGTTTATTCGATGGGAGGTGAGAGCCGGAAGAGAGACACACCATACAGACTCTCTCTCTCTCTCTCTCTCTCTTCTATCACAACATTGGTTATTGGCCCCTTTTAATTATTACAGAAGCATCTCCACAAACATTTATAGCTTAAGATATAAAGAACTGGTCATAGGGCAGAATGATTAAGGAAGTTGCCCGAAACAAAAGTCTAATATATCCCAAAATATTTGTAGACATATTTTCTGTGATAGTAAGGAACTAGAAGAAAAGTAATTGTTCACCCACTGGAAAAAATGTCCTTAAAAATCTAACCTAGATTAATGTAATGGAATATTATTGTATAGTAAATGTAAACCCCTGTCCTCAAGCCCATTGGTATGAGATTCTCTCCTTTATGGTGGAGATTAATGTCCTGCTCTGTGGGAGGGACAGGGCAGAGTTGGTGAAAGGCAAGAGCTCCAGACTTTACCAGTCCCACTTTAGGTAATCATCATTTGGGTACTCCAGGCTTCTAGCTTTGAGAGAGAAGATGGAAGAGAACAACCCTACTACCAGTCTCCATCATGTCCTTATTCCCAACTTGCTACTCTAAAGACTATAGATCCAGGACATTCTCTCTTAGTTGAGCTGACTTATCTCCCTACCAATGAGAGACCTCTTTCATTCTGTATTATCTGTTTTATATTCTCCTATGTATACTTTCTCTGACTTTTGTTATAACTTGGATAAATGGGCTTCTTTGCTATTTCTATGTGTGTTCATTATGGAACTAGTGGGAAAGGGGTCAAGCCAGGGGTATAGACTTTGGAGTTTGTCTTCCTCCTAAAATGACAAAGTAATCAAAAGTTAGATGGAACAGATCATATCCCCTTAGATAAAAAAAAATTTTTTTAAGGGAACAGATAGATATGCTTTTAGCTTGGCACTCCCCTTTCTCTGAGGAGAGGAGTGTGGTGGCTTTGGGCTAACAATCCCTTGCTTCCCCTCCTGGCAGGGATAAAAGTCTCCCTTGGAGAAGGGTGGAGGAAGAAGAGGCTAGAGGTATCTATTCTGCCTCTCTTCTAGCCACATTCAGTGACAGGTCCTTCAGCACAGATGGGCTTCACTGCATGTGGTATCCTTAAATAAAAATTTTTCAAAAATGAGAAATTCTGAGAAACATGAGAAGCTTTATATGGACTGATACACAGCTAAATAAGCAGAATCCAAAGAATAATATAAGTGACTGCAACATAGATAAAAATACTATTAAGATGAAATTGAACTCAATAATGGAGGAAAAAAACAAAGAACATCTTAGAAAAAAAGATAAGAAAATATACTTATGGCAAAGTGTTGGAGTACTACTAGGACAGAATAACCATATGCATTGGACTCAATTCAGGGTCACATGAGCGACAAAATTAAGGATTAGACATTTTCTCTGATTCCCATGACCTCTCAAAGCTCTCCAAAATAGAAATTATGCACCAAAGATAAAGCAACGTTAGTCTAAAACACCAAGAATCCAAAAAGAAGATTTTCAAAAAACCCAGGAGTTGATGCTCACTGATCTTGAGCTCACTCAGCACCCCTCCCTCACTTCTCACACAACCAGCTGTGAGGCTGCACTAGTATAGCCAAAGATACCACATAATCCCTATAAGACAGTAGCAGAAAGCTCTAAGAGGGAGAGAAACTAGGATGAATATCTTGGAAACTTTGATTTCATGAAGAATACAGAGGGAAGAGAGATATCAGATAAGTATTGGGTTCTTGAATCAGAGAATAAGGGTCTTCAGTGAACAGAAAAAGAAGATGGATAACGAAGAAAGTGAGAGAAATCCTTTTGAGAAGGAGCACACAAAAATGAAATCTCAAAACTCAGGAAAAAGACTAGCTGAAGGGGATGAGAGGAAGGGGAAGTCTACTTGAATGAGAGGGAAAAAGAGGAAGAAATAGATATTCAAATGAAAAAAGAATTAATGTACAAAACTCTAAAGGAAAGGAGTATCTAATGAGAAAAGTTGCTCAGAAGTGAGACAAAGAGAGTCAATGGGAACAGGGCCACTCTTAAAATAAAGATTAAAGTAAAGTAATTGAAAGAACATAATACTATGTTTAATGCAGAAGAGGGTCTTTGAAAAAGGCACACAGACAACATTAACACATCTAGAATAAAAAGGGAAGGAGTTGAATGAGACAGGGGAATCTTTGTATAAAATTTCTCTGATAAGAGTTTGGTATTCAAGATGTTAAATGCTCTGTGTGTGTGTGTGTGTGTGTGTGTGTGTGTGTGTGTGTGTGTGTGGTGTTGTTGTTGTTGCCATTGCTGTTGCTGTTTTTCTTTTTTTTAAGCATTTATTAATATTTATTTTTTTGAAAAGTTAACGTGGTTACATAATTCATGCTCTTACTTTCCCCTTCACCCTCGACTTCCCCCTCCCTCCCCATGGCATATGTGTATTTCTACTGGTTTTAATATGTGTCATTGATCAAGACCTATTTCCAAATTGTTGATAGTTGCATTGGTGTGGTAGTTTCGAGTCTACATCCCCAATCATGTCCGCCTCAACCCATGCGTTCAAGCAGTTGTTTTTCTTCTGTTTCCACTCCTGTAGTTCTTCCTCTGAATGTGGGTAGTGTTCTTTTCCATAAATTCCTCAGAATTGTCCTGAGTCATTGCATTGCTTCTAGTACAGAAGTCCATTGCATTCTATTTTATCACAGTGTATTGGTCTCTGTGTACAATGTTCTTCTGGCTCTTCTCCTTTCACTCTGCATCAATTCCTGGAGGTCTTTCCAGTTCACATGGAATTCCTCCAGTTTATTATTCCTTTGAGCACAATAGTATTCCATCACCAGCATATACCATAATTTGTTCAGCCATTCCCCAATTGAAGGGCATACCCTCATTTTCCAGTTCTTTGCCACCACAAAAAGCACAGCTATAAATATTTTCATACAAGTCTGTTTATCTATGATCTCTTTGGGGTACAAACCCAACAATGGTATGGCTGGATCAAAGGGCAGGCATTCTTTTATAGCCCTTTGAGCATAGTTCCAAATTGCCAACCAGAATGGTTGGATCAGTTCACAACTCCACCAGCAATGCATTAATGTCCCAGGTTTGCCACATCCCCTCCAGCATTCATTACTCTCCCCTGCTATCATTTTAGCCAATCTGCTAGGTGTGAGGTGATACCTCAGAGTTGTTTTGATTTGCATTTCTCTAATTATTAGAGATTTGGAACACTTTCTCATGTGCTTATTGATACTTTTGATTGCTTTATCTGAAAATTGCCTATTCATGTCTCTTGCCCATTTATCAATTGGGGAATGGCTTGATTTTTTTATACAATTGGTTTAACTCCTTGTATATTTGAGTAATTAGACCCCTGACAGAGTTTTTTGTTATAAAGATTTTTTCCCAATTTGTTGTTTCCCTTCTGATTTTGGCTACATTGTTTTTGTTTGTACAAAAGCTTTTTAGTTTGATGTAATCAAAATAATTTATTTTACATTTTGTAATTTTCTTTAACTCTTGCTTGGTTTTAAAATCTTTCCTTTCCCAGAAATCTGTGTTGTCGTTTTTCTTGTTAATACTGATTCCCTAAAAGATAATTGGTCAAAGGATATGAACACATAGTACTCAAAAGAACTTCAAAGTATTCCAAATACATGAAAAAGATGTTCCAAATCACTAGTAATGATAAAAAGGCATATCAAAACCACCCTGAGGTTTTACCTCATACCATGAAAATTGGCAACATAAAAAAGACCCCAAAATTGCAACAATCAATGTTGTAGGAGTTTTTGAAAGATAGGCACATAAATATGCTATTGGTAGAACTATAAAATGGTAGAACTATTTTGGAAAGTAATTTGAAACTATGCAAATGAAGTGACTAAGATGCCTATACCCTTTGAACCAGAGACTCCATTATATTCCAAGGAAGTCATTGATAAGAAAAAGGGCCAAAATATTTATAGAAGCAGTTTTTCTATTATTATTAAATTTTTATTTTAATAATAAATTGTCACATAAGCTTTCTAAAGTCATACCATGATGCCGCTCTCCCTTCTTCCCTTCCCACTGCCAGAGTTGACAAGCAATTCAATTTGGGTCATACATGTATTATCATGCAAAACATATTTCCATATTATTCATTTTGGTAAGCAAATAATCTTATAGAACCAAAACCCCAAAATATTTTCCCAAATAAACAAGTGATAAATTGTATGTTTTCATCTGCATTTCTACTCCAATTGTTCTTTTTTCTGGTGGTGGATAGCATTCTTTCGCATAAGTCCTCAGAATTGTCCTGGATTATTAACAGTGTTACTGTTAATAGCAGTCTATCACATTTGATCATTCCACAATATTGCAATTACTGTGTATAATGTTCTCCTGGTTCTGCTTATTTCACTTTGCATCAGTTCATGTAGGTCTTTCCAGTTCTTTCTGAAATCATCCTGTTCATCATTCCTTATAGCACAATAGTATTCCATCACACAATTTGTTCAGTCATTCCCCAATGGAGGGACATAACTATAGTTTCCAATTCTTTGCCACCACAAAGAGAGTAGATAGCAGCAGTTTTGTGACAGTTAAGAATTGGAAACAAAATCTATGCCCATCATTTGGGGAATGGATAACCCAATTGTGGTATGTGAATATAATAGAATATTACTGTGCTAACAGAAATTGTCTGTGATAAATACATAGAAATATAAAGAGATCAACATGAACTGATGTAAAGTGAAATAAACAGCCAAGAAAACAATATATATAGAAATTACAATGTAAATGGAAAGAACAATGACACCAAAAATTAAAAGTAAGTAATAAATTATAAAGATCAAGAGTTACTCAAATAAAGAGATATGGGAAGTGTTTTAGGGAAATTGAGGAAAAGCAGGAAATGCTGCAAAGCAGAGAAAGGGAAGATTCAAGAACTCTGGATAGCGAGTTTCTGCTGTGAGCAGTTGATCTCTCTGGAGGGAGTCATTGTGTGGACTTCTCCTGTGAGCAGCTTATCTCCTTGGAAGTGGTTGAGTGGGTTTCTGAACTCCTCAGGTGGGCTGAGTGGGTTAGACCATAACTCCCTTTCATTGTGTTTCTGTCCATCTGGTTCCTGTTTGTGTTTCCTGATACTCCTGTTCTGCTGAGACTCTCACCAAACTGTTGAAGCTATTGTAGGCAAATTTATAAAATAAGATAAATAGATAGATTAAAGTGTAGACAGAAATATTGCCAAGCAGGGTGGCATGAGCTGAACATTCTGTGAAGCCTTAGAATACAGGAGTGTATTTGACACAGGGCTCTGGGACAGTTGGCTACAACTGGGAAGGAGGTCTGTGTGCTGAACTCCCAAAAGCATCACCAGGATATCATCTCTCTGTGGGCAAGTGCAAGCTGGAGTTTGGGGTTACAGATTTGGAGGGTGGACTTCCATTTCTGTACCAGCTCACTGTTTGTTACCTACTGGAATTACTCAAAAACTTGGTAATAAATTTTAAGTATTATTAAAATCCACTATGAACTACTTTACCAAGATACACAACAAGAATTAGCAATAAGAATTACATACACAAAAAAGTAACAAAAAAAAAAACACCACTGGAAAAAACCGCAAAGAAAAAAATTTAAAACTCCTTTTCCTGAAGTCTTTGAATGTCCAAGAACACTGTGAGAACCCTGTATGTCTTTTTTCAATGAGCTCAGTAGTGTAGTAGTCTTCCCCTATTGGCTTAGAATGTTCAAGCCTCAGCCAACCACTGGAAAGGTGGAATAGAATGTTCAAGTCCACAGTACTTCCAGTCCAGCCTGATTGCCCAAGGGTAACTTCCTCTTCCCTTCTCAACCCTCCATCTGGGTGCCAACTTTCCCAACCACCCAATAGTACAGAACCATATGTGCCTGTTACTATTGGAGACCAGATTTATGAACTTCTCACTGATACAAGAGCCAGTAAATCAGTTTTGCAAAATTTTCTTGAGAATTGTAGAACTATTGGTACAATGGATGTGGTTGGTGTAGGTAACAAACAGTGAGCTGGTACAGAAATGGAAGTCCACCCTCCAAATCTGTAACCCCAAACTCCAGCTTGCACTTGCCCACAAAGTAGATGATATCTTCGTGATGCTTTTGGGAGTTCAGCACACAGACCTCCCTCACAGTTGCAGCCAACTGTCCCAGAGCCCTGTGTCACACATACTCCTGTATTTTAAGGCTTCACAGAATGTTCAGCTCATGCCACCCTGCTTGGCAATATTTCTGTACACTTAAATCTATTTATCTTATTTTTTTTAGTTTGCCCACATCAAAGCCAACTGTCAGTGAAAACGTCTCCCTTTTGAGCCCTTGAACCTGCTTACCTTCCAGCCCCATTTCCTACTCTAGTTACCATCTAAGGGGGGAAATTTTGTTAGTGAGATATTGTAGGTGCTGGGATCTTTAGGTAGAGAGAGTGTACAGTTAATGTAGATACAACCTGGTGAAGACAACTACTGAGTTTTGGTGGGAGGTTCAGATACATCAATTAGTCAGATTGTCCCAATCCCCTTCCCTTTCTGTTCTTACTTTAACAAACCCTGGTTTAGATCATTGTGGGTATCCTGTTGGTTTCTCTTGATGGCCTTCCTAAACCTGTGTACTTCTGATAACTGGCCCTAACAACTTATCAGAAACCTATACCACCAAGCACCCAATAAACCTAATTTTTTATTTCAGAAGACACCCCCAACCTATCCCTTTGTGATGGTGGGAGGTCCACATTGCACATATTTTAGGGCTATTTTTTTTTAAACCCTTGTACTTAGGTGTATTGTCTCATAGGTGGAAGAGTGGTAAGGGTGGGCAATGGGGGTCAAGTGACTTGCCCAGGGTCACACAGCTGGGAAGTGGCTGAGGCCGGGTTTGAACCTAGGACCTCCCATCTCTAGGCCTGACTCTCACTCCACTGAGCTACCCAGCTGCCCCATTTTAGGGCTCTTTTAATGTATTGATTAGTTGTGCTGACTTTTTTCCCTCTTCAAAAATTACTATTTGTCATATGGAATGGCTATCTGGGAGAACAAGGTGAAGGGATATATGGGATATTGTGGTGATATAAAAATCAGAAAATATTAATAAAAACTTATATTAAAAATTATGCAGGGAAGAAAACAAGATGGTGGCTTAATAGCAGCAAAAGTCAAAACCTCTCTGAATATCCTTTCAAACCAATCTTTAAAAAGCATCTTAAAATGACAAGAGTCAAAGTAGGATGGAGTGAGGGGGCTATCTCACTGACGGGTAGGCAGAGAGAGTTGATTTTCACAGGATAAGGGGGAATTGGAAGCAAAACTGCACAGAGAGGAGTGCTGACCAATGTAATAAGGGAATTTAGCAGTGCAATAAGAGGATTAGGCAAGGGGTAGTAGCTGGATGTAATAAGTGAATATGGCAGGAATGTAATAGAGGATAAGGCAGGCAAGGGACTAAAGGTAAATGTGAATAGGAAAGGTATAATGGTAAAGGTGGTAAATTAAGGTGATAGGAGAAGTAAAGGAATGGCTGAGTTTAGGGAATATAAACACAGAGATATAAAGGTTTGCAAGGGAGAGGAAGAGATACTTTGGGCAACCAACTACAGTCTGGGAGAGACTGACTGGGACACAGGATTTAGACAGAGACACCACAGGGAAATAGACTGAGCCCTTTAGATAAGAAGGGCACTTCTACAGACAAAGGTTAAGGCTAGCCAAGAATGGCTTGAAACTGACTAGAGGGCTGCTAGTCAGTTTCTCAGGTTTACAAAGGAACAGTTCAGAGGAAGTATTAAGATTGCACTTCCTCCAAAATGGACACCTCCAACTCCTTCACAACTCAGAGACTATATGATTCCTTTCTTCCCTTCTCCTTCTCTTATCAATCAACTAATGAAGTAGCCAAAGGTTTTGATTAAAGACAAACTGGGTTTATTCATTTAAGGGTTGATTGGAAAGGATAGAAGATACAAGGTAACCCTAACAGCCACCTAGAGAAAGCTTCAGGTGGGGGGGAGGGAGACAGGAATGTGAAACTGAGAAAGGACCTGCCTTAACTCAGCTCTCAAGTGGTTTTGTAATCAATAGGGTTAGGAAATCAATAGATAATTTTGTAACAAAGATAAACCCTATTTGACTGTTTAAACTATCAAGTTTAAAGCTAACACTCCGAACTACCCTCCTTTCAAACCCTCACAGAAATTCAGGCAGGGAAGGAAAAATGAATATGGGAAATAAGGGAGGTTAGGGAGATTCAAAAGAAACAATTAAGCTAATAATTTTAAAGAGAAAAGCTGCAGAATATAGGCCAGGTTTCAATCCAAAGAAAGCTCAGATTAACCCTGCTCCTCTCCACAAGTCCCCAGGGTCAACTGAACTTTCCCAAGATCCCAAACCCTATCAACTGACAGAAAATCTCTGCAGCAAGGCTTTGCAGGGCTGACCTGCACTCTATTTGGACTATACCAACCACACTACACCTATTGTTCCAGATTCATAACCTGTGCATAGACCAACTTTGGGATCCCAAGATTCTGGCTACACAACAAAAGAATACCTCAGACCCATCCATTGAAATCCCATGCCCTGGAAGCAGCCTTCAGTGAGGTCCAGAAGTCCATAGCACTGGACCCTTTCAAGCCTTCATGGCAGAAGTGAAGACTTGGCCCCAGAGCAAAACAGCTCACAGTGCCTAACCCTGCAAGCCAGCAGAGGAGGTAGAATCAGCAAGCTTTCAGAATTCCCAATCCACAGGCAAAAAAGGGCTAAGGAAATGAGCAAACAACAAAAAATTTAAAAATACACACATAACCCTTGAAAATTTCTACAGGGAAAAAGAACAAAGAACAGAACTAACAGGAGATGGTGAGATCAAGCAACTGCATACAAAACTTCAACAAAAAAAAGGGAATTGGTCACAAGCTCTGGAAAAACTCAAAAAGGAATTCAAAAATCAAATAAGACAGCTTTAAGAAAAATGGGGGAAAGAGGCACAAAAATCCAATGGAGAAAAAAGTGATTTTATAAACAGAATTTACCTATTGGAAAAAAAGAAGCAAAAAAAATCCAAAGAAGAAAAGACTTCCATGAAAAGTAGAATGGACAAAATGGAAAGGAGGATCAAAAGGTCATGGGAGAAATTCATTCTTTAAAAATTAGAATTAGACAAATAGAAGCTAATGATTTCAAGAGACATCAAGAAACAATAAAACAAAGTGAAAAGAATGAAAAAACAGAAGAAAATATGAAATATCTCATTGAATACAACTAATCTAGAAAATAGCAGGAGAGATAATTTAAGAATTATTGGACTACCATGTCATGGCCAAAATAAAGAAGTCTAAACATCATATTACAAGAAATGATCCAAGAAAACTGTTCTGATATTCTTGAACAAGAGGGTAAAATAGAGATTGAAAGAATCCACATCTCCTACAATAAATCCCCAAATAACAACTCCCAGAAATGTTATAGCCAAGTTCAAGAGCTTCCAGATCAAGGAGAAAATACTACAAGCAGTCAGAAAGAAACAATTCAGATATCATGGAACCCAAGTCAGGATTGCACAGGATCTGGCAGCTTCCTCACTGAAGGACTGGAAGGCTTAGAATATGATATTCCTCAAGGCAAGGAAACTGGGTTAACAAGCAAGAATCACCAACCCATCAAAACTGACTATATTCTTTTAGAGGAAAGTATAGTCATTTAATAAAATAAGATTTCCAAGCATTCCTGAAGAAAGACTAGACTTAAACAGAAAACATGACATCCAAATACAAAATTCAAGAGAAGTATAAAAAAGTAAATAAGAAAGAGAAAAAATCTAAGGGCTTCAATAAGGTTAAATTGTTTATATTTTTATATAGAAAAATGATATCTCTAACTCTTAAAAATTGTTATCATTATTATAGTAGTTAGAAGTATACATAGATAGAGGGTGTGGTAGTAAGCTGTTTAGAATATGTAAAAAACTAGTAATGAAAAAGATAATCTTACTAAAAGAAATGGGAAGAGAGAAATAAAATGGAATAAATTATATCACATAAAGAGGCACAAGGTGAGGGAATACTACTACAATGGAGGGGAGGACAAGGATGGTGAAAGGTAATACTTAAATCATACTCTTATTGGAATTGACTCAGAGAGAGAAAAACAGCCAGATTTATTGGGGTATAGAATCTTGTCTTACCCTATCGATAAGTAGAAAGGGAATAAGAAGGGGGTAGTAGAGAGGGGAGTAATATAAAGGAGGGAGAAGTTAGAGGGTTGATTATAAGACCCTATAGAGAAGTAGGAAGGGAATAAGAATTTAAAATCAGAAGCAAGTAATGCTTGCAACTACTGCAATGGGGATAAATTAGAAGACTTCCCAATAAGATCAGGAGTGAAGCAAGGATACCCATTATCACCACTGTTATTTAATATTGTACTAGAAATGCTAGCAGTAGTAATTAGAGAAGAAAAAGGAATTGAAGGGATTAAAGTAGGCAATGAGGAGACTAAACTATCACTCTTTATAGGTGATATGATGGTCTACTAAAAGAATCCTAGAGAATCAACTAAAAAGCTAATGGAAATAATCAGCAACTTCAGCAAAGTTGTAAGATACAAAATAAATCCACATAAATCATCAGCAATTTTATATATATAAAACCCTTATCTTCCATCTTGGAATCAATACTGTATATTAGTTACAAGGCAGAAGAGTAGTAAGGGCTAGGCAATGGGGGTCAAGTGACTTGCCCAGGGTCACACAGCTGGGAAGTGACTGAAGCCAGATTTGAACCTAGGACCTCCCATCTTTAGGCCTGGCTCTCAATCCACTGAGCTACCCAGCTTCCCGCAATTCTACATATTCCCAACACAACTCAACAGCAAGAGTTAGAAAGAGAAGGTCCATTTAAAATCACCCTAGACAATATAAAATATTTAGGAATCTATTTGCCAAGACAAACACAAGAATTATATGTACACAACTATAAAATACTTTCCTCACAATTAAAACTAGATTTAAATAATTGGAAAAACATTCATTGCTAATGGGTAGGATGAGCTAATATAAAAAATGACAATCCTACCCAAATTAATTTACTTATTCAATGCCATACATATCAAACTACCAAGAAACTTTTTTACTAAATTAGAAAAAATTATAACAAAATTCATTTGGAAGAACAAAAGACCAAGAATATCAAGGGAAATAATGAAAAAAAATATGAAGAATGGGGGCCTAGCAGTACCAGATCTTAAACTGTACTATAAAGCAGTGGTCATCAAAACAATATGGTACTGGCTAAGAGACAGAAGGGAGGATCAATGGAAAGGACTTGGGGTAAATGTCCTCAGGAAGATAATGTATGATAAACCCAAAATCCCAGCTTTTAGGACAAGAACCCACTGTTTGACAAAAACTGCTGGGAAAATTGGAAAACAATATGGGAGAGATTAGGTATAGATCAGCATCTCATACTGTACACCAAGATAAATTGAGAATGGGCAAATGACAAATATAAAGAAGGAAACTATAAGTAAATTATGTGAAACATAGAATAGTATACCTGTCAGATCTGTGGGAAAAGAAAGAATTTAAGACCAAGCCAGAGATAGAGAATATCACAAAATGTAAAATGAATAATTTTGATTACATTAAATTGAAAGGTTTTTGTACAAACAAAACCAATGCAACCAAAATTAGAAGGGAAGCAACAAATTGGGGGGAAAATCTTCATAACAAAAACCTCTGACAAAAAGTCTAATTACTCAAATTTATAGGGAGCTAAATCAATTGTACAAAAAATAAAGCCATTCCCCAATTTATAAATGGGCAAGGGACATGAATAGGTAATTTTCAGATAAAGAAATCAAAACTATCAATAAGCACATGAAAAAGTGTTCTAAATCTTTTATAATTAGAGAAATGCAAATCAAAACAACTCTGAGTTACCATCTCACACCTAGCAAGTTGGCTAATATGATAGCAAAGGAAAGTATTAAATGTTGTAGGGGATGTGGCAAAATTAGGACACTAATACACTGTTGGTGGAGTTGTAAATTGATTCAACCATTCTGGAAGACAATTTGGAATTATGCCCAAAGGGCTTTAAAAGACTGCCTGACTTTTGATCCAACCATACCACTGCTGGGTTTGTACCTCAAAGAGATAATAAGAAAAAAGACTTGTACAAAAATATTTATAGCCACGCTCTTTGTGGTGACAAAAAAAAATGGAAAACGAGGGCATGCCCTTCAATTGGGGAATGGCTGAACAAATTGTGGTATCTGTTTGTGATGGAATACTATTGTGCTAAAAGGAATAATGAACTGGACGAATTCCATGTGAACTGGACTGAACTCCAGGAATTGATGCAGAGCAAAAGGAGCAGAACCAGGAGAACATTGTACACAGAGACTGATACACTGTGGCACAATCTAACATAATGGACTTCTCTATTAGCAACAATGCATTGATACAGGACAATTCTGAGGGACTTATGAGAAAGAATGCTATCCACATCCAGAGAAAGAACTATGGGAGTAGAAACACAGAAGAAAAACAACTGCTTGATTGATTGGGGATATAGACTAAACAATCATCCTAGTGCAAATATTAATAATATGGAAATAGGTCTTGATTAATGATACATGTAAAACCCAGTGGAATTGCTCATTGGCTATGGGGGGAGAGGGAAAGAACATGAATCATGTAGCCATGGGAAAATATTCTAAATAAAATAAATAAATAAATGAAGTTTTTCAGATGTAAAAAAATCAAATCAAATCAAATCATCAGCAAGTATCATCTGCAATGGGGATAAATTTAAAGACTTTCCAGTAAGATCAGGAGTGAAGCAAGGATGTCCATTATCACCACTATTATTTAATATTGTACTAGAAATACTGGCTTTAGCAATTAGAGAAGAAAATAAATTGAAGGAATTAAAGTAGGTAATGAGGAAACTAAACTATCACTCTTTGTAGATGATATAATGATATATTTAGAACAGTGGTTCCCAAACTTTTTTGGCCTACTGCCCCCTTTCCAGAAAAAATATTACTTAGCCCCCTGGAAATTATTTTATTTTTAATTTTAATAGCAATTAATAGGAAAGATAAATGCAACTGTGGCCATCACCTCCTCCCTGGATCTCTGCAGCACCCACCACGGGGCGGTAGCACCCACTTTGGGAATCACTGCCTTAGAGAATCCTAGACAATCAACTAAAAAACTAGTTGAAATAATTAATAACTTTGGCAAAGTTGCAGGATATAAAATGAATCTACATAAATCATCAGCATTTCTGTACATTTCCAATATATCCTGGCAGCAAGAGTTAGAAAGAGAAACTCCATTTAAAATTACTCTAGGCAATATAAAATATTTGGGAATCTATTTGCCAAAATAAACAAGGAATTATAAGAACACAATTACAAAACACTTTTCACACAAATAAAATTAGATCTAAACAATTGGAAAAACATTAATTGGATGAGCTAATATAATAAAAATGACAATCCTACCTAAATTAATTTACTTATTCGGGGTCATACCAATCAAACTACCAAGAAACTATTTTATAGAACTAGAAAAAATTATAACAAAATTCATCTGGAAGAACAATAGTCAAGAACATTAAGAGAACTAATGAAAAAAATGTGATAGATGGTGGCCTAGCAGTAACAGATCTTAAACTGTACTACAAAGCAGTAATCATCAAGACAATCTGGTATTGGGTAAAAAATAGAAGGGTGGATCAAGGGAATAGACCTCAGCATTATAGTGTTTTATAAACCCAAAGAACCTAGCTTTTGGGATAAGAACTCACTAGTTGACAAAAACTGCTGGGAAAATTAAAAAACAGTTTGGCAAAAATTAGTTTTAGATCAATATCTCATACCCCATTCCAAGATAAGATCAAAATATGTATATGGTTTAAACATAGAGTGATATATAAGTAAATTAGGGGAACATATAATAGTTTATGTGTCATATCTATGAAGAAGGGAAAAATTTAAACCACACAGGAAATAGAGAACATTACAAGGTGTAAAATGAATAATTATGATTATATTAAATTAAAAACGGTTTGTACAAACAAAACCAATGCAACCATGATTAGAAAGGAAGCAACAAACTAGGGAAAATTTTTATAACAAATTTCTCTGATATAGGTCTCATTTCTCAAATATATAAAGAACTAAGTCAAATTTCTAAGAATCCAAGACATTCCCCAATTGATAAATAATCAAAGGATATGAATAGGTGGCTTCCAGATGAAGAAATCAAAGCTATCAATGATCATATGAAAAAATGTTCTAAATTCCTCTTGATTAGAGAAATGCAAATTAAAATAACTCTGAGGTAATACCTTACACCTAGCAGACTAGCCAACATAACAATGGCAAAATTGGGAAATTAATGCATTGCTGGTGGAGTTGTGAATTGATCCAACCATTTGGCAATTTGAAATTATGTCCAAAGGGCTATAAGAGAATCTATGCCTTTTGATTCAGCAATACCACTACTAAGTCTATATCCCAAAGAGGTAAAAAAAAAAAAAAAAAAAAAAAAAAAAAAAAAAAGTGGAAAGACCTATTTGTACAAAAATATTTATAGCTGTGCTTTTTGTGGTGGCGAAGAACTCTTGGAGTAGAGATATAGATGAAAACATATGGTTTATCACTCGTTTATTTGGGTATATGATTTGGAGTTTTGGTTTTATAAGATTATTCACTTACAAATATGAATAATATGGATATATGTTTTGTATTGAATTACTTGTCAACTCCGGGAATGGGAAGGGAAGAGGGGAGATAGTTAACATGAATCATGTAACTTTGGAAAATGTAAGTTTCAATTTATTATTAGAATAAAAAAAGTTAAATCTGAAGTAAAGGATCATTTAATCAACTTCTAGTTAAATTGTTTTATGTCTCTGTATAGTATCATATTCTCAGGATGAAATACTATCATGTACTTAATATTATAATGCTAAGTTGTAATCATAATAGATTTAATGAGGAATAATTCAAATTAGTCCTTGAGTAACTGTGTATAAGAATCAATAATTGTAGTGTGCTTAAAATGAATAAAAGAATTCTCTGTATATATCTTTGCCAAGGAAGGGGGCTTGGAGTATATCCAGGAGTTTCGGAATCTATTATTTCATTTCCTCTGAAGTTACAGAATAACCGTGGCTATCCATATTATAGCCATATATGAAATTGAGGGCTATGTAATATGCCCTAAAGAAAAGAGATAAGACAGTCTTATCTTCATCTTCTTGATAAGAAAAACCCCACTCCTTCTTGCCAAGAAGGTACCTTACCTCCAAAGGAAGACCCAACTTTCAAATGAAAAGCCTCAGACCTTGTTGCCAAGACGGTCCTCAGCTTCCAAGGGAAGATGACCTTCACAGGAAAGACCCCACTTTTAAGTGGTTAAATGGAACTAGGGTTCTTGTACTTGAGACAATTAAAACTTCTGAGAGACTAGGTTCTGGGTAAGAAAATCAATTTATTGAGCAGGTTAGCTATAATCAACAAATTAATTGGTCACTTATTTCAATGATAAAGTCAAAGGCATTCCACATCTTGAATCATTAAACATAATTTTGGAAGCTCATTCTTCAGCCCTCCCTGGACATCTCTAATTGTAAAACAACTAATGAGGAAGTAGGCTTACATTCTTTCAATCCCTCCCCAATTCCTTCATGATGACAGAAAATTACATGCTTGATCATAGGATTCCAATATCTAGAGGAAGAAATAAGATTAAACCTGATTAAGAATGCCACTATCCATTTTTTTTTCCAATGGGGTGTACAAGGACACTCTCTGGAAATATTTGGCCAAGGCTAGTTTCTATTTGCTAGATAAAACAGAAATCACAATCTCAATCATCCCAATTTTAGAAGTTGCTTTGGGGTAGGGAATGGATCACCAGGAATAAAGGAATGAGGAAAAAGACTTGGAAAACAGAACAAGACCCAATTAGAAAGTTATACAGAGCATTACTTAGGAAAAAAAATGTTACAGCATCAGGAATAAATCTTGTCAGACCCCTATAACTGGGGGAAAACAATTACTTGGGACTTAAGTAAATGACAGATAAGACAACCAACTACCTAAACATAGCAGATAACCTAGGGTGAAATGTAACATATTTGGCCTTCAGGCAGTAGAGGCCAAAGTGGTCATTATTATACATAGTTAAGATTGTGGGAATTAATTAATTTCATCTGCATTTAAAATGATGAAAATATTAATGATTGCTATGAATGCTAGATTACCATTATCAAGGAGTATTCACAGTGGTGAATAATTCAATATAAAATATATTTTCACTATTGCCAACCCTCCATCTTGATTTGGCTATATAGACATGGCTTAACTATATAGGACATCTCTGAATTATTCATAATCTTCTTTGTACTGTCTTTAATATCCTCTAAAGGCAATAATACTCTTAGCATTCCCTTAAAAGGTTAGACAATGTTTTAGATCAGTATCTGTGTAACTTTCCTGTCCTTGTGGGCCTCTATATTTAATCAGGCAAAACACAAAGTAACTAAGCCTGAAGGGGAAAAATCACTTCCTTTTCAAAGATTTAATCAACTTTGCATCATACATTTTGCATTTCCTTAAAAATAATTTCAAACAATTTCCCCTAAATGTCAAGTATACTCTATGATGTAGCAATTATTTTCTAGGTCAGTTTGATAGCCAGTCAAGTTCATGATGGAGGAGACTTGGCGATGTTTGTTGGCATCAATCAGGGTAGGAACTAATAGATGGAAAGGGATCAAAGATTAGAGGAGTGGTGATATCATGGGAGCAATCTGCTGGAGAAGGCAGAAGGAAATTGGATCAGTATTTCTGAGGGATTGTGAGAAGGCTGTGAGTTGAGAAGGGGAGAAGAAGAAGAGGAAGGAAGTTTTGAGTGAATAGTCTAATTTTTTTTTCAGCAAAATCTGAGTCAAGATTCTCAAGTGAAAGGGTGGTGCCATGGGAAGTTTGTAAAGAACAGATTCGCAATAATTTCTCTGTTAGTGGTATAGAGAATCCATTAAGTAGGAAAGGGACTGCCTACCTGAAATGAGAGCCTAATTGAGATTAAGTAAAATAAATATGTTGTGGATACAGTCAGTTTGTTTTTAAACTTCCATAGGCTCTATTCAGAAGCACATGAGTTGGAATGAAGGAAGCAAATGTAGAGAGTAGGGATCCCACTAGGTAAAGGGGTTGGAAAGATCTAATTAATGACCAGACAAGGGAATAAGAGATTCAAGAGTACAGTATAGAGTTGACCTGGTTTATCAAGAGAGCAAGAAAAGAAAAAGAGAAAATTACTTGATTAATCAAAGGAAAATACTGAGGGGTGGAGGTTGAGGATAAAGAACAGATTTAGGAGAAATGAGGAATAGGAAGAGATAGAATAACAAAAATATTATGATTAGACAAAGGACTTTCAGAGTTCTTAAACCTGGAGGGAAAATATTCACAGATATGATAGAGCTAAGGTGGACTGGAAAGGTAGGTAACTTAATATGTTCAATAGACCTGGTCTTTCAGTTCATGGACAGAGACTGTATAAATCTGGATATTGAACTGGGCTCAGAATTGAAGAGGATGAATATAAAGTCAATTGTCTTAGGAAACTGTTCTTGCAATGACCTAATCTTCTCTCTGAAACAAAGGCCTATTTTTTAAAAAACATCAATAGTCTTCCAGTGATGTTTCAATTCAATTCAATTCCAAAAACATTCCTACAATGTGTCTAAGTACTGGAGATGTTGGTAGTGATGGTGGTCAGTCATTCAGTTGCTTCTCAGTCTTCTTGACCCCAAGGACCCAAGGACATGCCAGACCCCTCTATCCTCCACTATCTCTCGAAGTCTGTCCAAATTCATGCTTGTTGTTCCCTTGAAATTATCTACCCTTTTCACCCTCTATCAACCCCTTTTCCTTTTGTTTTCAATCTATCCCAACATTGGGATCTTTTCCATTATGTGTCTCTGTCTTCTCATTACGTGGCCAAAGTATTTATGCTTCATCTTCATTATTTTGCCTTCCAGTGAAGAGTCTGAATTAATCATTTTAAGTATTGACAGGTTTCATCTCCTTGCTGTCCAAGAGACTCTCAAAAGTCTTTTCCAGCACCACAATTCAAAAGCAGGTCAATTCTTGGACTTTTCTTATAGCAAGGGTCGGCAACCTTTTTGGCCGTGAGAGCCATAAATGCCACATTTTTTAAAATGTAATTTCGTGAGAGCCATACAGTGCTCAGTGTGCGCTCCTGTAACAGTGCCTGAAAAAAAAATGACTTTATGGCTCCTGCAGAAAGTGCCATATCTGGCCCTCAAAAGAGCCCTCAAAAGAGCCAGATATGGCTCGGGAGCCATATGTTGCCGACCCCTGTCTTATAGTCTATCTCTCACAACCTACTGGATAAACTATAGCTTTGACTATAAGAAACTTTGTCAGGAAGGTGGATGTTTCTGCTTTTTAGTATACTGTCAAGATTTGCCATAGCTTTCCTTTCAAGGAGCAAGTATCTTTTAATTTCATAGCTGTAATTGCCATCTGCAATAATATTTGAGCCCAAAAATATGAAATCAAACACTACTTCCATTTCTTCTCCCTCTGTTTGCCAGGAAGTGATGGAACCAGTTGCCAAGATCTTGGGTTTTTTGATGCCCTCCTACTTAGTTCACTTCTGAATGTGGCATGACCAGTGGGCAAAGTTAATCCTTTGCTTATAGTACATGGAATCTTGGCTTTAGGGTTAATTCACTACTGGGCTAGTCCAGATCTCTTCTCATTTAGGCTGAGCTAATAGTCAGGCTCTGCTATCTGCAAACTGTGGGTTGACCTCCATTATTTCTCCCAGTCTTTTGAAGATAACAAGGTCAAAGCCTAGTCCTTAGGCAGGAGAGAATAGACACAACAGAGACAGAAGCAATAGTAGGTTTTTGTGTTCATCACTTCATGTTCATTAGAAGGGAGAGGAGACCAATAGTGCTCTTGAAATCTTACCAATATCAGGAGCCTGTGCTCACGGCTTCTTGCCAGCTCCAAAGAGAGAGAGAGAGAGAGAGAGAGAGAGAGAGAGAGAGAGAGAGAGAGAGAGAGAGTGCACT
>NC_058132.1:481297132-481330047 GCF_016433145.1 Gracilinanus agilis
AGAGGAGAAAGAGAGAGAGAGAGAGAGAGAGAGAGAGAGAGAGAGAGAGAGAGAGAGAGAGAGAGAGAGAGAGAGAGAGCTACTCTCACATCCAGAGGCCCCTAGTAGCTTGTCCTCTTGGTTGGACCCCAGGGAAGGGAAATATGGCTGAGTAGCAAAGTGAGCAAAGTGGCCCCCACAGGAGTCTTTTGTATTCCCAGTTCTGGCTCAGCCAGCAGTCAAAAGCCTGTTCTTCAGCACATGGTTGGCAGACCAGAAATGGTAATAGAACACCTATGCATTCTCTGAAGTGGAGAGCTGGGGCCCTTCATTTCACATCCTCAAGTATGTGTATACATACTACTTAAATCAAGATGAACCAGTTAGTAGTGAATGTGAAAACCTTTTGAATGCTCTTATTGGTAAAACTACTCAATGTTTCAGAAAATGATTTAGATTTTTTAAAAAAAGTTGTTTTTTAAAGAGGTTTGAAGGAAGCAAACTCTCTGTATTAATTAAGAAGTCCACAGTTAAAGCTACATGTTTAATAGTTCAATATTTGTAGATAAGGGAAATGTTAAATGTTTGACTAAGTCTCATTCTTTTTTGATGAACAAGATAGAATTATGTGGGTTAGATGCAATTAATGGATTTTATAACTAGATAGACTTGGAACTGGCTGAATGTCTAGACCCAAAGGATATTCATTAATGGTTCAATATCAACTTGGAAGGATAGCTCCAGAAGATCACTCCAGAGATCTGTGCTTGGCATTGCTCTATTTGATATTTTTATTAATAGCATTAAATTGATATTTTTATTAATGTCATTAAATATATTTTATTTAATGTTAACTTATTATATTTATTAATGGCATTAAAATTAATTAATTTTGTTAATTAAAGTATTATTGTGGCCTGCTTACCACATTTTCAGAATGACAAGAAACTGGCAGTAAGTAGCTATGATGATGATTGAAAGATTCAGCATCCAAAAAGACCTTGCCTCGCTAGAAGACTAAACTAAATCAGGATAAATGCAAAGTCTTATACAGTTGAGTACATAAAAATTAATATCACAAGTACAGATGTGGGAGAGGTGATGAGATAATAACTTATCTGAAATAAATATCTGAGGATTTGGTGGATTGCAAATATAATGTGATATAACAGCCAAAAAAAAAACAATTTTATTCTAGTCTAAATGAAAATGGGCCACAGAGGAATTGTGCCTTGGCTAAGGCGGTTTAGGGGGCTTGGGGGAGAGGAAAAGAACATGAAACATGTAACTATGGGAAAATATGATAAATGAAAATTTAAATAGATAAATAAATAAATGAAAAATAAATGAAGATGAGCCAAAAGTATAAGACCAGGAATTTGCTAGACTCGCCAGTCTTCCATGGTCAGACTATACCTGAAGTATTTTTTCATTTCTGGAGACCACATTTAGGAAGAACAATAGAAGCAAGAGGAAGCAGAAGAAAACCAGAATAATAAAGTGATTCAAGATTATTCCAAGGACCGACTAAAAAACCTGGAGATATTTAGCCTAGAGAAGAGAAAACTTAAGGAAAATATCTGAGCAGACTACAAATATTTGAAGATTTGTCATATGAAAAAACAATGAGTTGTATTTCATCCAGAAACCCAGGATCCATACTCCCATCAATGGAAACAATGGACTCATAGAAAATGCACAAGGAGAGTGACTTTAGGGAACTCATGACCAGGGCACACGAAATGAGGCAACTCACATCTCAGATGCTACAAAGCTTCTGATTTCTTCTGGTGAGGTCATTATCCTGCACCAGCTGGACCTACTCTATGCTGGTCTCATAAGGCATGTAGTCTCAGCCGCATGCATAATCTACGCTGGATGTGTGGTCTTCTCTGGATTCCCCAGATGCATAGTTTCCACCCATTGTTCCCTGTTGGTTAAGTGGCTCCACATGGAGCTAATCTCTGTTTCCTCTCCTGTTTCTGCCTCCAGCTAGTATCTTTAGCTAAAGTTCTTTCTCTACCCAACCAACACAGTATGTAAACTTTTTTTTTTTCATTTTAACCCATGTTATGAAATCAGTGAGGGGCAGGCAATATAACAACCAAAAGGAACGCAGGTGCCTATTTGTATGGAATATTGGCCACATAACTGGTTCTTCCAAAAGGGGCTGTGATTTTGTAAGCACCTGTCTATGCACAAATATCCCATCCAAAAAGCCTGCATTTTGGTCAATTGCCTAAATTTCACTTATTTCTTAGCAGAGGTTATGTTGTTACTATGTATCATTCACTTGCTAATTTATTTGAATTTTACTTTGATAAAATGAATGGTGAGATATATTGGGGGGGGGGTTCTTTTTCTCACTCTGATTTTCACATTAAGTGGTTTGAATAGAGGAACTTGATTAGATGATTTGGCTCCTTGGTTCAATTGCTGATTGTTTTGTGTTTGCTATAAATGTTGAATTTGTAGTTTCATACACATACACACATTTAATATATCATTTGCTTGCTTGTCTATGGTATGCTTGGTATTGCCCACTTCTGAGACAAGTTACCTACTGTGTCCCCAGGAAAAGGTTAGGATCCTGATGCAGCCTAAAGAGTATCCCTGGAGAAAGTTAGCCAGGCATCAGCATCACCTGGTGGTGCCTGGCTTATCCCATCAGAGAACATACCAAGTTTTGAGGATGCAGGTAGCATTAGAACAAAGTACTAGAATCATCTTTTTTTAAATTTTCATTATTACCTAACTGCTCTTTCTTTTATATGTACCTCAAAAGAAAGCAGAAAAATATTAAGGATACTTATGATAATAGGTAATGATCAATGCAATTAGGGTTGGACTAAGGCCAAATTGTGGATGAGGGGGAGTTTATCTTCAGTCCAGCCCAGCTTCCTAATTCTCCCCTAACAAATTTTAAGGTTTCAATAAATGTGAGGCAGGAATAGATATTGGATCTATAATCTTATTGGTATAATTAACTCTCTAGATGAGAAATTGGTGCCTCCTCTGCCATTTATAGTCTTAGAAATTTATCCAGTGCAGTGAGAGGTTGAGTAACTTGTCTAGAGTCACTCAGACAATATGTGTTACAAGTGTAATGTGAACACAGGTCTTCCTAGTCTTAAAACCATTTCTCTATCCACTACACCCACCATTACTATTATTAGATTTGTAAGTACCCTTGTGTTAATTTTAATTATCAAACATCTACATTTCAAATACCCTCAAATTAGACTTGTATTCCTAAATTCCTAGTTTCCCTTCTTTCTCTTTATCAAAATACAACTGCTATCCATCCTGTCCCATTGGGATCTTTTTAGCCTGTCTGAAAAATAAATAAATACTAAATGTTAGTGGGTGCTCATGATTTGGAAAGGGCAAGACATAAAATTATTCACTGAGAGTTGAAACCTAAGATAATAAAAAAAGGACACCATGAAAGCCTTGGTGAGTGCTAATCCCCTAGACTAAGTGAATTACATTATTCTAAAAGAATTGCCAAATAGGATTGTCAGTATTTTTTGTAATATTGTGGGAAAAGGTGCTATAGGACTGGAGAAGGGGAAAGTCCCAATTTTTATAAAAGAAAAGAGAATATATTTAGCATACTATAGACTAGTGAGCTTGCTTTCAATACCTGGCAAAAATTCTAGAAGATATAATTAAATGGATGACTAGTAGAAATATAGAAAAAGAAATCATCATTAAACATTATGACTTCAACAAAATAAACCATACCATATTAATCTCATTTCTTGGAAGTCGAAGGAAATCTTTTTTTCCCCTTCAGGAATATTCCACTCCCCCATCTCCCCACCAATTACATCTAAAAGTAATTTTGGGTATTTATTTTCTAACATTTTGAATTATACATTCTCTGCCTCCTTCCCTCCCCAAATCACTTCCTGAGGAAGTAAGCAATTAGATATTAGTTATACATATCTACTATTATATATAACTATTATATACATCTTATTATACATTTACATAATACAATATTATATACACATCTATTATATATAACTATTATATGTAATATATATTGGTATCATACAAAACACATTTCCACATTCATTGTGTTGTGGAAGAAGAAATATTAAAAAAACAACAACAAAGAAAATAAAGTGAAGAATGATCAGCTTCAATCTGCATTCAGGTCTTTTTCTAGAGGTGAATAACATTTAATCATAAGATCTTTTGGATTGCCTTCGATCACTGAATTGCTGAAAATCATTCACAATTGTTCATCATACAATCATACATACATCATACAATATTGCTGTTGCTGTGTATGATGTCTTCCTAGTTCTGTTCACTTCACTCTGCATCAGTTCATGTAGCTCTTTCCAGGTTTTTTCTGCAATTTTCCTGATCATCATGTCTCATAGCACAATAATGTTCCATTACAATCATAAATCACAACTTGTTCATTCATTCCCCAATTGACGGACCATGGAAATTCTATAAATTTAGTTTGCTTAGATTGCAATCTAAAAGATCATAAACTTTGAATGTGGAAGATACTTTAAAGATCTTCAAGCTAAAGCTACCTTTATTTTATGTGAGGAAACTGAATCAACATGCATTTTAACTGTTCCTCCTAGCATTGTGTCATCTGCAAATTTGACGAGCATCCCAAATTGGAATTTTATCCAAGCCATTGATTAAAATGTTAAACAACACAGGGTCCAGAACTGTTCCAAAATGACAATGAACCTTTAATGATGGTTTGTTAAAATTTTTAAATTTAAAATGTTTAAAATTTTAAAGCCAGTTGTTAAAAATTTATCACCATACCCCTAGATTGAATGTATTAATGGAGGCCTTGTATGTATTTAAGAAACTGATGTAATTTTACAATGTGCTCTAACAACTTCAACTAATTTATTTATTTATTAAGCTTTTAAAATATATTTTATTTTTTCAATTACATGTAAAAACAATTTTTATTATTTGTTTTTAATCTTGAGTTCCAGATTCTTTCCCTCTCTCCCTTCCTTCCTCCTTCCCCTTACCAAGATGGTAAACAATCCAATATAGGTTATACATGGGCAGTCATGCAAAACACATTTCCATATTAGTCATGTGAAAAAAAAACAGACACCCCTCAAAAAAGCCTAAGAAAAAAATAAGGTTAAAAAAAGCATGCTTCAATCTGTATTCTGGTTCCTTCAGTTCTTTCTCTGGAAGTAGATAGCATTTTTCCTTTTTTTTTTTTTTTTAAATTTAGTAACAACCCTAAAATGGAAGGGCAAAGAATAAGCAAACAGGGTTAAGTGACTTATCCAAGATCACACAGCTAAGAAGTTTCTGAGGCAATATTAGAACCCAGGTCCTCCCAGCTCCAGGCTTGGTGCTCTATCCACTCTGCAACCTAGCTGGTCCAACATTTTTCATCATAAGTCCTTTAGAATAGCCTTGGATCTTTGCATTGGAGCTCAGCTATGTTCAATGTTAGTACAGAAGCCTTTACTAAAATTCTACCCTGATGTCTCATTGTGGTATGAACTTGACCCTGGCAGGCTAAAGTCAGCATCTTGCCTCCAAAAGGTTAGACACTAGATGACATTTTTGGGGCACCATGATTCATAAACCATTATACTAGGCATGATGATCTACATCAGTGAAGTGCATACCAAGAAAATCACATATCTTTTAAGTCAAGTGTGTACTTACCAATCAAGCAATCAATTAATAAGCATTTTGAAGTACCTACCACATGTCACGTCCAAAGATGTTCATATTCTATCACCTGATTTCCCCCTCAGGAGATTGAAGGAATGTACAAATGTACCCACAGATTCGATATCTGTAATCTCTGAGAAATAATGGAGAATGGGGCAAGTTCCGAAAGACTATAAAGTGGAGAACAGTTGAATCAGCATTGGTTCTAGAATTGGAAGATGTGAGTTCAAACCCAGCCTGTGTGACTTTGGGCAAGTCAATTAGCTTTCTTGGACCTCAGTTTCCTCATCTACAAAAAGAGGAGGTTGAGTTAGATAGCTGCTGGGGCTGTTAGGTGGCACAGTGGATAGGGTACCAGAACTGAAGTTGGAAGTACCTGGGTTCAAATCTTGCCTCAGAAACTTCTTAGCTATGTGATCCTGGGTGAGTCCTTTAATCCCAATTTTCTAGCCCTTTCCTCTCTTCTATCTAAGCAGTGACATTAAGACAGAAAGTAAGGGTTAAAAAAAAAAGAATTAGCTTCTGAGGGCTCTTGAAGCTCCAGATCAATGATCCTGTAATTGATAATAGGCAAAAGCCTTGATTTTCAAGAATGGGAAAAGATTTTGTTCTAGAACCTAGAGATTAAGAGTCTTAAAATAAACTATGGAAACAGGTTATTGATTAGATAGTTTATGAGCTCTTGCATAAGAAGGAGGGACTTCTAGCTATGATAGCTGTCTGAATAGAGGCAGGTAGCCCAGCTCCAGATTCGAACTAAACCAAATAAGGATTAAGAAATCTAATGAGAAACTACAGAACTACAGTAAGTGACTTCTTTCATGCCAGAACCACACACAAAGTCAACCAGAATCCTGCAAGTGATAAGAAAGAGAACTGAGAGAATAATCAGAGCCTGTATAGGCAAGCAAACCTAGTCTTTGAACATGATTAGTTGCAGACCAGAGACATGAATAACCTGCAAGCCTCTGAGTCTGGAGGAAGCAAGAGCAGATGATTTCCAAGAAAGACCCAGGAAGATCAAAAAGTTCCAGGGTGGGGATCTAGAAAACCTTGAGAAATGTCAGCATCCCATGTTAGACAGACAATGCCCAAACTGTAGCACTCAATCCCCAATTCTCTGTCCAAAGACAAAGTGAGAAATTTCAGCACTCTGAACCTTATAGATCTGAGGAAAGGGGATGAGGAAGAGGGTTATAACATCAGAAGATGAAGATAAGCATAGGAACCTGAGAACTCAGGGTGAGACCAAGCCTGCTTGGTTGGGTCCAAAGCATAGCAAAGATAGTGTCTAATTCTTGCACAAAGCCCTAATTTAGCAACTAAAGCTAAAAAATAAGGCAAAGAAAACACTGATCGCTATATAAAGTTTTTTTGAAGATCTAAAAATCTGCAACAACAACAAAAAGGAATGAGTTACTCTATAACAACTATAAGCAATGACTCAAAGGAAAAATGGATTTCCCACAAAAACATATGAATATCTATTATAAATAATGCAAGACAAAAAAGTAAATAGCAGTTTTAGAAAACATTAGAATTACATAACTAAGAACAGAAAGAAATAATAGATTCACTGAATATTAAAATAGATCAAATAGAAATTAGTAGTTCCAAAACAGCTAGGTGGCTCAGTGGATAGAGAGCAAAGCCTAGAGATGAGAGACCCTGGGTTCAAATCTGGTCTCTGGCATTTCCTAACTGTGTGACCCTGGGCAAGTCACTTAATCCCCATTGTCTAACCCTTACCAGTCTTCTGCCCTGTAACCAATACAGAGTATTGAGTCTAAGACAGAAGGTAAGGGTTTTAAAAAGTCAGTACCTGTAGTTCCATAAGACAGCAAGTATTAAAACAAAATTAGAAGACAAAAAATAGAAGAAAATGCTCCACAAATATCAAAAACTTATGTGGAAAATTGTTATTACATGTAATTGGTAAAATAAAATATCTTTATAAGCACAAATATTGAAAGCTGAATAAATAGACCTTCTAATCAGAAAAATCAATTGGTTAACATGATTATTTTCAAATGAATAATTGAGTCCCCATGTAACAACTAAGGAAAAAGAAACTCATTGACTTGCCCAAGATCTCAGAGATACTAAGTAGTCAAGCCAGAACTCAAATTCTGATATTTCATGCTTCATCATCAACTAATCAGATTCTGCCTAGAGATTGCCCTTCTAATTATCAAATATAATTTCCACTGGTGTTTGCACGATCCATAATTTTGTGACACTTTTGCACTCACCTTGCAACTGAATGTCTCCATGATAGTTTTCCTCCTCTTAAAGGGTAAGAATGACTTCACAGACTGGTACAGACTCAGCCTCATCATGTTTGGATTAATTTATATTTCCCATCCAACTATCAAAAACTTCTTTAGATTCCTGTCAATTGTTCAATCCCCATTACCAATCCTTCTCCTAAAGCTTTTCCCTTCCTCTCTCAGACTTTGAACCACCACCAAATTTCCCAGGAGTTGCTGTATGAAGGGTTTCAGTTATAATGAATCATGAAGATATTAAAGATGTATTCAAAAGCTGATCCATTGCTTTCCTAGCTTTCTGTTTCCTTCCTCAGGTGATTAAACCCACATGAGAATTATATGTAGGGACTGGTCCTCTACACTGCAAATAAAGCTAATGGGATGAGGAGACGCTAGGTGGTGCAGTGTATTGAGAACCAGGACTAGAGATGGAAAGTCCTGGGTTGAAATCTGGTCTCAGACACTTTCTTTTCTTTCTTTTTTTTTTAAACCCTTACCTTCCATCTTGTAGTCACTACTGTGTATTGGCTCCAAGGCAGAAGAGTGGTAAGGGTAGGCAATGGGGGTCAAATGACTTGCCTAGGGTCACACAGCTGGGAAGTGTCTGAGGCCAGATTTGAACCTAGGACCTACTGTCTCTAGGCCTGGCTCTCAATCCACTGAGCTACTCGGCTGCCCCTCAGACACTTTCTTGCTATGTGACCCTGGGCAATTCAATTACCCCCACTGTCTAGCCCTTACTTCTCGTCTCCTTGGAACAATACACAGTTTTGATTCTTAGATGGAAGGCAAAAGAAATAAATAAAGCCAATACCATTTAAATTAAACAATAGAAAACAGAAAATATTAATATTAATTAATATTGTTCGTTAATCAATAATTATTAAATTAATTTTTGATATTAATATTAATAAAATAAAAGAAGAAAATGAAAAACCTTTATTCTTTGCTGTTGTCACAAAAATAATAGAGACAATTCTTACTGGGGGTCAGAAACCCCCATCATTCCTCCCACTTGACCCCCTTAGGGAACTATACTAACTCTGTATTCCACTTTAGCCAATAGTGACTAACAAGCTAACCCTTCCATCCTGAAAGATAAGAAGAGCACAAATCCCTACAGGTGAGAGGAAGAGTTGGCAATGCTGAGGCAGTAGGGAAGTGGAAGTTCAGCAACACTGGCTGCTAAAACAGAGAACAAGAAGCTAGCAGGATAGAAGCAGAAGTGACACCCCAGAAAAACAGCCTCAAACAGAAGCAGAGTGGGAGACCAAGAGAAGTGTCCTGTGGCCTGAAGGGAGACAAGAATAGGTATCTCTAGCATCTCCGCCCTGACCTCATTTTGTATTGTACTGTCTCCAAGCCTCTAAAAAAGACTTGTTTAAAATTTCCAATGTTCCAGAATTTCCAGAAGGGGAGATAGGAGATTGGGGCCAGAGACTGTTCCTCTGCTTTCCTCAGAGAGAAAGAGAGTGTACTGGGATAGAATTATATTTACCTGCTCCATTAGATATTATTAATCATGGGGATATGACTTTAAGTTCAAACTAAACTTCTGATCTCTGTTACTTATTGGGAAAAGGAGAACCCCAACTTTCTATCCAAGATTTGACTCTTCTCCCATTGAATACCAGTTCCATAACAAATACACACAGCAAATGGTAAAGAATCTGTTTATTCAAATTGATAGTCAAACAGAAATCAGATAAAGTATACATATGATAATACATATCAGACAATACAAAGTTTGATTATACTATACAGATGTCTGGAATATTTATATTCAATTCTAGGTGCTTCTTTTACAGTTTCCAAAGCAGGATGACCAAGATGATTGGGCCTCTAGTAAAAATTTCACATAGCATAGCAGAAAAATGAAGAAATGCTTATCCTTGAAAAATATGCCATTTCTTTTTGCAAAGGAAATCCTTAGTTAAGAATATATATATATATAATATTATAATATATATAATCACCTTCAGAAATTTTGGCCCCCCTAATATAGAGTTAGGTCCAGAAGTTATAGTCCCAAATATAAAACTGGCAATTACTGGTCACTCTTACCTCTCTGACCACTCCTTCCCTCTCCCTTTTGATTGCTTTTCTTCCTCTTTCCTTCCTTCTCTTCATTATTAGTAGTGCCAAAGTTTTTGCTCTCCATCTTCCTTCAGTCTCCTCCACAAGAAGTAATCTGAGTTTCCTTAGAACTAGCACACAGTACTCAATGTATATGAGAAAATCAAGTTGATTCTGATTCTATTTTGCAATTGATTTACCGTCCAATATGTTGTAAAATTGCCTAAATCATATTTCTTCATCTCTGAGTTGAGTTCAGTACAGCTTTCCTCTCTGAGCTAACTTGAACCATAAGTCATCTTAATTCAAAGAAATATATTGTCTCTATATATCTTACTGTCTATGTACAATTAAGGGAGATCTGTTATCCCATTAACAAGTTTTACAAGATGCAAGTGGATGCCAGGAAGACTGTTACCTAAGCAATGTTGGCTGTCCTTCAAGAAAGTCTAGACAGTTATCACCGTGAATCTAACTAATAATGCAGGCGTTCACCACCAATGAGCTTTCCATAGCAACAAGATGGAAGGAGGAGTTGTTGTTCATCCAGTATCTCATCCAATCACATTGTTTTCCATCATTTATAACAGTGGTTCCCAAACTTTTTTGGCCTACCGCCCCCTTTCCAGAAAAAATATTACTTTGCCCCCTGAAAATTAATTTTTAAAATTTTAATAGCAATTAATAGGAAAGATAAATGCACCTGTGGCCATCATCACCTTCCTGGATTGCTGCAGCACCCACCAGGGGGCGGTAGCACCCACTTTGGGAATTGCTGATTTATGATATTTCAGACTTTGTAACCAATCGTTTTGTTTTATGCTTCCTATCTTTGTTCTCTTGTACTTTCCAAAATTATATGAAGGCTAGTAAGCCCTACCTCAAGGACTTTTGATTGGCTGAGAAATTGAGAGATGCTATACCCACATTGACTTTCATTTCAATCATTACCTATTTCTCTTAACGCACTTTTATAATTTCTTGTTATTTGTGTACATATATTCCCTAATAAACTACAATCTCCTTGATGACAGATACCATATCATATACTTCTTGGTACCCTGGTGGTGACCAACATAGCATCTTGCACATTTATGGCCTTTGGTCAGAAGTATTCTTTGTGATACAAACCTCAGAGCATTATTAAAGTACTTGAATTAAAATGGACTCTTAAAATAGAAATCAAATTGTAATATAGAGCTTAGAAATCTATATCAATTGATATTTAATTTTCCAAGTTGGACAAATGGAGGAAATAGTTAATGACAGATCAATAAAAGGACAAAAAGACTTTCCTTTATAACTGTGGTGGTGAACATATGGCACACGTGCCAGAAAGGGAATTAAAGCCCTCTTGTGGGCACTTATGCCATTCCTGCCAGAGTTCATTACTAGAAAGCCAGAGGGACTCAAGGCCAAGCCACCATTCCTGAGGACATTTTTTCACTTCACCCGCCCCTTTGCCCAGAAGCCCAATGGGAGTGCTTCCTCCCTCTCCTGCTTGGGGTAAGGTAGGGGATGGGGGGCACTTGGTCTCTGAGTGGAGTGGGGCATAGCATTTGGGCTGGAGGGGGCAGGGCATGGCACTCAGTCTCTAAAAAAGTTTTACCATCACTGCTTTATAAAATGGTCACAGGCAGCCTATTATTTATGCATACCAGATTTGAACCCAGGGCCTCCCTTCTCTAGACCTGGCTCTCAATCCATTGAGCCCCTTAGCTGCCCTCCCAATACCTTTGTAATGGGGTTATTGGGGAAAAAGAGCTAGAGACTATGGAAAGGGATATAGACCTAAGTATAGAAGAGATGTAGAGCTGTGGTTTCATTGGCATGGGAAAACTGAAGTAAGGATTCGTCTATCAATACAGATTAACTCTGGCTCTGCAATTTATAACCTTAAAGAGTTGTTTAGAGTTAAGAGATATATCCAAGGTCACACAGCCAATATGTTAGGTCTTACTGGCTGACTTTCTATGTATTACATTATTATGAATAAAAATTAATCGTGGAGGCTTTATACTAAACTTATAAGTATTTATTAGTAAAGAGAGAAATAAGGTTTCCAGGTAATCTAACTTAAAAAGTCCCCAGCCAAGTCACTTCTGCTCCAGCAGGTCCTAGATTCTCCATGGCCACAAGCAGTGGCCAGGGGACCCAATGACCCAAGTGGTCAGACCAGACAAATAAAGGGCAGCCAAGGAGGATCTTGAGTTCAGGAAGGGACTGGAACCCAAGAGACTGAGTTCCTGGATTTCCAGCCTGGCATGGTTCCCACCAGGCAGACTACCTCTTGCCAGAGATGGCTTATATAGATTTCTGCCTTGCCAGAGATGGCTTACATAGATTAGTACCAAGCTGGCTGAGAGAGAGCTTCTTTTCACAAGCCTAAAGAATGGCAGAGCGAGAGCGCTTTACAAGCTGGCTTTTCAAGCTCAGTGTAAATCCTCCCTCAACATCCTCCAATTGGCCAAGGCTTAACCTCAGTACCCACACAGCACATCCCCCCACTTGTGTGACTTCTTCGCATCAGGAATCTCACCTGCCATGGTACTGGCAAAAAATTAAGACACATGACTCTATGATGCCTAGTTATTGTGGTGACTCTTCTGGGGCTGGACTGTGTCGGAGGTCCCCCAGATATCTAATTCACATAACATTATTTTGTAAATCTTTATAGTACCATAAAAACATGATCTATTATAATGAAATTACATCAACACTTGATATTTGTCGTTGTCATTAGCACCTAAATTGCCATTTGTAGGAACTAGAAAAAGAGGCAGCTCTACATCATGGAATTTCATGAAAGCTGCTATTATGATTTGGACATTTCTATGGCAGGTTGAGAGGAGAAAGCTTCATTTTAGAGGTTTTCATTTGATGTATAATATGGGTTAGAAGCATTCGAGGGAGGGAATGTCTGTCTTTCATGGTTTGTAAGTATATCATGATTGTAAGTATATTATAAATAGTTGCAGAAGGAAAGGACTTTGCCCAAAAAAATGGCTCCATGAAACAACTCCCTCAAAAACTTAAAACAAAATATTTCCTTTCCTCCTCACATTTCCTTAGGTATAGACAAAATAATAAAGAATGTGAAGAGAAAATTGGGTAACTTTGAATACAACTAGAGATTTAATATTTGAAGAATAACTTGTGATATGTGATATGTGAGTGTTCACCTCCAGAATCAGAAACATGTAAGACATAATCTATATATTCTGCCAGATGATGTCTTCTATGGTAGAGGTAGGGGAGGAAGAGGCTGAATTAAAAAAAATTATGAAAAAAAAGAAGATGGAGGAAAGACCAAGACTTTTGTCTTTCTGCAGATGCTCAATTCAGTGACATAAATTCCTTTGCCTAAGATTGGTTTGGGAAGGAATCATATGGAAAAAAGAAGTAGAAAAGTGGTCTCAAATGCCCACTTAATAATTTTAACAAAGAATGAACTTTGTTCCTAAAAAATCCTTTTTAGGGTCAATCATACAAAATGTAGAAAATATTTTCTAGTTACTACTCTTCAGGGAAAATGGAAGAAAGAGTCCAATTAGACACCATTATGTTTTTTGAAACCACTGAAGCTCTGGGAAGTTTACAAATTTAACCGACAAAAAGTACTTTAGATTCTAATAGTTAAATTCTTCTGTGAAAAATGAAGTAGAAAACATAAATAGGCAAGAGTAGTAGGAAATGTGAATATCTTAACCCTTATAATCGTCTCCAGATGATGATGTGATAGAACCAAGGACTGGTTAATAATTTGTGAAATTTTTGCCCTTCTTGTAGACTTCCCTATGAAAAGTATTTTCTACAGTAGCTTGCAAGGGTTGTAGTATAAGGAAGATTCACTATAAGAGAGGACGCTTCTTTTTTGCAGTAGATAAAATTGGAAACATGAAACTTTCTAAAAGGAAATGCAAAAATGTGTGCTGATTAAATAGATAACAAAAAAGATAGTCATATGGTAAAAATGCACTTCTATATCTTCATACAGGAGAAGAGAAAAACACAAACCGGTTACAAGAGTAATGGAAAAAAAACAACTTAGTCAAAGGGAGTAGGAGAGATGGCACATCTTGACAGGCAGCTGAGAAATGAATGGGAAGAATGGGGGCTATCAGAAAAAAGGAAGCAATTTCTGAAATCAAAGTTAGTAAAAACTTAAGTCTAAGGAAGGAAGCAAAAGGAGATCATAAAATATATGTGTGTGTTTACATATACATACTTAAAATAAGCATATTTGTTACAATTTTGACCTGCAATTAATTAGATGGAAGGATGAAAAAAGCAACAGAAAAACGTTTATTCTTTTGCATTTAGAAATATGTTCTTTTCCTCCTTAGTACATCAAAGGAACATTAGCTTCTCAAGATGCAACACTTCAAACCTGCAGCCCAAGATTTTGAAGTCTCCCTAAGACTAAAATTTAAGATCATGTTTAGTAGGGGGTCAGATTTGCTTTTTTAGTATTCTCCTTCCACTCAACATAGGAGTATATAACTCTCTTGTGTTTAAATGAAAATGAATATAAATTCATTTCTTGGATAAGATTAATTGATGATTTATTTCCTTTCTTTGACTTCATACTGGATGTTTACTCCATCCCTCTGGCCATCCCTTTCTCTGATTGGCTGATTCTTCCCACATCTACCATTTTAAGAAAAGAGCCCAAGACTGCCATATCTTCCTTCTTCTTTAGGCTTTATTTCTTTCTGATATCTGGACAGGGATCAGACTTTCCTTCTCATGTCACAGTAGCCTCTATAATTTGGAAATTCGCTTCACCCCTGACCTTCTCTCACTGCAAATGCACTCTACCCTGTAGTTTCTTCAGGATAACTAAATAAAAAAATATTACTTACAGGTGCTCTACATTTTACAGGTGCTTTACAGGAAAAAAAATACTTTGGCATAGTGGGCATACAGTTGACAACTGAAATTCAACAAGTCAAAAACCAAACGTATTATTTTTCCTCCTAACCCCTCTCAGCTCCTCCACACTTCCCTATTACCAGAGAAGGTGATGCCATTCTCTCAGTCCCTCAGGTTGGCATCCTAGGTGTCATCTTCAATGCCTCATTATCTTTCATTCCCTCATATCCAATCTGGTACCAAGGCCTATGAATTTTGCCTTCATGACCTCTTTCAAATATACTCCCTTCTCTCCTCTGACACTGCCACTACTCTTGCACAGGCTCTCATCACCTCACACCTTACCTATTGCGATAGTCTACTGGTGGATGTGCCTGCCTCAAGTCTCTCCCCACTCCAATCCATCCTCCATTTAACCACCAAAGTGGTTTTCCTAAAGTAAAGATCCAGTCATGTCACCCCTGCCCACTCGATATATTCAAGATCAACTACTAAATCCTCTGTTTGACATTCAAAACTTCTCATAACCTAACCCCCTTCTTTCCAGTCTTTTCTACCTTACTCTTGCCTTCAAGTCTCCAGTCCAGTGATGCTGGCCTCCTAACTGTTCCATGAATGGGATGCTCCATCTCTCTACTGTGGCCATTTTCTTTGGTTCTCCTCCATGTCTGGAATGCTCTCCTTCCTCATCTCTACCCAATGACTTCTCTAGCTTCTTTCAAGTCACAACTAAAATCCCATCTTCTTTGGGAAGTCTTTTCCAACCTCTCCTAATCCTAGTGCCTTCCCTTTCTTAATTATTTCCTTGGACTTCTCTACTAGCAGCAATGCAATAATCTAGGACACTGTCCACAACCAGAGAAAGAACTGTGGGAGTAGAAACAGAAGAAAAACAACTGCTTGATCACATGGGTCAATGGGGATATGATTGGGGATATAGGCTCTAAACAATTACCCTAATGCAAATACTAATTTTTAATTATTTAATATAGTAATATTAATAAATTTTTGTTGACAGGACAAGAAATCAGCAATATTTAGTTTCAAAACTTTCATCTGTTACTTATTAGCTGTGAGCCTCTGGACAAATAAATCTCTGTGTCTTGGCATCTGCCATAGATAGAGGAAGACTTCATATTGCTTTTCAACAATGACAAAATCATTGAACCATTGCTTTTTTGTGAAAATAAAATAAAGCCTAGACATTTATTTTATTCAGGATCATAATTGTTCATAAGTGTGCCAAGCTGAAAATATTATATGGTATCTAGGCCAGCATTATCCCTGCAGATCTTACTTGCAATAATCTTTCTGAGTAAAGTGAACTGTAGGAATTCCCTTGAACTTCAAATATTTTCTCAGCCTGATGTGTAAATCATATCATAAAGGCCCTCTGAGACTTTGGTGCTAGCTGTAGCTTCACATGAAAGGGCCAGGAGAGCAGTTTAGCTTGAAGAGAAGACTTTGACTCTCCCTTGGGGTTGGCATCGTTTCTGTATCTTTTTCTTCCTTCACTCCACTCTTCTTCTATTTGGGCTAACTGAAGGGGGAATCTGGGAAGCTTAAGGCCCAGATATTCTGGTATTACAATTACCTGGTTTTTTGTTGTGTTCCATGACTAAAATCAAGATGTATATGGAACATTCACAGTGAGCTAGAACATCACACTTGAAACCCTAAGCCAAATGATCCAGAGATGTAGGCCAAATAAAAGATTAAGTCTGAGATCATTAACTAGCTGGGGTGATCCTATTCCTTTTTTTTAAGAGCTGGGAAGAAAGGAGGCTTTGGTAGCAAAAATTCAAAGATTATAAGATAAGAGAAGCTGAGAGGATGGTTTTCTTTCTGTTTTTCTACCTGATCCTTGGCATTGAAAACTATCTACATTTTTTCTTCCAAGAGAAGTAGTTAGAAAGACTCTTAGGCTTAAGACTGAAGGAATTCAATTGTACACAGTAACAGCAATATTGTATGATGATCAACTATGAATGACTTAGCTATTCTCAACAATACAATGATTCAAGACAACTCTAAAGGACTCATGATGGTAAATGGAATCCATCTCCAGAGAAAGAACTGATGGAATTGGAATGCACATCAAAGCATATTTTTTCACTTTATTTTCTTTGAGGTTTTTTAAAAATATACATTTTCTTCTACAACATGACTAATATGGAAACGTTTTGCATGATCGCACATGTATAAGCTACATCAAATTGCTTACCATCTTAGGGAGGGAAAAGAGGAAGAAGAGAGAGGGTTAAGAACTCAAATTTTAAGAAAATACACTAAAAATTGTCTTTACATGCAATTGGGAAAAAATAAATTATCATTTTTGAAAGTGCCTCCTCTTTCTTGTAGGAAGAAATAAAGTCAAAGATTTTAGCCGAACCAGAAATTTAGAGGCTTTAGGATTTCTTTCAACAGCAGAGATGAGGTGACATATCCATCTGAGTAACATCTGGGTAATGTCCTGCAGAGTATCCGTTTAGACTCTGTGTCCAGAGGAGCAACCTCTAGAGGACTAGTACTGGGCAGGAACTGAAACTAGCAGGCAGCAACAGTGTGGTGCCATCATTAGAAGACAACAACAATCATCCACCATCTGTAGGGTAACTGGAGGCAGCTAGAAAATGCAATGCAGAGTGTGAGGTAAGTTCTGTAAGTCCTGAGTTCCTATCTCAGAAAATTACTAGCTGTCTCATAATCTCTCTCTGCCTCTTTTGCTCCAGCCAATATCAGAAGTCTCAGTCCCCACAAGAGTGTTGTACTCTGGAGAATTTATGCACTGAGAAGCCAACCCTGGGAGCTCCTCACCAGGCTGACCAGAATCAAATCCTCCTACCAGTGCATGAACTTGCAAGAGAAGCTGAGGAGCCACCACTCAGCTCAGGAGCAATGAGTGGAAGCTGCCTGCTGTAGCAATGTGGGACACTAGATGGTCAATGAAGGTTGTCAGCCCAAAAGCTGCTCTCATTCAGGTTGGCCCAATGAATGTTGGGCTGGCCCAGCACGTATGCATGAACTCCCTTTACAGTTTCACCTCCTCCCCAAAACAGTCCAATGGGGTGAGGATCAAGTAGGAAAACAATTTCTCAGTTATTTGCTCAGTACCTCTATTCTCAGTTGCAAGAGATTCCTGATTCATAGCAATGACACCTGCATTATGCTGACTGTCAAAGCAGCTTGAGGTGGAGGCTCAGGGTCTGAGAAATGAGTATGTTTTTTGTGGCTCATCTTAGCCATCTGGATCAGGTTCTAACTGGGGTGCATGTTCTCCTCCCCCAACTTCCCCTTCCTATAATGCAGCTCCTGAATCGCCTTGCTACCCACTTCTACATAGAGCAATCCAGGTTCTTCTCCACAAAGCCCTAAACACACCCAGCACCAGGACCCTGAAGATCAGGGCCTCAGCAATAACATCTTGCAACAGTCCCTATTGGATCCGTAAGCCCAGCTCTAAGAGCAGGCTGCAGATAGGAGTGGGCAACCAGGTATCCCTTCCCAGAAACCTTATGAGCCTAGCACCTCAGCTGTGAAGTCTCCCCAAAGTTCTTTTTTCCCAGTGCCTCAATCCATCCCTCATAGAAACCTTCCAGCTCTCACTTTGAGCACGAGAGAGTTGTCCTCCCTGTCCCCAAGGCCTGCCAAAATATAATTCACCATCTTTCTCTTACAATAAAAAGTTCTGCTGTGAGTAATTTTGTATATATGGGATCTTCCTTCTGTCTTTGATTTTTCTATGGTATATGCCTAGTATTGATAAGACTGGGATGAGGAAAACATTATACACAGTTACAACAATATTGTTGAATAATCAACTGTGATAGGTTCAGCTACTATGGGCTATACAATGATCCAGGAGAAATCCGAGGCACTTAGGACAAAGAATGCTATCCACCTCTAGAGACAGAACTGTTGGAGTCAGAATGCAAATGAAGGCATACAGTTTTGGTTTTATAAGATTACTCACTTATATATAATGAACAATATAGAAATAATTTTTGCATGATAATACACATATAGCCCAGACTGAATCACCGGCCAGTACCAGGAGAGACAAGGGGGGAAAAAAGATGGGGAGATTAGTTTGATTGTATAACTTAGGAAAACTTGTGTGGAAATTTATTATAACATGTAGTTGGTAATAAATAGGTAGACAATGACCTGGAAAGACCTCCATGAGCTGATGTGGAGTGAAATGAGCCAAACCAGGAGAACATTGTACACAGAAAGTGAAACATTGTGGAACGATCAAATGTAATAGATTCTGCTATTAATTGCAATGCAATAATCAAGAACAATCCCATGGAACTTATGAAAAAGAATACTATCCCATCTAGAAAAAGAACTATGCAAGTAGAAAAGCAGAAGAAAAACATATGATTTATCACTTGGTTATATGGGTATATGATTTGGGGTTCTGATTTTTAAAAGATTCCTCTATTACAAATATGAATAACCATATTATAGGTTTTGAGTAATAAGACATGTATAAACCAGTGGAACTGCTTTTCAGCTCCAGGATGAGGGAGGTAAGAGGGAAGGGAGAGAACATGAATCATGTAACCATAGAAAAATATTCTAAAAAAATAAATTAAATAATGTGAAAATAGACAGAGATAGAAAGACAGATAGATGAATGAATGAATGAATGAATAAGTGAATGAATGAATAAAATTAAAATAAATTTTAAAATATAAGACTAGGTTGCTTTCCAAAATGGTTGGACCAGTTCATAGGACTACACAGTAACTACTACATTTGCTTCCTCACTACCTCTTCAATCCTCACCCTCTTACAGTCTGATTTGTGACCATATTTTAGCAAAATTGCTTTCTCAAAGGCTACCAGTGACCTCTTAATTGCTAAATCTAATAGCCTTGGTCCTCACCTTCTTTCAGCTCTCTGTTCATTCAACACTGTTGGCCATGCCTTTCTATAAACATGCTCTTTCCTTGGCTTCTAGAACATTGTTCTATGACCCCTTTTCTCAGTCTTCCTCTCAGAATCATTGTATAACCTCCTCTTCAACTACTTCCCCAGCTTACACTCTTGAAGGCTAAGGCCCTAACGATGCTTCTTTTGGGTCTAGGTAGATGACTATTCTTATTATTGTAGTGCCTGAGTCCCACTGATATACTTCCCAGTAAAAACCAACCAGTAGATTTAATTAGATTTTAACAAAAACTTTTACTGAGATGGTATAGCTTAAATAGTTTGTACAAAAAAAGCTCCCCAAAAACCTTGGGCTCACTTTTCAACAAATATATATGGTGTCCATGGCAACAGTGGTTTCAAAGTTGAGTATAGTAGCAATGAGGTATATGTGTTGGGTGTATATGTGGCAAATGTTAATTAATAGTACTTGGCACCTCTTGGCCTGCAAGTCCTTCATATCTCAGCTTACAACATGTTGCCATAAAAAGACATTTGTTTATGGGTCCTATCTTCTATCTATAAAGTTAGTGCCTTTTCAACATTTTCTAATGCTTTTTTCACTTTTGAAAAAGCTAGAAATGTCATTACTTTCTTATTTGAAAAAAACCTAATTAAAGGGGGAAATTCCTCCCTCACAATGCACTGGCCACACTGAGAAGGATAAAAAGCTGGAAAAGGGTTAAATGATGGGAAGGACTTTCTTTCCAGAGGCAGTTTTCAAAGCAACCAACAGCCCCTGATCTTTCTTGAGAAAGGAAGGAAGTCTGGTTCACTGGTGCCCAGGCACTGGTTGCATTTCCCCATCACAAAGGTTTCTGTTGAATCTGAATCCATATCCTATGGCCTCTCTCTACAAACTGCAAGACCGTTTCCCTAGGGTGCATCCAGGTGCATGAGCTTCCCTTGAGATCAAGGTTGGGAAAGAAAGTGGTTAGGAGAAAAAAAATAAACCACAACATAACACTAGGAATTTTCATAGAAAGATTAAAGACTAGGATGTGAACTACTGTTCCTGGGTCACTTGGTTTTGCTCAGCTCAGCGGGTAGGCACCAAAGAGAAGGTAAAGATGGAAGGAAGTAGTGGAGCTGGCCGGGGAACCTATCATCCTGAAAATGTGGAGAGTTGAAGTCACACAAGATTAAATGCATGCTTAACACTCCCTATAGGCTGCTGCCCCAATTTCTACTCATATTAATGGGCCAAGTCCTCAGACAGTAGTAGCTTATTGCTTCCCCCAGGGGTACCTTAAAAATCACTGTAGTTTCTAGTATTGTTGCTTATAAACCACCTCTACTGTGCTCCCAATTAATTATCAGTTAATATTAATTCACTTTTAGAAAGGGTATTTACTAAGTAGATCAAGGATAGTTTTTATATTTACTAGTGTCAGGATAGAGAACCCTATCATTACACACGTTTAGACCCTCAGACATGTCCTAGTTGTGTCACCCTGGGTAAGTCACTTAACCCTCGTTGCCTAGCTCTTACCATTCTTCTGCCTGGGAACTGACACTTAGTTTCAATTCTAACATAAAAGGCAAGTGTTTTAAAAAAAAAGAAGACACTGTACTGTAGTCATGAAGTAAAGTTTTCCCATGGAAAGGACTTGTTTGTACAAAAATATTTATAGCTGCTCTTTTTGGCAAAGAATTGGAAATTAAAGGGATGCCCCTCAGTTGGGGAATGGATGAACAAATTGTGGTATGTGATGGTGATGGAATACTATTGTGCTATAAGGAATGATGAACAGAATGATTTCAGAAAGAGCTGGAAAGACCTGCGTGATCTGATGCAGAGTTAAATAAGCAGAACCAGGAGAAAATTTCATATAGTAACTGCAACATAATGGAACAATCAAATGTGATAGACTTTGCTACTAACAGCAATACAATGATCCAGGACAATTCTGAAGACTTATGAAAAAGAATGCTATCCACCTCCAGAGAAAGAACTGTTGGAGTGGAAATGTAGATGAAAACATGATTTATCACTTTTTTTATTTGGGTTTATGATTTGGGGTTTTGGTTTTATAAGATTATCTACTTGTAAAAATGAATAATATGGAAATCTGTTTTGTGATAATACATGTATAACCCAATGGAATTGCTTGTTAACTCTAGAAGGGAGGAGGAAAGAAGAAAGGGAGACAACATGAATCATGTAACTTTGAAAAACTTATGTATAAATTTGTTATTGGAATAAAATAAAGATAAAAATTTTTAAAAATAATAAAGTTTCCCCATAGATTCCAGTATAACTTCAAAGTAGATAACTCCCAGGTGTAGTTTTTCCCTTGAGATAGACCTTCATCTTCAACTGCCTACAACTGAATAGCCTTCTAGAACCTCAAAGTCAGCATATTCAAAACCAAACTCATTATCTACTTTCCTAAACTTTCTCTTCACCAGACTTCTCTCTTTCTGTTAGTTACCCAGGCTGGAAACCTTAGGGCAGTGATGGCGAACCTGTGGCACGCATGCCAAGAAGGGCCTGCAGAGCCCTCTCTGTGGGCACGCCTGTAGTCACCCATCAGAGTTCATTACTAGAAACAGAGGGACTCGGGCAGAGCTGTTCCCCTCCCTATCTCCATGTTACTGAGGACATTCCTCACTTCACCCATCCCTCTGCCCAGTGGGAGCCCATCCTCCCTCCCCTATCTGGGGTAAGGTGCTGGGAGTGTTGGGGGGGGGGTGCTCACATGCTGTTTGAGGGGGGCAGCATAGCCTGTTGAGTCTGTGGTGAAGGTGATTCCCAGTGGGGTTAGAGAGGAGCTAGGATTGAGGGGAGCAGAGCTCACAGTGTGGCACATAGCTGAAGGGGAGCAGAGCCTTGGGCTGCTCTCCTCCCCCTCTCTGCTTGCCTCTCCACACCTGCCAATGGGAGCGCTTCCTCCCTCCCCAGTCTGGGGTAAGGAGGGGGGAGCAGGGGCCAAGGTTGGGAGGGGGCACGGCACTCCATCTCTATCACTCCTGTAAAAGACATCCTAAACCCCATAAGTTGTGTGCTACTCTCTATTCTGAGCAAGGATGAGCTGGGTCAGTTTCCTTCTGGGCATTAAGCTCAGTTTCTAATCCCTGGTAAGAGATGCCTGGCCACAAGCACTGGTTTCTGACATGTGAGGGACAGCAGGCTAAAATAAAAGATTCTAATTATAAAATCATTAACATTAACAGTGAAACGTGTAACTATGGGAAAATATTCAAAAGAAAAAAGAAATGTGAAATTTAGAAATTAGAAATTAAAAAAATGTTTAAAACATTACCAGTGAAAAGGAAGGGGTGGGGGGCATCATCTGAAGATTTTAAGTGCACACAGAGAAGATAGAAAGCACTAGAAGCCAGTACAAAACCAAAAAAGCAACCAAACCTGTAAGAACAATATGTCAAAAGTCATAACCCAAAAATGACCTGAAACTCTAGGGGAAAAGCTAAAGATAACAAAAAAAATGGATTTTTAAAGTCATATGTGAAGCCAAAACAAAGAATGGGCAGCCCATCATGGTGGTGGAAGCTGGTATTACATTAATAGATTACATAAAGAAGGGTGACATACTTAACTCCTAATTTATTTCCAGCTTATTCAGGAAGGCAAACAGCCTACAAACTGGAAGGGTAAGAAAACATTTTCAAGGAAGAATTATAGTGCAAGGTAAGGGGAGAAACCATAATTAAATACCTGTTTTAAATTCATGTGGGGTCAAAATATCGTGCTCCAAAGTCACTGGCAATAATCTTTGAGAAATCTTGGAGAATAGTAGGAACACAGAAGGTTAAAGAGTCTCCAGTTCCACCTCATCCTCACCCAGGGCAGGGCATTTATCTCCAAGGAAAGAATTCCATCTCACTGTCCTTGGAACAGGGGTTACATATACATAATTGTTTGCATGTTGTATCTCCCATTAGATTGGAAGCTCCTTAAAGCAGAGGCTGGCTGCTATCTGTCCTTGTATCATCAGTGCTAGCATCACACCTGACACATAGAAGGTGTCTAATAAATGTTAGTTGGCTAGTTGATTGACTGACCTATAATATCACAGAATTGTTGTAAGGACCAAATAAGGTACATAAATACAAAGCAATTTACAAACCTTAAAATTGATGTAAGACCTGACAATTACTATTGCAGGACCCATTTCTTTCCTTTTCTTCTTTTATTTTTTTGGAAACCTTTACCTTCTATCTTAAAGTCAATGCTTTGTATTGGGTCCAAGGCAGAAGAAAATAAGGGCTAGACAATAAGGGTTTAGTGACTTGCCCAAGGTCACACTAGCTGTGTGTCTGAGGTCACACTTGAACCCAGGACCTCCCATCTCTAGACCTAGCTCTCAATCCACTGAGCCACCCAGCTGCTTCCTAACCTTTCTAAACTAGAAGGAATAACCCACTTGCTAAAAAGCAAGGTACTCAGCTCATTGATTAGCTACTCACTTGTGTGGGTCTCAGTTAGAAAGAAAGAAAGAAAGAAAGAAAGAAAGAAAGAAAGAAAGAAAGAAAGAAAGAAAGAAAGAAAGAAAGAAAGGAAGAAAGAAAGAAAGAGCAAATTAAAGGAAAACCAGGGAGGCAGCTGTTGACAATTAAATTTTCTTTATCCATAACCTATATTACTTCAATAGTCCCTGAAGAGGTATATTTTTTTTTTGCAGGTAAAGAATTAAATATTTGCTTATGAGACCAAAATGTCCAGGAGAACCTCCAGTGAAGGAGATATTTTAGGCAACTGAACACTCTTTGCACTCCTCAGATCACATTTCCTATTTCATCTATGCATGCAATGCTACTTGCATCGTTTTTACTAGAAACACTGCATTCTGTTCAACTGAGTTCAAGAATGAGACGCTTATATTTGAATCTCACTTATTACCAGTGTGACCTTGGGCAAGTCGCTTAACTTCCCTGGGTTTCAGTCCTCATTTATAGAATGAAGGGCATGAACTAAATGACATGTAACACCTCTTCCAGCTCTAACTATCATAATCCTGATAGATGTAGCAGACCCTTAGTTTTTCTGATACTGTTTTGAAACCAATGGCAACTGGGCGTGGTAGAAGTTGAAGCTTTCTGTTTATCCCATTTTTAGCAACTGTGCTTTTCTCTAAATCTGCTTCATCTCCCTCTCTTCTGCCCAGACTTCCTCTCCCTTCCTAAGTCCTATTTTATTCTTCTCTCCTAATTCCAAACCTCACCCCTTAAAAAAAATTTTAATGTCTTTTTTGTACTTATTATGATATTGGGGACTGAAGAAAGAAAAGTTATAATCAATGAGCTCAAGGAGATCTTATTTTCTTTAGTAACAACTCTAAGACAGAATGGCAAGGACTAGGAAAACAGGGTTAAGTTACTTGGCCAGGATCATACAGCCAGGAAGTATCGGAGGTCATATTTGAACCCAGAGCATCCCAACTCTAAGTTTGGCAACTGTGCAACCTAACTGCCCCTCAAGGAGATCTTAATCATTGTAATCTAGTTGTGGAAAAAAGATACCAAATAAATGAATAAGGCTCTTCTCCCTTGGCTTCACTAATCCAATTCTATTCCCACCTTTCTAAACCTCAAAATCATTTTTTACAGTTATCTCTCTGTTTTCTTCACTTTTCATTCATAACCAGTTGCTGGGATAAAATGCTGGATGTGGAGTTACAAAGAGTTGGGTTCCAATCCTGCCTATATCTCTTAGTAGCTGTGTAACCATGGGTCAAACTGCTTAACCTCTTTGAGGGATGAGTATTGGAAAAAGGCCATCAAGATTTAGCAATTATAAAATAACTTCTGAATCTCGGTTTCCTTGTTAGTAAAATTGACTTAATAATAGATTTAGAATCTACTTACAGGGTTGTTATGAGATCTAAAATGAAACTGTATGGGGGTGTTGTGGAAAGTAAGCAAAGTCCTTTACAAAGTGTCAAATGTGAGATATAAATGTCAATTATTTTTATCTCATTTTTCTGATATTTTTGATAGAATTCAAATAAAAATATTTTTTGATCTGAGATGTCATCATCCTGGGATAGACTGTGGAAAAGGTAGATAAAGTAATACTTTTTTAAAAACCCTTACCTTCCACCTTAGAATCAATACTACATATTGGTTTCCAAGGCAGAAGAGTCGTAAGGGCTAGGCAATGGGGATTAAGTGACTTGCCCAGGATCACACAGCCAGGAAGTGTTTAAATCACATTTGAACCTAGAACCTCCCATCTCTAGGTCTGGCTCTCAATCCACTGAACTACCCAGCTTCCCCTAAAGTAATGGCTTTTTGTAACTGGCTAAAAATATTGGGAGGTAAGCTCACCTTCTAAAGACCTGCTGAAAGCATCCTCAGGGAAACTCCAGGAGCAGACCGACCTCATTCTGTTCCCACATGATTTTGATTTATTTTGCTAAATCTCTATTTTTTAAAGCTTTTTGTTTTCTGGATCGTAGAGATTATAAATATTTGGCATGTCAACATCTATTAAAACATTTATTAACTTTTTTATGGATCAGTGTTATGTCCTGGTGATAGTGGGAAATAATTCTGTCAGTAATAATAGTCTAGGTCCAGTACAGTTTATTTCTTAAAGGCTCCAAAATATTTTGGGGTTTGTACTTATAGTATGATAATGTTTCCTGTTAGCTAAAAAGCTTCTGATGTATAATCCTAGTCATGTATAGATATGGTTGTTATGTCTTGCTAAGAATTTGGTAGGTGCTAAATTTAAAAAAAAATCTTCATTTATTTTGTTAAACATTTCCAAATTAAACAAAATATTTTTAACATTCATTTAAAATGTTTTTGAGGTGGCACCTGGGTAGCTCAGTGGATTGAGAACCAGGCCTAGAGACGGGAGGTCCTAGGTTCAAATCTGGCCTCAGACACTTCCTAGCTGTATGACCCTGGGCAAGTCACTTGATATCTATTGCCTACCCTTACCACTCTTCTGCCTTGGAGCCAATATACAGTATTGGCTCCAAGACAGAAGGTAAGGGTTTAAAAAAATGTTTTTGAACCAAATTCTCTCCCTCTCCTTCCTTAACCCTTGAGAAGCAAGCAATACGATATTGATTACATGTTCACTCAATTACATGATTACATTACATGATCACTCAAAACATATATTTCTATTTAGATACTAAGTTTTTTTATAAATTATTATTTTATTCTGAACCCCTCAAAATGAGCCTTTCCATATATAGAACTTAAAGGAGGGATTACAGTTCAAACCAAAAATCTCTTCCATTTAGCTTGTTCTTTCAAAAGCATATAATAAATTTAACATGTTACTTTCAAAGCTGTCCTTATTTGTGCTTCTTTCTAAATATCTTTCTTTTATCTTCTAGATGTAACAGTAATTATACTGGCCTTCAATGTCAGGAAAGGCAGGAATGTTATATTTTACCCCTCCCCTAGAATTCTTCAGGGAAGTAGGAGGTATCTAGGCTTCTTGATATTGGTTCCCCCACCAATAATGTTCCCCTAAGAATGAGGAGTGAGAGGCTGGCTCCTGAACTCTAGTTCCATTTAATTACTAATAGTAAGATTAGCTTTTACAAAGAAATATTTACTTCAAAAAGTATAATCACAAATATAGAAACTTACTCTCCAACACAGGGCAGACATAATCCTCTTCCTCCTTTGTACCACCTCAGTCTCTGGGGAAGGGATAGGGATTAGGTTCAGAGCTTAGCTCAGTTCTCATGTAGCACAGGCCTAATTCCAAGTCTCACCCTCCCCTTACTCCCCCACCCTCACCCACACCTCCACACACCCCTAAGTCCCTATCACTCTGGCTCAGGTTCCAAGCACCCTGCCTTCTCAGGGCTTCCTGGCCATGCTGACTGACTACAACATCCTGCCTGGAATTCTGGCTCCAAGGGAATCCCCAACCAGACCAGAGATTGAGAAGGAGATTTTCTGTTTTAACAGAACAGAAACAAACATCCCAGGTCCATTTCTCAGAGGTGAAAAAGAGAGGTCAAGCAGAGGAAGGAAGTCCTTCCTCCCTCACTGGTTTAGTTCATGGCACTCAAGCAGTGATCCTTCACCCTCTAGACCCAGCAGGAAGGATCTCAGGAAAAAGCCAAAGCTGAAAAGAGAGGCTCTCTCATTCTGGCCAGTTAAAGACGATGTAGCCAGGCAAAGGAAGCTACCCTGACCAGCATGATAGTGCCTCCATGTTAGGCAATCGAGGCATGTTCCAAAGACTCCTCTGGGCACTTCTGTTAGGTGATCTGGACATGACCAGATAAGCCTCCTTATATATGAATTTTTTAAAAATATGTCAATGGTCCTCTTTTTTCTTTTCATTTTCATCACTTTTGCTATCTCTATCCACCTCACCTCCTCTGCCCTGACACAGCTTCCTGGCCACGTAGAGTCTAAGCCTGAGACTTGGTAGATTCTTGAAGACCATGGGAGTCATTATGTCCTAAGTCACATTCTGCCCAGATGACTAAAACGTTTCAATAGGAAGGTGAAGGGGAACTGAATCCAGAAAAGCTAAGAGCTTCTGTATACATGTTGCATATCTTTGCAGGGTTAGGGTAGAGTAAATCTTCTTTTGTCAACTATTCAATAATTTCTGAGTGATTCATTTCAACCCAACATCAAACCTGAACTAAGAAAATAATGGCCTCTAGAGCCACCTCCTACATTACTTTTTGGAACATTTTTTTCACATAGCTATCAACAATGGGATTTTATTCTTTGAGAATTCCCTATCATGTTCTTTGACCATCATCCATTGGCTAAAGGCTCTTCTTCCTATATATCTGCACCCATTTTCCATACACCTTGGACATTAGAATCCTATCAGAGAAACTTAGTGAGCAGATATCCTGTTACTGGTTTCCTTATCAGCATTCCTTCTTCTTCACAAAGAGGGTGGTAAAAGAGAAGGAAGGTGATCAGAACCTGTGGTTTATAACTGAAGCAATTTGTTTCTGTTGCTCTGCCATCTTCCAGGAGTTCTAACCCTATCATCAGATCCTCTTCATCTCTTCTTCAGAAATCACCCGCTAAATCTGAAGTTTATTCCTGTAAAGACTTATCTGAACTGATGCAAAGTAAAGTAAGCAGAAACAGAAGAATAGTATATACAGAACAGAATTATTGTACAATGATCAACTGTGAAAGACTTCAGTCTTTATCAGCAAAACAAGCAACTCATGATAAAAAATAGCATCTAAAGCCAAAGATATGAGTAGAATCTGATTGCAGGCCATGAGTTATTTATTATATGTGTGATATGTGCCTTCCATCACAGCATGAAGAATATGGAAATATGTATTATATGAAAGCACTGATATAACCTATTTACCACTTTGGGGAAGATGGGGAGAGAGGAAGAGAATCTGAATCACAAAATGTCAGAATACAATTATAAAGTTGTTTCTATGTGTAATTGAAAAAAAAAAGATAGCTAAAAAAAGTTGAAATTTGTTTTTCTTATGACTGTTCCTTCTTCAATGTTATCTTTCCTCTTAAGACCTCTGCCCTCTTCCTTATCTGTTTCTCTCTGAAATGTAATGTTTTTCTTCTACAAACTCTGTATCTATGTGTTCAACCTTCCTTTGTCCAGTTCAGATGAGTGAGATTCATATGATGCCCACTCCCCTCACCTCTTCCTTTCTGTTTGCATACTCTTCTTTTTATTCATCCCAGCTTTGAGAAACATCAAGTTCTGCTTCCTTCTTCATTTTTTCTACATTAGGCATATTCTTTTTCTTCTCCTCTTAAAACCTTTATAACAGAAACAATCATCCTTTAGGTCCTCTGGCTAGCATAACAACTTAAATGCCATCCAAAGCCAAAGAAGGAACTATTGGAATCTGACTGTAGATCAAAACATGGCATCTTTCATTTTATTTCCTTCTTGAGTTGTTTATTATATGTGTGATATGTGCCTTCTGTTACAGCATGGGGAATATGGAAATAAGTCAATGTCTTTTGAAGATAATAAGGCTATGAAAGAACACTGCTTTCCTTTCCCCTATTAAAATGTTAATATTTCATCAACATACAACTCCCTCTGATCATTCAAATGAATTAACCTTTGTAAGTTTGACTCATGTTTGCATTTCAAAATTTCCACTTATCTCCAGCCTTTTCATCAGAAGGTTTGAAAATCCTCTATTCCACTAAAGATACACTTTTATAAGCTTCATCTTTTGCCTTTGGAAGATTGTATTCCATTATCTTCTCTCATTAATTACAGAAACTTCCAGGTCTTATATGGGATTCTGACTGGTACTTGCTATTGAGACTCTTAATTTCTGGTTGTAATATTGCAAAAACTTGTAGCATTTTTTCCTTTTACTTGAAAGCTCTGGATTTGGGATAAGATATATTCCTGGGATTTTTTCCCTTTCAGGACTTCATTAGTAAATCCTTTGTATATTAATTTTGCCTTCTGGTTCTAATAGATCTGAGTAGTTGTTATTTATAATTTCTTGAAATACAGTTTCCAAGCTTTTTAAAAATCATGTTGTTCAAATTTCATGGTCAAGTGACTGACCTGAGGAAAACAAAATCCCTGTCCAAGTCAGATAAATGACTTTAAGAAAATAAAGTCCCTTTCCCCTGTCTATCTTTTTTATTTTCTTTCCTTTTCATTTCAAGTCACCAAATACTTAATATGTGCCAGGCGCTATGCAAAACACTAGGGTTACAAAGAAAGACAAAAACAGTCCCTGTTCTCAACAAGCTCACAGTCTAACGAAAGAGACATGTAAACAACTACGAATAAGCAAGGCATATAAAGAATAAATTGGTAATAATCTCTGGGGTAAGACCCTAGTGTTAAGGAGAACTGTGAATGGGTTCTTGCAAAAGGCAGGATTATATATGAGACCTGAAGGAAGCCAGGAAAGCCAAAAGATAGAGATGAGGAGAGAGAGCCAATGAAAAATGTATGCCATGAGATGAATGGCATGGATGATGATGTGTGAGAATTCTCAGGAAGGCAAGGTCACTGGATCATAGAGTAAAATGATTAAGGTATAAGTAGACTGGAAAGGAAGAAGAGGACAAAGCTTTAAAAGACTTTAAAAGTTTAAAAGAGGTTCCGGGTTAAGATGGCGGCAGAGTAAGAAGCAGCTCTTAACCTCTCCTGACCGAAACATACAAGACTCCTCAAGGGGACATAAAAACAAGTCCAGACGAACGGAGGAACCCCACAACAGGGTGCAGTGTGGAAGGTACGTGGAATTGAGACATTTCCATGCTATAAAGGGGTGAAACAGCTCTCACTAAATCGCAGGCTGAGCAACAACCCCACCCCCACCCCTACCACACATACCACCTATAGCGCTGAAGCCAGTTAAAAAGAAATAGAGCAAGTTTGGGGCACCCATCGAGTCATTGGCAGCTCTGGGGCCTGTTCCTGAGAGCAGCAAGATTTGGGACCCCAAAAAGCCAAAGAACGCACACAAACTCTGAGCGCGGGAGCGGCGGAGGTGTGGGTGGAGGCAGACACAGCCACGAGCTAAAGCTCTGAAACCCTGAGTGGGGAACCAGCGTAGATGGGTATACAACTGTGGAAGCAGCGCCCTGAGACTTGTAAAGGAACCTCCGGCAGAGGATCAAGCAAGGGAGTCCACCAGGGGGCTTGACCTTGGAAAAAACCAGAACTCAGACCTCAGGAGCCAAAAGACCGCGGACAGACCCCAAGCGCAAGGATAAAGCTGAGAAGCTGCTGGGCTAATGATGGCTACCCAGACTCAGGAAGTTCAGAAGAGAAAGATAAACAACAAGAAAAAGAAGTCTTTAACACTCGACAACTTTTACACAGAGAAAATCCAGACAACCGAGCAAACAGAGGAGGAGAACAAATAAGCATCCGGACCCTCCTCAAATAAGGAAAACTTCTCACAAGCTATGGAAGAGTTCAAAACTGAGATTCTGAGGAAGATGGAAGAGATCTGGCAAGAAAATAACAGTTTAAAAGGTAGAATCTTGCAATTGGAAAGTGAGGCTCAGAAATCAATTGAACTGATAAGCAAATTGAACCATATTGAAAAAGAAAACCAAAAGATCATAGCTGAAAACGAAAAGTTTAGAGCCAAAAACCAGTCCCTAAAGGCTAGAATTGAGCAATTAGAAGCTAATGATCTCTCAAGACAACAAGAACAAATAAAACAAAGTCAAAAGACTGAAAAAATAGAAGGAAATATGAAATATCTCAATGAGAGAGTGACAGACTAAGAAAACCGTTCTAGAAGAGACAATTTGAGAATCATTGGTCTTCCAGAAAAAACAGAAATTAATAGAAACCTGGACTCCATACTAAAAGAAATTATTCAGCAAAATTGCCCTGAAGTCCTACAACAAGAGGGCAATATAGACATTGAAAGGATTCATAGAACACCCACTACATTCAATCCAGATAAGAAAACGGCCAGAAATAAATATAATTGCCAAATTCAAGAGCTTTCAAGCAAAAGAAAAAAGCTTACAAGAAGCCAGAAAGAGACAATTCAAATATCAAGGAACACCAATCAGGATCACACATGATCTGGCAGCCTCCACGCTAAAAGACCGTAAGGCCTGGAATACGATATTCAGAAAGGCAAGAGAGCTGGGCCTGCAACCATGGATCAACTACCCATCAAAATTGACTATATATTTCCAGGGGAAAGTATGGGCATTCAACAAAATTGAAGAATTACAAGTATTTGCACAGAAAAGACCAGGACTAAATGGAAAGTTTGATATCCAACCACAAAAATCAAGAGAAACATGAAAAGGTAAATAAGAAACAGAGGGGAAAGAAAGAAAACTTATAATTTTTAAATTTGCCTTTTTAAGGGCCTCAGTGAGATCTAATTATCTGTATTCCTATGTAGAGAAATGTTATGTATAATTCTCTATAGTGAGCTCTATTCACTATTACAGTATTCACTATTATAGTAATCAGAAGAATAATTCACAGGGTGAGAGTGGAACACTAAATAATCTAAGATGACATGGGGGATGGGAAAGAGGGGGTGAATAGCAGGGGACAACAAGAGAAACTTGAGTGAATAAGAAAAATAGGATATTCTATTACACACAAAGAGGGCATGGGAAGGAGAGGGGACAAATACTATTATAAGAAGGAGAGGA
>NC_058132.1:481335040-481618227 GCF_016433145.1 Gracilinanus agilis
TCTAATCACTCAAATATACAAGGAGTTAAAGCAATTGTATAAAAAATCAAGCCATTCCCCAATTGATAAATGGGCAAGAGACATGAATAGGCAATTTTCAGGTAAAGAAATCAAAAGTATCAATAAGCACATGAGAAAGTGTTCTAAATCTCTAATAATTAGAGAAATGCAAATCAAAACAACTCTGAGGTATCACCTCACACCTAGCAGATTGGCTAAAATGAAAGAAGGGGAGAATAATGAATGTTGGAGGGGATGTGGCAAAATTGGGACATTAATGCATTGCTGGTGGAGTTGTGAACTGATCCAGCCATTCTGGCTGGCAATTTGGAATCATGCTCAAAGGGCTATAAAAGACTGCCTGCCCTTTGATCCAGCCATACCATTGTTGGGTTTGTAGCCCAAAGAGATCATAGATAAACAGACTTGCACGAAAATATTTATAGCTGCGCTTTTTGTGGTGGCAACAAACTGGAAAAGGAGGGGATGTCCTTCAATTGGGGAATGGCTGAACAAACTGTGGTATATGCGAGTGATGGAATACTATTGTGCTAAAAGGAATAATAAACTGGAGGAGTTCCAGGTGAACTGGAGAGACCTCCGGGAACAGATGCAGAGCAAAAGGAGCAGAGCCAGAAGAACACTGTACACAGAGACTGATATACTGTGGTAAAATCAAATGTAATGGACTTCTGTAACAGCAGCAGTACAATGACACAGGACAGCTCTGAGGGATTTATGGTAAAGATGCTACCCACATTCAGAGGAAGATCTGCAGGAGAGGAAACATATAAGAAAAGCAACTGCTTGAATGCATGGGTTGGGGTGGACATGATTGGGGATGTGGACTGGAAACTACCACACCAATGCAACCACCAACAATTTGGAAATAGGTCTTGATCAAGGACACAAGACAAAACTAGTGGGAATGTGAGTTGGCCATGGGTGGGGGGAGTGCAGGGGGAGGGGCGGGTGAAGGGGAAAGTAGGAGCATGAATCATGTAACCATGTTAAAAATTATTATTAATAAATGTTTAAATTCAAAAAAAAATAAATAAATAACTGGATAGATAGAAAATTAAACAAATAAATAAGAAAGACAAAAAAAAGTTTAAAAGATCTTATATTTGATACTGAAAGTAATTGAAAGCCACCGGAGTTTAGTGAACAGGAAAGTGATAAGATCATACCTTCAGGGGCTATTTGCCTAGTGAATAATAAAAGAGGCAGTGTGCTTCCTTTACAAGTAACTCAGGTCCTTTGTAATTTTTTTTTTTCATTTATTTGATGCTATTTGTTCTCCTTGGCCTTCCCTCTCTATGGGACACCTCTTTGGAAAGAAAGGAATAGTCTGTCCTAAAAGAGAGATGGATAGATTCCCTCTGTGGTAATTGGTAGTTACCACATCTGAGAAAATATTCTTACCTAACCAAAAAAAACCCCATCACATTACTGAAAATACTACTGTGCAAATTCTTTTAGAGAAACAGCAGGAAGAACAATCTGACATCACATTTTGTGGATTTAAAAGCCATAAAGCTAAAGCTAAAGTAGTTTTACTGGTTAATATAATGATGCACCCTGGAGGGCATTTTCTAAAGAGTTTAGATTTAGGAAATTTTCCTGTACTTGAAAACAGTTTGAAACTGTCTTCTGCCTGAAGGTGAAAATAGGTAAACTGCCTGCTTAGGAAGGATAGCTTTGGGTACATGGGAAAGTATCTTCAAAATTAATTCTAATTCAAAAGAAAACGCAGTGGGTTCCTTTAGTCTAAAATAAGGCTTGCTCTGGCCATTTACAGTCAAATCTACTTGACAAAGCTTAAGGATGCAAATCAAGTAAACAAGCATTTACTAACTCTTTTGCTGTGTCAGGCAGTGGGCTAAGTGGTAACATAAGAAGCATAATACATTCATTATTAAGATACTGGAAAGGTTGTTGGGATTTCTTCATGAATCCTATTAGTTACCAACTATCTAGGAATCGATCTATATCATGTAAGAATTGAGGCACTAGAATCAATCTTCTATATTTTTGGGATCTCTCATTGAGAAGAGGTACAAAAATCTGGAGACAGGAGCTGCTGGGTTCAAATCTAACTTCAGACATATTCCAACTGTGTGACTCTGGAGAAGTAATTCCTAACCTCATTTGCCAACTTGACATTCTTCTGCCTTGGAAACATCAATTCTAAAACACAAGGTAAGGAAAAAGAGAGAGAAAAGAAAGAGAGACAGAGAGAAGAGAGACAGAGACAGACAAAGAGAGAGAGAGAAAGAGAGAGAGAGAGAGAGAGAGATAGAGAGAGAGAGAGAGAGAGAGAGAGAGAGAGAGAGAGAATGTACTTAGAATGAATTTGAAATAATCTTAGAAGCTTAGAGTTGTAGAAGAAATCTCAAAAGCTATCTAACATAACCCATATCTGAACAGAAACTTCTGTAATATTTCTAAAAAGTGGCCATCTAGCCACAGCTTGAGTATTGTAGGATAAAGAAACCCACCATGTTCCTAGACTGTCTATTTTAACTTTAGGTTCACTTTGATGGGCAGTTTTTTCTTATGTCAAACTTCAATTTACCTCTTCACAACTTCCATGCATTGTTTTAGTTCTCAACTCTGGGGCCAAGAAGGACAAGTTTATTCCTTCTTCCACATGATAAATCCTTCAAGTACTTGAAGACAATTACATTTCTCCTAAATTTTTTCTCCTCTAAATTAAACATCCCCAATTCCTTCCAATGATGTACATATGGTGAAGTATTAAAAAAAACAACAAAAAACTTCACCATTCTGGTTGCCCTCCCCTAGACATTTTCTGGGGAAAGGAGGTGGTGCAGTGGATAGAACAATGGACTTGGTATCAGGAAGACTAATCTTGGTGAATTCAAATCCAGCCTCAGTAACTTATTAACTGTGATTCTGGGCCAGTCACTTAACCATGTTTACCTGAGTTTTCTTAACTATAAAATGAGCTAGGGAAGGAAAAGGCAAACTAGTACCTTTGCTGAGAAAACCTCAAATGGGGTCATGAAAAGTTGGACATGACTGAAATGACTGAACAACAACAGGCACTCTCTAGCTTATCAATGGGCTTCCTATAATGTGGCACCCAGAACTGAACAAAATTGTCTAAGAAAGAAGAAAATAGAGGGGCAATAACCTTTCTAGTCCTGGACCATGTCTCTTTATTAATGCAGCTCCACATTTGCTCACCTCCTTAAATTTTACAAAGCACTTTTTTTCATAGTAACCTTATAAAAAAGATAATAAAAGGATAATTCCCATTTTGCACAGCAAGAAACTAAGCTACAGAGAGATTTAAAAATTTGCCTTTTGGGGACAATTAGGTAGCATAGTAAATAGAATGCCAGACCTGGAGTTGGGGTGGCCTGGATTTAAATCAGGCCTCAGACATTTTCTAGCTGTGTGACACTGAGCAAGCCACTTAACCCTCATTGCCTAGCCCTTACCATTATTTTGTCTTAGAACTGATACTAAATGGAAGGTAAGGTTTTTTTTTAAAAAAGGAAATTTGTTTATCATATGACTAGTAAGGCAGCTAGATGACACAGTGGATAGCTTACTTGGCCTGGAGTCAAGAAGACCCAAGTTTAAATCTAGCCTAAGAAACTTAAGTAGATGTATGACCACAAGCAAGTCATTAATTGTTGTATGCCTCAGTTTCCTCTTCTGTAAAATGGCACCAATCTGCAAGTTAATAGCACCACATCCCAGAGATTTTGTGAGGCTAAAAATGAAGTAAAATTTGTAAAGCACTACATAAATGCTACCTATTTTTATAATTAGTGCAAGCAGAAAAGGCAGGACTTGATCTGACCTGAAATAAGTAAGTGAGGGAACCTTGTAAAATCTCTAGGTAAATAGGCTGTAGGTTGGACCAATGCCATAGACCCGATATGGTCTGCCCACAGTATGGAGCCAAGTGGTAAGTCTCAGTCTGCAGAAAACACAATCTGACTGCTCAGACGGATGTAAAAAACAGATCTTGGTTTATATGAGAAACTCAGGATGGGTTGTGGACCAGGGAAATGGGAGATCCCTAACTCTTATCAGTTCTAACTCCCCCCCTCTCCTGACCCACTTCTGTCCCAATAAATTGGACTACTCTATTGTACTCTGTCTGCCTATGATTTTTCTACCTAACTGCCCTGGCACTAACTGGTCCACTGAATAAACAGGGTCAGTAAAGTCTAGGCAGATGGGTCAACTAGAAGGCCAAAAGGCCAGAGCCTTGGTGATCTGGTTCCATTAGGCAAGATAGAGATCAGGTCCTCACCAGCTCACACAGAATGGGTGGAAATGTTGATAAAGATGAGAAAAGGTCACAGGATTTGGATTAGGCTCAAGGAAGATTTCTTGAGATTCTGGAAACCTCCAAGGGAAGTCAGGAACATAGCTTCTTTCTCTAGCTTGATCCAAAGATGGCCACAGGAAGAAAGCTCCTACTCATTGGTCTCCAGAGATCAACCGACCCCCTTGGAATCTCCATGTCTCCTCTTATCTGGTCCTGTCATTCCAGAACCTCTACCCATTTACTTCTGCCCTCGTGCCAGCTCTCCTTTGCAAATCATTAGCAAATGCCCAAACCCTCTGCAACTTTTCCATTCTTTCTATCTCCTTTTTATAGACCACAAATCCAGTTCTCTTTCCAGTATACTACATTGGGAAAAATTTCATGTCTATGAATGCACAATGTGTTTCTATATGGATATATGAAATCTATCAGATCGAAATGGTACAAATTACATGTAATATAAAGTTTATATTGTTTAACCATATCATGTCCTTGACATTTTAAGACTGTATTTAAAAACATACCACTGTCACATTTCTATAGTGAGATTAGAAGGCTTATGCACAGACAGGAAAAGAGAGAGGAAGAAAATAACATTTCATATGCATCTCAAAGAAATAAGACAAAAGCCACAACGGATGTGGATTTCTGATACTGGTGCCTTTTTTTCCACTTCCTGAGCAGCTTGAATGAGATGGGCTACATAAAGTAAATCCAAAAACTGCCTGTGAAACTCATCACTCAATCCCAGGATATCCTAGGGGCTACCAAGATAGTATTCTTGACATCCCCTAGATTAGTGCCAACAAGGCTAAGCTCAGTCAAACATGGAGAAGAATTAATTGTCCATTAGTCTATGGGGATGGTAGAGTTAAAAGAGGATGGATGGGACCTGGGGTCTGAAGACCTCATTCTGAATCTTGACTCTGCCATCCTTATGTGGGTTACCTTGGTTATGTCATTTTACTGTCTAGATCTCAGTTTCTACATCTGTAAAATGGGTAAATTGGTCTAGATCAGTGATGGCAAACCTTTTAGAGGGATGGGTGATGTCCTCAGGCATGGGTGGAGATGGGGAGAGGAGCAGCCCATCTCCACATTCCTTTGGCTTTCTAGTAATGAACTCTGGTGTACTATGTGCTGGAGCTATAGCACACATGCTCACACAGTACTCCCTCTGGCAAGAGTGCCATAAGTTTTCCACCACAGATCTAGATGCTCTCCGTATTCTTCTACATAGAGTCTATAATTATAACAGTTCCCAAGCTATAAAACAAAATAGTGATCAATGAAAGCTCTTACATTTTCCTTGTTCTCCTCAAAACCTATTTAACAGTTTTCCCTGTGTGAGTTCACTTTAGCAAGGCTGGAAAAGTGAAACCTCCGTTATATGTATTTCTGCAAATAGATGAAGTGAATTAGCTTCCAAAACGCAGACTACTTTATACATAACTTTGTAAAGGAAGATACTTTAAACTGAAATACAGTATATGAGTTATAATGTAGGCTTTTTTTTCTTTTGGATGTGTTGAACAATTTAGCTGATTTTTTTTCTCTTTCCTTTTAGAAAATACTTTGCTAGAAGAGATGACTATCTAGAAGAGGGGGTGGAGAGATACAGGGGAAATTTAGGCCAGTTAAAACAAAAGATTTCTATAAAAATCTATTTTTAAAAAAGAAATATGTGCATGAATGGCACACACATCCCTCTCTGGGTCCATAAAGGCTTTAGTGCCAAGTTTTTTTCTGTTTTTTTGTTTTTTGTTTTTTTTGTCCAAGGTGAGTGGAAGTGATGTTTACTTTTCTATAATATGGGGACTATAATACATTCCATGGTTACTTTAGAGGGTTGTTGTGAGGATCAAAAGTGATAATGTATATAAAGTTTTTTGTCATGGCAAAATGCTACATCAAATATGAGCTATTATTTTTGAATGAGCACTAATGTTCTTTCTAGTGTCAAAGATTAATATCAACTTGCTCTTTCATTTTCATCCAGAATATTGGTTATAAATGGCAGGTCTAGAGAGGTAGCTGAGCTTCTGAGAAGACAGAAAGCTGGGCCTGGAGCCAGGGAATTGTTGTTCAGTCATGTCCAACTCTTCATGACCCCAGTTTGGAGTTTTCTTGGCAGAGATCCTGGATTGGTTTTTCATTTCCTTCTTCAACTCATTTTGCAGATGAAGAACAGAGGCAGTGTTAAATGACTTGCCCAGGTTCACACGGCTAGTAAGTGTAAAATTTGAACTCAGAAAGATGAGTCTTCCTGGCTCCAGGTCTAGCACTGCACCACCTTGCTGTTCCAGGTCCAAGAAGACCTCAGTTCAAATCCCATGTTAGACAAAGACTCATATAACTCATTAAAGTTCTCGGTGCCCCTCAGACAACTATCTAGGAATATTATTTGTTGAAAAAGTTTTGACCTGAAATGCTAGAGGAATGACCTTTCTTATCCATGTCATCATGGGTGACATCATAAGTTTGGTTTTTTTAAAAGGCCTGTCCAAGGAAATTTCACTTAGTTGTTGATCTTTAAAGTCTGTATTCAATTCTTTCTTTTTCAGTGCTATTGGATGAACCATTCTTATGCAAGATATACTTTGTAAAGAACACAGCATTCTGGGGGCAGCTGGGTGGCTCAGTGGATTGAGAGCCAGGCCTAGAGATAGGAGGTCCTAGGTTCAGCTATGTGACCCTGGACAAGTCCCTTAACCCCCCATTGCCTACCCTTACCACTCTTCTGCCTTGGAGCCAATACACAGTATTGATTCAAAAATGGAAGGAAAGGGTTATTAAAAAAAAAAAAAAGAAAAAGAAAAAAAAGAACACAGCATTGGCCTATAACCCGAAGAATCTAGAAGGTTGAGGCTGGCTCATCTCTTGAGCTCTGGACTGTTTCTTGAGCCCTGAACTTCAGTCGGCTAATTCAACTGATGCCTGCACTAATCTAACATTAATATGGTGAGCCTGAGGGAATATAAGTAGCAGGTTGCCTAAAGAGGAACAGACTACTAGACCATATTTGAAACGTAGGAAGGATCTTAAAGATAATCTAGTTTAATACTCTGAAATTCCAATTGAGAAGGAAATATATTCAAGTGGCTTCCACTTAAGGAACTAGTTGGTCCTGGTCCATCACGCTGTGGAGAAAGGGTCAGGCAGCTCCTCTAGTTGCCAATCAACCACTGTTCATAAGGCAGGTGATCTAGCTTGGGTGAAGTAGCAAGGCACGCTAATGGAGAGATAGGCAGTAAAATATGCCAGGGAAGTCAAACATCCACCATATTGATCACCATCTCCTCTCAGATATCAATGGCAACAGTCTAGAACCCTGACCCCCCAGATCTTTAGGAGTGACAGTGTCCCCCAGAACACTATACCTGCTGCCAGACCATTCTCTTCTGCCCGTCTCTCATAACCTCTGAGGTAAGAAGAGACCCACCTTCCTCATCATCACCAGCCATATCTGCTAACCAGTTGACATAAATAGGCAGATGGGGAAAAAAAGCTCTGGGAATGGCAGTGAACCCAAGGCCACCAGTAGGATCCTCATCCTAGCCCTCGTAACCTAGCCTTCCCAACCAAGGAAGCAACTTCCTTGAAGAAGGGTCTAGCCATCCTTACTAAATGCCAACCAAATCCCACATGTAGAGCAGACAGGCCAGGCTGGCTGAAGCAACAAGGCATCAGACAAGTCAAACCATCACCCTCTCCCTGTTCTCCCCTCTAACTTCAGTGTAACTCAGGACCTTGAATTTAAGAGCCACTGGAAACAGAATGCTTACAGCCTACTGCCCATAGCCATCATTTTAGGAAACAAACTTTGTGGAGATGCAGCCTTGCAACTGCTCCTGCTAAGCCATATTTGTTGAAGACCTAGAAAGAAAGTTCTTGCCATTAAAATCCGTGGCACATTTAACTTGTTCAGCATCACAAAAAAGATATGATTTGGAAATGACATTAAAGAAGAGGCATTCAGATTTGCTTTTCCATACTTACTGTACTAAGAATCATGGAATCTTTCCTTTTGACTCTCAGGTAAAATTTTTATATCTGTTTTCTCACCCATCAGAATATGAGTCCTTTGAGGGCAAAAAGTGTCTTATTTCCCTATTTCTATCCCTAGGACTTACCACAGAGTTTTATATAAAGTAAACATTAATAAATGTTTCATTCATTTTGCATATGTGAACATGGACATATACATCAGTCCAAATAATCTTTAATTTTTGGGTCCATCCTAGTCATCTGACCATAGAATAAACTTAAGATGACCACTGGTGGTATCGTTTAGGAGAAATATTTTTACTATTTCTCTTGCTTTGGTGCCCTTTCCTCTTCACGGCATTTATATGCTATAGTTGTGGAACTAAATCCAGCCCCTCAGCCTTTCATTTTCCTCCTGTGGGATTTTTTCTTTGGTTTTGTTTTCTTTTTACATTTCATAAGCACAAACAATAAGTCCTTCTAACTTATGAGAAATTGCATGACAGATGTCAATTTTAGTGGATTCTAGTGGAATTCCAGCAAAAATGCTCATTAGCAGCCTAAAATGTTGGCTATACCGGCTATTCCTAAGCCCACTACTCCTTCTTCCTTTCTAAATGGGATTTCCAATCTTTCCATGGGTAAAGCTGTTAATTTACAATAGCCATCTGATGTTTCACTGGATAGTAATGCCAAAGGAAAAAATGTTTTCCTTTCTAAAATGTCTGTGTTCTAACTGATTTGAATCCACAAACATAGTTTTTTTGAGTTATAAAAATTAGACCCCTGAAAACTTTGGCTGTGGGGTCCCTTACCATTTTTCCTAGGCTTATTTTCAGCTACTTGGAATAATATGTTATTTATCAGAACTCAAGCCCCCACCACTGTAATACCTTCTATTTACAAATCATGCAAGCCACAAATATAGTAGCAAAAACATTTAATTAAGACATAAAACCAATATAAATAACAAGAAAGTATCAGATAATGGACTTCCTACCTATAAAAATAGGAAGTCTCTTAGAAGCTCCAGAGGAATATAATCTAATCAGTTTGTTTTCTGGTCCATCAGAATTGTTAGAATTTGTAGGTTCAAGGACACAACAGTACTATTGGTCTATATGCTTCTTCTTTGGCCTCTTTATTGCCACCTACAGATTGAAGTTTGCCTCTCCACATCTGCTAATTCCTAGGGCTTTAGCTGGGAGCCCAGTTATTTTAGGGTTGCCTCCCTTCCCAAAACTCACTGCCAATCAGTGACCTAGCCTGATGACACCACCACTCTGTAGACAGACGTATAGTCTTCTGGGAAATGTAGTCCAAGAAATGTCTGTCTTTTCCCCCTCCCTTCACTTCTCTTTCTCCCTCCCCACCCAAACATCATGGGAAATAAAGTCCTTGGGGTTCTCTTCAGTCCTTTCAATCAATTAGTTAGTCTATTAAGCACTTAATATGAGCCAAGCACAGTGCTAAGCACTGGGAATACAAATATGTGTTTAAAAAAAGATAGTTCTCTCCTTCATGGAAGTTGGATTCTAATTGGGGGGAATGGTGGGGAGCAATACATAAAAGAAAGTCAGAAAATGAGGGCAGGAGGATGAAGGGGGGATGGGGACTTGGTAGAGACCTGGTAGGACTCAGGCATCCTCCTTAAATGAAGATTCCAGGAGCCATCCAATTAGAAGGCATCATCAAAGGGGTAGGAAGTATTTCTAAGGTCCTGCCCACAATAATCTAAAGAATTATCTAGTAAAGGATAAGAGGAGTCATGTATGTAATCAAGAACGTTTTCCTGAAAGTCACAAAAACATAAAAAGAATAGCAGCTGAAATCAATGTCCATCAAGTAGGGGATAGCTAAACAAATTGTGGTATGTCAGAATATTATTGTGCTGTGAGAAACTATGAAAATGATGAATACAAAGAAAAATGGAAATTTCATGGATTTACTCAAAGTGAAGAAAACAGAGATACGAAAACAATACATTTAATAACGACAATAATGTTGGAAAGGTCAACAAAAACTAAGAAATAAGTAGCTGAAAAAAATTTTGTGGTTGTTCTCAATTTACGTGGTTCCTTTTTTTTAAAAAGTGCTAGTGTTTTCTACAAGCTACTCAGAAAGCAGCGGTTAGATGGAAAAAAAGGCAGTTGGGTGGCTCAGGGGGTAGAGAGCTAGGTCCCAAGTCAGGAAGAACTGAATTCAACTCCAGCCTCGGACACTTACTAGCTGTGTGACCTTGGGCAAGTCACTTAACTTCTGTTTATCTTAATCCACTGGAGAAGGAAATGGCACATCAGTCCAGTATTGTTCCCAAGGAAACCTCATGGACAGGATGGTCCTGCACCTAGGTAGCACAAGTGCAAAAAGTGCCAGGCCTGGAATTGGGAGATCCTGGGTTCAAATATGGCCTCTGACACTTCCTAGCTGTATGACCTTGGGCAAGCTCTTCTACCTTGGGACAGATACTTAATATTGATTTTAAGACAGAAAATAAAGATCCAAAAAAAAGAGAGACTAAAATTGCCTCCTCCTTTAAACATTTTCTGATCCAGAATCATAGAATTTCAGAGAGCTCAGAAGTCATTTATTCCAATACATACTTTATCGCTCCCACCATGTGACACTTTTGTTCCTATATTTGTGTTGCTGAATGAAGATGGAGAAAATTATGCAACCATTCTGACAGTATCTACTACAAGTTTGTTTTATATAACCTCAACTAGGCCCTTACTGATGCTTCTACACTCCTTTCTCCACATACCATCCTACTCTTCTCAGGAACTCTCCCAAACCTTTTCACTCCTCCTGACTATCCTCTTGACTCCTCCTGTCTTCACTCACTCAGCTGGGAATCTTGACTAATATTTTGTAGGAAAAAAATGAGTCCATTTGCCATAAATTCCTTCTTTTCACCTCTTCATCATATCATATAATTCACATGTGATCTGCCACTATCATCACTTGCAACACCAGCTCCCTTTCAGACAACTCAGACCGAATATCCAGTAGACATCTTAAACTAAACATATCCAAAATCAAATGCATCATCTTCCCCCCAAACCCTCTTTCTGTCCTAACTTCCCTATTACTTTTGAGCACCATCATCTTCCCAGTTCCTCAGACTCACAACCCAGATATCACACTTTTCTCCTCACTACCTCTTATCCCCTATGTCCAATCTGTGACCAAGGTCTGTTGATTTCCCCTTTGCAACATTTCTTGAAAACATTCCCTTTCTCTTTTGTAATAGTGTTAGCACTGATGCAGGCCCTCACAACCTGCCAGTGGGTCTACTTGACTACTCAAGTCTTTCCCTACTCTAATCTATCCTCCCCTCAACCATCAATGGGATTTTCCAAAAGAAGAGTCCCCATCAACCCCTTTCTATCCCCCCAAAACTCCAGTGTCTCCCTCCAGGATCAAATACAGAATTTTCTGTTTGGCAAACTCCTTCAAAACCAAAACCCAGTTCTCAAGCTTTCCAATCTTCTAATGCTTTACTCCTAGGCAATACTCTTAGATCCAGTGAAACTGGCCTTCTTGCTGTTCCATGAACAAAACTATGAATAAAACACATCTTTCAGCTCTTTCAGCTCTGGACATTTTCTTTTCCTTCTTTTCTTTTTTTAAAGCCTTTAACTTATATTTTAGAATCAATACTAAGTATATGTTCAAAAGCAGAAGGACAGTAAAATAAAGCCTAGGCAATTAGGGTTAAATGATTTGCCCAGGGTCATATAGCTTGAAAATATCTATGTCCAGATTTTTAACTCAGGACCTCCCCTGTCCAGGTCTGGCACACTCTATTCACTGTGCTACTTAGTGAAGATGAGACTGGTGCCAGCCAAGCATTAACCAGTACAGAAAAGGGAAAGAGAGCTACTGCTTCCCCTTGCTTGTTTATAAAGCCAGCATTCCTCATTCTTTCTGGGAGTTTCTGATTGGACAGGCTTTAACCTCATTCTGGGTCTCAAGTCCAGACTTCAGGACCTATCTCCTGTCTCCCTGGGACTTCCACCAGCCTCTTCCTAATATCAGGATTCTAGGTAGCTGTGAACCAACCTCTTCCAGGAAGCCAGAGAACTGAATGACCCACAATAGGAACATGGAGTCTAACAAATGATGAGGGCTGACAGGTTTTCAAATGGAATAAGTGAGTATAATTTATATTAAATTCACACAGTTTAAAACTTGAAAATCAGAAACTGTTTATATTATTTTTAAAACCAAACACTTATGTATATAAGGAGACTCTTAAGAGTCAAATAATTTAAAGATACTTTTCTGAAGATGCCAACAATGTAAGCATAGTAATGCAAATAATCTCCTATTAGATCATGAGCTCCTTCAACATGGGGGTCTATCTTTTGCTGCTTTTTTCCCCCAATATCCTCAACATTTAACACAGCATGGGATAGGAAGTGCTTAATAATTATTTATCGACTGATTGATTTGACTAAGAATCTCTTGTACAACATTCTAGACACATAGTCTTCGATCCATGATCCATCAATAAACATTAAATAAACAATTACTATGTGCCATGCAGTATGCTAAGCATGAGTTATCCGGTCTTCTCTTAAGGACCTCAAGCAATAAATAATCCTCTAATTCCTGACACTTACCATTCTACTTTGTGTTTTACTTTTATTTTTATTTATATAATATTTTATATACATAGTTATTTTATCTGTATAATATATAATTACATATTATATTTCCTTATATAAGGGTTTTTCTTATAAAGTCAGTTTTTCCTTATATTGAGACAAAATTTGCCTCTTTGCAACCTTTGCTTATTACCCTTACTTTGGTCCTCTGATACCAAGAACAATTTTAATATCCCTTTTGTTACAGCCTTTCTTTTTTTAATAAACATTTATTAATATTTATATTTTAGAAAAGTTAACATGGTTACATAATTATGCTCCTCCCAAACACCCCCCATCCCCTGGCCAATATGCATTTCCACTGGTTTTAACATGTGTCATTGATCAAGACCTATTTCCAAATTGTTGATAGTTGCATTGGTGTGGTACTTTTGATCCCCAATCATGTCCTCATCAACCCATGTATTCAAGCAGTTGATTTTCTTCTGTGTTTCCTTTCCTGCAGTTCTTCCTCTGAATGTGGGTAGTGTTCTTTACCTCTAGTCCCTCAGAATTGTCCTGGGTCATTGCATTGCTGCTAGTACAGAAGTCCATTATATTCTATTTTACCACAGTATATCAGTCTCTGTGTACAATGTTCTTCTGGCTCTGCTCCTTTCCCTCTGCATCAGTTCCTAGAGGTCTTTCCAATTCACATGGAATTCCTCCAGTTTATTATTCCTTTTAGCACAATAGTATTCAATCACCACCATATACCACAATTTGTTCAGCCATTCCCCAATTGAAGGGCTATAAATATTTTCGTGCAAGACCGTTTATCTATAATCTCTTTGGGGTACAGACCCAACAATGGTATGGCTGGATCAAAGGGCAGGCATTTTTTATAGCCCTTTGAGCATGATTCCAAATTGCTAGCCAGAATGGCTGGATCAGTTCACAGCTCCACCAGCAATGCATCAATGTCCCAGTTTTGCCACATCCCCTCCAACATTCATTACTCTCCCCTTTTTTCATTTTAGCCAATCTGCTAGGTGTGAGGTGGTACCTCAGAGTTGTTTTGATTTGCATTTCTCTACTTATTAGAGATTTGGAACACTTTCTCATGTGCTTATTGATACTTTTGATTTCTTTACCTGAAAATTGCCTATTCATGTCTCTTGCCCATTTATCAATTGGGGAATGGCTTGATTTTTTTATACAATTGCTTTAACTCCTTGTATATTTGAGTAATTAGACCCCTGTCAGAGTTTTTTGTTATAAAGATTTTTTTCCCAATTTGTTGTTTCCCTTCTGATTTTGACTACATTGTTTTTGTTTGCACAAAAACTTTTTAGTTTAATATAATCAAAACCATTTAATTTACATTTTGTAATTTTCTCTAACTCTTGCTTGGTTTTAAAATCTTTTCTTTCCCACAGATCTGACAAGAATACTATTCTGTGTTCACTTAACTTATTTATAGTTTCCCTCTTTATATTCAAGTCATTCACCCATTCTGAATTTATCTTGGTGTAGGGTGTGAGATGTTGATCTAAACCTAATCTCTCCCATATTGTTTTCCAAATTTCCCAACAGTTTTTGTCAAATAGTGGTTTTTTGTGCCAAAAATTGGGCTCTTTGGGTTTATCATATACTGTCTTGCTGACGTCATTTACCACAAGTCTATTCCACTGATCCTCCCTTTTGTCTCTTAGCCAGTACCATACAGTTTTGATGACTGCTGCTTAGTATAGTTTAATATCTGGCACTGCTAGGTCCCCTTCCTTCATATTTTTTTTCATTATTTCCCTTGATATTCTTGATCTTTTGTTATTCCAAATGAAATTTGTTATAGTTTTCCCTAATTCAGTGAAAAAGTTTTTTGGTAATTTGATAGGTATGGTGCTAAATAGGTAAATTAATTTGGGTAGAATGGTCATTTTTATTATGTTAGCTCATCCTACCCATGAGCAATCAATGGCTTTCCAATTGTTTAAATCCAGTTTTATTTGTTTGGAAAGTGTTTTGTAGTTGTTTTCATATAATTGCTGTTTTTGTTTTGGTAGATAGATTCCCAAGTATTTTATGTTATCTAGGGTGATTTTAAATGATGTTTCTCTTTCTACCTCTTGCTGCTGTGATGTGTTGGAAATATGTAGAAATGCTGATGATTTATGTGCATTTATTTTGTATCCTGCAACCTTGCTAAAATTGATGATTATTTCTACAAGCTTCCTAGTTGATTCTCTAGGATTTTTTAAGTAGACCATCATATCATCCGCAAAGAGTGATAGCTTAATCTCCTCATTGCCTATTTTAATATCCTCAATTTCTTTTTCTTCTCTAATTGCTACTGCTAGTGTTTCTAGTACAATGTTAAATAATAGAGGACCTAATGGGCATCCTTGTTTCACTCCTGATCTTATTGGGAAGGCTTCTAATTTATCCCCATTGCATATGATGCTTGTTGATGGTTTTAGGTATACACTGTTTATTGTTTTTAGGAAAGGTCCTTCTATTCCTATACTTTCTAGTGTTTTCAATAGGAATGGATGCTGTATTTTGTCAAAGGCTTTTTCAGCATCTGTTGAGATAATCATGTGATTTTTGTTTTTTAGATTGTTGATGTGGTCAATAATGTGGATGATTTTCCTAATGTTGAACCATCCTTGCATTCCTGGTATAAATCCCACCTGATCATGGTGGATGATCCTCTTGATCACTTGCTGGAGTCTCTTTGCTAGTATTCTATTTAAGATTTTTGCATCTATGTTCATTAGGGAGATTGGTCTGTAGTTTTCTTTCTCTGTTTTTGATCTACCTGGCTTTGGAATCAGTACCATATTTGTGTCATAAAAGGAATTTGGTAGGACTCCTTCTTTGCTTATCATATCAAATAATTTGTATAGTATTGGGATTAGTTGCTCTTTGAATGTCTGATAGAATTCACTTGTGAATCCATCAGGCCCTGGCGATTTTTTCTTAGGGAGTTCTTTGATGGCTTGTTCAATTTCTTTTTCTGATATGGGATTATTTAGGTATTCTATTTCTTCTGCTGTTAATCTAGGCAATTTATATTTTTGTAAATATTCATCTATATCTCTTAGATTGCTATATTTATTACCATATAATTGGGCGAAATAGTTTTTAATGATTGCCTTAATTTCCCCATCATTAGAGGTGAGGTCTCCCTTTTCATCTTTGATACTATCAATTTGGTTTTCTTCTTTCCTTTTTTTTATTAGATTGACCAGTACTTTGTCTATTTTATCTGTTTTTTCAAAGTACCAGCTCCTAGTCTTATTTATTAATTCAATAGTTCTTTTACTTTCAATTTTATTAATTTCTCCCTTGATTTTTAGTATTTCTAATTTAGTTTTCATCTGGGGATTTTTAATTTGCTCGCTTTCTAATTTTTTAAGTTGCATGCCCAATTCATTAATCTCTGCCTTTCTTAATTTGTTAATATATGCACTCAAGGATATAAATTTTCTCCTGAGTACTGCCTTGGCTGCATCCCACAGAGTTTGGTAGGATGTCTCATCATTGTCATTCTCTTCAATGAAACTGTTGATTGTTTCTATGATTTCTTCTTTGACTAGCTGGTTTTGGAGAATCATATTATTTAATTTCCAATTAGTTTTTGATTTGCCTGTCCAGGTGCCCTTACTAATTATTATTTTCATTGCATTATGATCTGAGAAAGTTACATTTTATTATTTCTGCTCTTTTGCATTTATTTGCAATGTTTCTATGCCCTATTACATGGTCAATCTTTGTGAATGTACCATGAGCAGCTGAAAAGAAGGTGTATTCCTTTTTGTCCCTATTTATTTTTCTCCACATATCTATTAAATCTAATTTTTTCTAGGACTTCATTCACCTCTCTTACCTCTTTCTTATTTATTTTTTGGTTTGATTTATCTAGATCTGAAAGAGGAATATTTAGCTCTCCCACTAGTATGGTTTTACTATCGATTTCCTTCTTGAGCTCTGCCAGTTTCTCCTTTACGAATTTGGATGCTATGCCATTTGGTGCATACATATTGAGCAACGTTATTTCCTCATTGTCTATACTGCCTTTTATCAGGATGTAATGACCTTCCCTGTCTTTTTTAATCATATCTATTTTTACTTTGGCTTTATCAGAAATCATGATTGCCACTTCTGCCTTTTTTTTCTTATTTGAAGCCCAAAAGATTTTTCTGAAGCCCTTTATTTTAAACTTGTGTATGTCCACCCGCCTCATATGTGTTTCTTGTAGACAACATATGATAGGATTTTGATTTCTAATCCACTCTGCTTTTTGCTTCTGTTTAATGGGTGATTTCATCCCATTCACATTCAGAGTTATAATTATCAGTTGTGTATTCGCTGACATTTTGGTGTCCTCCCCTAATTCTATCCCTTCTTCTTACATTATTTCCTTTTAAACCAGTGGTTTGCTTTAAGCCAGGAGCCCTTGTCCCCTCCCTTGATTTACTTCCCTTTTTACTCCCTCCCTTATTATTCTCCTCTTTTTATTTTTAAGGCCTGATGAATTCCCTCCCCCTTCTTCTCCCCTCCCTTTTTTGACCTCCCCACTCCCCTGCTCCCCTTGGTTTATCCCTTCTGACTTTCTCAGTAGGGTTAGATAGAGTTTTATATACCAATGGATATAGCTACTCTTCCCTCTCAGAGTTAATTACACTGAGAGTAAGGTTTAAATATTAACTCTTAATGCTCTCTTCCTCTCCTTCTTATAATAGTATTCATCCCTTCCCCTTCCCATGCCCTCTTTGTGTGTAATAGAATATCCTATTTTTCTTATTCCTTCAAGATTCTTTTGGTGTCCTCCACTATTCACTCCCCTATTTCCCTCCCACCCATATCATCTTAGACCATTTAGTATTCCAACCTCTCCCTATGAATAATTCTTCTAATTATTATAATAGTTAATGCTATAATGGTGAACAGAGTTCACTACAGAGAATTATACATAACATGTCTCCACATAGGAGTGCCAATAATTAGATCTTATTGAAGCCCTTAAAGAGGCAAATTTTTAAAAATATGAGTTTTCTTACTTTCCCTTCTGTTTCTTATTTACCTTTTCATGTTTCTCTTGATTTTTGTGGTTGAATATCAAACTTTCCATTTAGTCCTGGTCTTTTCTGTGTAAATGCTTGGAAATTTTCTATTTTGTTGAATGCCCAAACTTTCCCCAGGAAGAATATAGTTAGTTTTGATGGGTACGTGATCCTTGGTTGTAAACCCAGTTCTCTTGCCTTTCTGAATATCATATTCCAAGCCTTGCGGTCTTTTAGTGTGGAGGCTGCCAGATCCTGTGTGATCCTGATTGGTGCTCCTTGATATCTGAATTGTCTCTTTCTGGCTTCTTGTAAAATTTTTTCTTTTACTTGGAAGCTCTTGAATTTGGCTATTATATTCCTGGGGGTTGTCTTTTCGGGGTCTAGTGTTGAGGGTGATCTATGGATCCTTTCAATGTCTATATTGCCCTCTTGTTGTAGAACTTCAGGGCAATTTTGCTGAATAATTTCTTTTAATGTGGTGTCCAAATTTCTATTAATTTCTGCTTTTTCAGGAAGACCAATGATTTTCAGATTGTCTCTTCTAGACCTGCTTTCTTGATCTGTCAGTTTCTCATTGAGATATTTCATGTTTCCTTCTATTTTATCAGTCTTTTGACTTTGTTTTATTTGCTCTTGCTGTCTTGATAGATCATTGGCTTCTACTTGCCCAATTCTTGTCTTTAGAGACTGGTTTTCTGCTATAAGCTTTTGATTTTCCTTTTCAGTTTGGTCTGACCTGTTTTCTAGCTGTTTGATTTTGGTCTCCAATTTGCTTATTAATTCTTTTGATTTGGGGGCATCTTTTTCTAATTGCCCAATTCTAGCCTTTAGAGACTGGTTTTTGGCTACAATCTTTTGGTTTTCCTTTTCAATCTGGTCATTTCTGGTCTTTGATTTACTTGCCTCACTTTCCAATTGTGAACTTCTGCCTTTTAAACTGTTATTTTCTTGCCAGATCTCTTCCATTTTTGTCATGATCTCATATCTGAACTCTTCAAGACCTTGTGACCCATTTTCATTGTTTTGGGAAGATTTGGATTGTTTGTTCTCCTCTACTGTTTCCTCTGTTGTCTGGATTTTTTCTGTGTAAAAGTTGTCAAGTGTTAAAGGTTTTTTTTCTTCTTCATCCTTCTCTTCTGGTTTTCCTGATGATTCTGGCTTGCCATTGTAAGCTGAGTTCCCTCTCAGCTTTATGCTCACGCCCAGGATCTGTCTGTGCCCTTTAGACTCCTGAGATCTCAGGTCTAGTTGTTTTGAGACAAGTCTCCTGGTGGTCTCCTTGCTCGTTCTTCTGTCTGAAGCTCCTTTGACAGTCTCAGGGAGCTGCTTCCACAGTCAAGCACCTCTCTGCACTGGGTCCCCACTCAAGGTCCGCTCCTGCACTCAGAATCAGCTCCTTTGTCTGCGCCTTAGTCCGTGCCTTAGCCTGCGCCTGTGTCAGCCCCTTCGCCTGCGCCTGGGCTCAGGGTCTGTGTTCAGAGTCCATGAGTTCTTTAGCCTTTTGGGGGGGTCTTAAGTCTTGCTGCTCTCAGGAACAAGCCCTGGTGAGCTGCCAATGACTTAATGGGTGCCCCAAACTTGCTCTGACTCGTGCGCTGGCTTTGGAGTTGTAGGTGGTGTGGGGGTGGGGGAAGGGGGTTGCTCTGCTTGTGTTTTCGTGAGAGCTGTTTCACCCCTTTATAGCATGGAAATGCCCCGATTCCATGTACCTTCAATGCTGCGCACTGTTGTGGGGTCCCTTCTTTCCTCTGGATTTGTTTTTATGTCTTCATGAGGAGTCCTATATTCTTTGGTTAGGAGAGGTCCAGCAGTTACTTTTTACTCTGCCACCATCTTAACCCTGCCTCTGTTACAGCCTTTCTAATATAGAGACCATAGCCCCATGATGGCAAACCTATGGCACGAGTGCCAAAGATGGTACACAGAGCTCTCTCTGTGGGCATGCTCACCATCACCCACCAGAGTCAGTTACTAGAAAGGCTGCCCTGAACCCAATGGAAGCATTTACTCCCAGAGCAGAGCACCCCAAGGCCATTCCTTCCCCTGTCTGGGATGAGGGAGGTGGGGAGGCATGCATGCAGTCTGAGAGGTGGGAAATGGCACACAGTCTCTAAAAGGTTCCCTATCACTGCCAGACCCCCACTGCCACCTGTGGGAAATGAACATAAATATAACTCAGAGTTGGTACATGCACATTAAGGTGGAGCACAGAGTGACAATGAAGTTTCTGACTTCCAGAACAGATAGATGGAAGTCCCCCTGCTCAGCCTCTGACCTAGGGACAAAGCATAATTATGTGCTGGACTTTAGAGCACATGACTGAGATTATCGAATCAAAAGCCAAGTAGGCGGAATATCTTGGGCAAGATATAAGAGCCAGAACATTGTGGTAGTGGGGCACAGGGCAGGTTTCTCTGCCATTTTTTGGTTTGTGAAAGAAACTCTCTCCTAATAGGCAGCAGTCCCAGCACTTATCTATGTAAGCCATCTCTGGCAAGCAGGTCAGGGACCACAAACGGCTGGGAATCTAGGAACTAAGACTTGCAAACTCAGCCAAAGACTTTAGGTAGTTAGTCTGGTAACCTTATTTCTCTTTTTCTTTCTCTTCACTAATAAATACTTATAAATTTAATATAAAGTCTCCAAGGTTAATTTTTATTAATTACACACATCTTCTCCTTAGGCTAAATATCCACAATTCTTTCAACCAATTTTCCTATCATTTTTCTCATCATTCTGGTTATCCTTTCATGAATATGTTCAATGTTTTCTACAAAATGTCCTGTCCAGTCTGATCACAATACTCCAGTGGATTGCTAATTAATTTATGGAATTATGAAATGGGAGTAGACATGTCCCATTCATAGGTTAGGGCATTGGGCTTGGGAATAAGAAAAAAAACTTATATTAAAATTCTGCCTCAGACACACTAGTTATGGAGCATCTAGGTGGCTCAGTGGATAGAGATCTAGGCCTGGAGTTAAGAGGACCTGGGTTCAAATGTGGTCTTTTACTTACTTCCTAGCTATGTGATTCTGGGCAAGTCATTTAAACCCCATTGCCTGGCCCTTACCACTTTTCTGCCTTGTAACTGATATGATGTGGGAGAAACACACCCAACTTTGTAGCAGGGTCTCACCCTAAAAAGGGGAGACTCATACTCCGTTCAATTCAAAAGTAAAAAAAGAATTTTATGTGAAGAAGTGGTTTTTGGTTCTATAATAGCCTAAAATAGTTTGAGTGCTAATCAGGTAGCCTTAGGGTTGATAGATAAGCCCAGGGACTAGTGGAGTAGCCTCTTTGGAGCTGATAGTTTGGAGTAACAGCTCCACTGTAGAGTGGAAGCTTCTATCAAGAATTGGAAGCTTAGGGGCAGCTGGGTAGCTCAATGGAGTGAGAGTCAGGCCTAGAGACAGGAGGTCCTCGGTTCAAATCGGGCCTCAGCCACTTCCCAGCTGTGTGACCCTGGGCAAGTCACTTGACCCCCATTGCCCACCCTTACCAATCTTCCACCTATGAGACAATACACCGAAGTACAAGGGTTTAAAAAAAAAAAAGAATTGGAAGCTTCCAGCCCCTGTGGATCGGGGTTGGCAAATTTACTGGGGTCTGGTAGCTTAGCATTTCCCTTTCCAAACTCAGGTGGAGGTGTGCTTTGGGGTTTGTTGCCATAGGGAATAAGGAGTATGCACAAGCTTAGGGGATTCTTCTGGAATGCCAGAGTCCCAATTCGAAGGTTCCATGTTCCTCCATTGTCTACCTTGTCATCATTTGTCAATGTGGGAGAGGTCTTGCTGCCCTTCTAGAATCAGAACCTTGGTGGGAGAGATGCAGTACATTGAAAGACCCACCAAAGGTAATTAATCATTTCTAAGAACAATATAAGTAATTAATAAAACAGAGTAGGCACAAAGCTTATGCTCAGTACAGAATATTACAGATCCAGTACACAGAGTGGGTAATTGAGCAGTCTACAATTCATGCTTGATTAATGCTGAAACTACAGATTTTCCAGTTGATATTTAACCAGTGCTGACTCAGAAACACAAAATTTCAGAGTATGAGCATCCTGTTCCTATTATTGCCCCTTACTGCCCACTGTCAGCCCACATCAAATGCACAATATTGATTCTAAGACAGGAGGTAAGGGTTTTTCTTTTTTTTAAAAGACATACCTGGTTCTTTGAGTTCTCTCTGGGAATGACCATGATGGTAGCAGGAAATAATGCTTCAGTCACACTTTAATAGGCACGGAGAGTACAGGGCTGAACAGCAGAAAGAGTACAGAAATAAGCAACAAACAGGGAAGGGGTAGTACAGAGGCAGATGGTGTGGGGGAGTTGAGGATGGGGTGGTAGAACGCAGGTAGGCTGCATGGGGGAAGAGAATGGGGAAAGTCAAAGGCACAGAGAGTAACTCACATAAACATAGATTAGAAATGGGAGCACTCAGCAAGATGGACCCAGAATGAGATGGAAGAATGGGAGGACTTTTTTTATATGGCTTTGATGAAGGACAAACATTCTTTTTTTAAAAAATTAACCTTCACTTTTCATCTTAGAATCATACTAAGTACTGGTTCTAAGACAGAAGAGTGGTAAGGGCTAGGCAATGGAGGTTAAATGACTTGCCCATGGTCACATAGCTAGGAAGTGTCTGGTGTCTAATTTGAACCCAGGACCTGCCATCTCCAGGTCTGACATTTTATCCACTGAGCCACCTAGCTGCCCCAAAAGACCAATTCTTGTCTTTGCCACCTAGGAATAAGTTCATTAGCAGATCTCTCTCATCTCAACATTATCAGCAATTCTTTAGAGTTAGTTCTTTAATATCCACATCATCCCAAAGTTATCGGTTACATTTGGTGTTGTGCCAGTCTAACTATGGATGTCTGAACTTACCTGAGTTTTGCCTATCATAGTACCAAAAGGTCCAGAAAGAAAGGGCTAGATGACTTCCCCTGATTTAGCACATAGTCTCAGGAAGCAATTATTGGTTCATATGTAATAGAGGTTGCAAATGATGCTCCTTCGATCTTTGGAACAATCTGTAAGTGACTTCTGCGTTCCTCTTTACAATATGAACTTCTTGTTATTGCTGCTTTATGCTGGCTACTTATAAACTTACTACACTAACTAGAAAGGAGTGGGGGCAGCCAGAAGGGACCAGAAGATGATACCATTGTACCACAGGGAGGGAGATTTAGATATATCCTCTGAATCACCCTTCCCTCACCTTACCAAAGCTATTCCAATCCAATCCAATACTATCGGCAATTACTATAAGAGCAATCCAAGATGGTCTGGTAGATAGAGGTCAGAGTGAAATGAGACACTCATAGAACAGCTAACAGTTAACAAAAGGAATTTTACTTAGCCATAGCATGAAAAGGACATTCAATTAAAGATACAGAATTAATTTGAGATGAGTTGAGCTTCCACGTCTTGGGATTGGCCAAGCTGGTGCAATCAAGCCTACGGGAAAGAAGTTCTGCCTTATTGTGGGTTGACTTTTGTACATGGACCACTAGGCAGCTGTGTCAACTGGCCAAGCCTTAATTCCCTGAACCAATTAAGTCATTTTAAAAAATATCTTTACCTTCCACTCTGTATAAAGGGAGATTTTGAACCTTGGACTGCATCCCCCATAAGTCCCTTAGTATTTCCCAAAATTCCCTTTAATCTCTCCTGTGCCTCCACGTTTGTGTGGTCACATTATTGTTTTATAAGTTCTATAGCTCCTCCCTCTTTCTCATTTGCTCCTGCGAATGGGCTGAATAGCTAGGTCTCTTTTGTTAGTTTATTATTAATAAAAATTTATAAATATAACATTTAGTATTTTGCATATTAATTTTAGTCTCCACTTAGAATCAATCCTGTGTATTGGCTCCAAGGCAGAAGAGTGGTAGGGGCTAGGCTTTAGAGGTTAAGTGACTTGCCCAGGGTTGCAAGCTAGGAAATGTCCATGGCTATATTTGAACCCAGAACCTCCCATCTTTAGGCCTGGCTTTCAATCCACTGAACCACCTACCCTCCCCTGATCCCCCAATTAAGTCTTTTTTTTTTTTAAACCCTTGTACTTCGGTGTATTGTCTCATAGGTGGAAGATTGGTAAGGGTGGGCAATGGGGGTCAAGTGACTTGCCCAGGGTCACACAGCTGGGAAGTGGCTGAGGCCCGATTTGAACCGAGGACCTCCTGTCTCTAGGCTTGACTCTCACTCCACTGAGCTACCCAGCTGCCCCACCCAATTAAGTCTTAAGGACCGTTTTAATACCATTTAGGGAAAACCTAGCCTGGTCTACATGACAAATATTGCTTCTACTTCTGTACTTCAAACAATCTTAGGTGCAGGAGCCAAGGGTTTACAACTGGGAAAATCCAATTTGTCACAGTATTGTTCTATTGGTATAAGAGGGTTTTTAACCCCAGCTGTGGGGGATGGAGCCCAGTTCTCTAGTTTCTTCTGAATTTCCTTCAACTATGGGGTTCCCACTGCTGCTCTCAATAACATCCATAGTAACTGTGGGGAGACAGCAAGGCTATATAAATGGGAGCTATTGTGATTATCCTCCTTAAAAGGAAATGACCTTCTTGCTTCTGCTCATATCAACCCCCTTTCCTTTTGTTCAAAATTTCCTGACCACATCACATAAATCATGGGAAAACTTTTAAAGAAATGCAATAAAAATCTGTTGATGAATGACCCTTGAACAATCAAAATGATGGAAAGATAAAAGGAATAGTCTAGAAACAGAATGAAGACATAATAAGTATATGCCTAATATATACAAGGTTCATTTCATACTCAGATATTAGTGGAATATTTAATCATAAGGGACATTTTAAACATCTTTGAAAATAAAACATCTATGCTGTCCCTAGATAGAAGTTACTATAAATATTGCATGATTTCTATCATTGCCTTGAAACTTTCAGAGTAATCTTCCAAATATTTCTATTTTTATTCAGAGCTGAGCTTGGAAAAATATTTTAAAAATAGATAAACTTGGAAGCTATATTTGATGCTGTAATAGTGCTATTGAAACCCATATTCATAGAAGTCCTGTCCTGTCTTACAGTGCTCTGTCCTAACACAATTTGACATTAGAAACACCTCATGAACAACAAACAAGATAATCTGTCAGCAAAGTACTATCAAACCAATTTTATCTTGATTGCCTGCTGCCAGAATTGGTAGTAAACCAATCTATCGGTAAATGAGGTATTTGAAACATGTTCATAACCGTACAAGTCTGCTCTGGAGTTTCTGAGTAATTCTCCACCCCTTCTGCCTCATGATATGGTCTACTTATATATTTATGTGCATCTAGGTTTCCTTACCTAAATCCTTAATCTAAGACCCTAGAGACTTTGTCCATTCTCCTGTAGGGGTAAAGTAAGGCTGCCTTCCTTTTCCTTTCCTTTCCTTTTTCTTTTTTCCATTTTTTAATGACTGTGTAAGGGGAGAGGAGGGAAGAGAATAGCAATGGTTAGAGATTAATCCTTTAACTCCTCCATTCATGATGCTCACCAAATCCCAGAAACACTAAGAATAGAAATTCACTGACTGACATCCTGGGAAAGATAATTAGACCTCTGCAGTGATCTTAAATGCTCTGCTTCAAGAACTTTTGCAGAATATCAAATATATAAGTACATATGGGAACTTAAGTCCAACTCAGACAGTGATGACTTTTAACAACCTTTCTCTAATTTTGATAACGACATTTAATGTTTAAAGGATTGAAAATGACCTACTTAACCTAAGCACTAATATTGGCGTCTTATAAATATGCTCTCAGGAAATATTTAAGGAGACCCATTAATGCAGAGTGAATTAATAGATGTAGATTCATCCACTTATTTTTTGTCATTAATCAGGCTCACAGGGTTTGCCAGGATAGTTAAGAAGATATAGGAAAACTAATAAAGTGGTGATTTTGTTTCAAGAGGATCCATAAATTATTCTAAGAGACAAATAATTACAGACTATTTTGTGTCTGTGTGACTTTTTAGGATGCAAATGGGAAAATCTGTATAAATTTTAAATGCTTGAAGCAAGTTAAGGAGAAGAATGCCTATAAACATCAGTTTGACAAACAGAGGCTAAACATGGGCTCTCTTCCAAACCCTGGGCAAGTTCCTCATGGGTTGTTTAAAATTTCTTGTTTATGATGTCTTTATTTTGGCACAGAAACCTATTTTCCTATATCTCAGAGAGAGTATGCATATATGTATGTCAGTATGTATAAAGGGAGGGAGGGGGCACTTATAAAGAACCTTGGCATAGTTTTATTCTTGAAAACTTCTTAAGTGATTTTGTGACATCAGATTGGTGGTGGTGGTGGTTGTATAACATCCTATTTAGAGGTAAAACAGATGTCTTAAGGATTTGGCTTGTTTAATATTATTGTGCTCGAGACAGCTAGGCGGTATGTGTGCCCAGAGTCGGGAAGACCTGATTCAAATCTAGTCCCAGACACAGACACTAGGCCTGTGACCTTGAGCAAAGTCATTTAACCCCTGTTTGCCTCAGTGTCTTCCTCTGTAAAATGGGGACGATAATGGCACCGAACTCCCAGGATTATCATGAGGATCAAATGATATAACATTCGAAAACTATCTAGTACAAAGTAGACACTTAATACATGCATATTTCCTTTAAATATTTTCTGTAATAGGACATATATTTATACACTAGAAGATACTGAACACTTGTCAGTCATGTAATAGTGGGGAATTTTGTTCAGGTATGTGTTGAACTGGATAGCCACTAAACTCCCTTCCAAACCTCAAATTCTGTGATTCTGTAATACTAGATTAGTAAGTGGAAGCAAGATGTGTTGGGAGAGGGGGGAGTAAACTTACTTTCTATGGTTGACAATGATAGGTTGTTTCTGGTCTGGATTAAAAAAAAACACTTTATATGAGTTAAAGGATAGGAAAAGAACAAAATGAAATTGTTACAGACATCATACTTGGACTTTGAATTGATATTCATCATTAATGAGTTTTCCAAGAAGTTAATTCCTAACTTCTGGTCATTTTTTTTATGTTTAATGCATGCCATTAGTACTGAAGGAGGAATCTTAAAGAACTTCAAATGATATTTAAGTCAACATCAAAGAGCTGAGTTATGGAAAAATTTGGATGGGAACTTAGAAGAGAGTATAAAAGCCAGGAAACATTAATCTTCCAAGCTCAGAAGCAAACCTTTAGTAAACTAATGCATTGTCCTTCCTAGGAAGGAATCTCACGAATGTTACAAGCCCACAGAAAGGTAAATGATTCATCCTAGAATTTAATGAACCCCAAACACCAGTACTTGGAGGTCTCTGTCTCAATGTGTTTCCTTACGCATCTTACACATTCACTAAGGTTATGTCAGACGTACTTGTGTTTTCCCCTCTAAGGCTACCTTCCATCTATTCTGTATTTATTATTTATGTAACTGAGCTTTCACCCAATCCTGCAGCATTTTGAATACTGCTAGGTACAAATAAGCAAGGCTTCCAGACTGTTGGAGAGACCTTAAGTAAAATTGGTGAAACAGTTTCTTGGGAGAGAAACAAATGTTGTTTGAGATAGATTCCAGGGAAGAGAGAAAAGACTTTGAGAGATGCAGACATGTAGGGTGAGAGGAAGGATCACCTACTCAAAAATAATCTTGAACTCAACATCAGTGTTTCATCATCCTCACAAGAAAGGGTATCCCCAAGTAAGTGTTACAACCAGCAAGCAAGAGTACCAAAGAATGGAAGCTCCCAGTCTCCCTTTTAGCCTGGTCCCTGCCACAAAGATGGTCTCTCCCCTCGTTTACTATTGGCTGGTCACCAGAGAGTTACACTCTCCTTGCAAAAGCTAGTTAATCAGAATGCTCAATTTAGAAATCCAATTATCCTAATTATTCGAGTGGGGTTTAACCTATCAAAACAAAGATAGGGGTTTGATCAATCTAAACAAGGATTAGGGTCTGAGCAATCAAAACAAGGACTGTTTCAATCCTATTTGTCTACATAATGTTTTTTCTTCAACCAATCAGAGGAGGAGAAGGTTATATACAGCTCTTAAGTTTCAGTTCTTATCTTATCAACCTGAGAGGAGTCTATCCTATCTCTATTCCCTACATAAGGGAAGTCAACTCCTCCATATGTTTTTTTTTTAATATCTAGCTTGCCTCTCTAGAGATTACAGAGACTTTCTCCTGGGTGAGAGAGGGTCTTCTGTAATGGTTGCTGAAATTTCATCTCACTCCCATCTAAAGAGATCATTCATTTTTGTATATTTTCTGGTATATCACTTGATAGATAGATAGATAGATAGATAGATAGATACATACATACATACATACATACATATATACATACATACACACACATGCCAGAATACATAACTTGCCCAATTTCTATTGATTGTTTCTCTGGGATAAATAGATTTGTTCATTTTTCTCTTTTTGTGTAACCAGAGTTTGCTAGAAAAGGAGTTAAGTTGGCTAATGTAAACTAGGAGTTAGAGAACAGAGAAGTAGATTTTGTTCTGAACCACTCAATCGGTGATATGGGGTGGGAGGACAAATAGAAATAATTCTGGTCTGATAACCCTTTGGGGAGAGCTGAAGGAAAGAATAAGTACCTAGACATAGTCCTTCCCTCTAGGAGGAAATTGTAGTCTCTCTTCAAGAAAAGTATGCCAGATTCCAGGGATATATCTGTTCATGCTATTCATGAGTCATATTTATACAGTCTGGGACACATAAATCTTAGGTGGTATACATATCATATATGTATGTATTGCTTTACATACATTTTCATCCCTATTAGAATGTAAGCTCCTTGAGGATGGAAATTTTTTGCTTTTTCTTTGCATCCCCATTTAGCAGTGTCTAGTGCATAGTAAATATTTAATAAATGCTAGTTGATTGTTTGATTAACTCTTAATCAACTACTACAATCCATTCCTGTGTTATCTGTAATTTTTCTTATTTAATCAAGAAAGTTAAGTTGGTTAGATGACCACTTTGACCTGATCCAGTTTACATCCATAGGTTCCATACAAAATTCAATGTTCAATTAAATGGTTTTCCATTTCCATTTCCATTTCATTCAAGTATAGGTTCAGAAAAATTCATTTGTGCCCTTTCTTCTTGAACCATTATTACTCATAGAAATAAAATGAAAGAGGATAGTCATGATTCCTAAAATTTGACAACAAAACCCTTAGAGAAGCTAGTTTTTTTATAACTCATTTCCTCTGTTTCTCCATCTAGATCAGTGATCCCCAAAGTGGGTGCCACCACCCCCTAGTGGGTGCTGCAGCGATCTAGGGAGGTAGTGATGGCCACAGGTGCATTTGGGGGTGGTGAATAACTGTAAGGGGGTAGTTAGTGATAGTATGTGACAGGGGGTGCTAAGTAATGTTTTTTCTGGAAAGGGGGCGTTAGGCCAAAAAAGTTTGGGAACCATTGGTCTAGATGATATTGGAATGTGTGGTATACGAACTATAAGCAGTGATCCCAGAATTCAGCTTTTTTCCAGGGAATGTAAGGGTTTAAAAGATTAATTCTATTTCCAGTTTATTTGTTTTAACAAATTCCACGTGCAACACTTTACCTGGAGCATTGTGGTGGGTCTAGGGGCAATTAGATCTGTTGAATTCATTAGTGAGGAGTGCAGGATTCCAGGGTAGGGGCTGAAATGCTCAGTGGGAAGTGGGGGATAGAACAAGATAAAATAAAGATGGTGTAAAGATAGGTGGAATGCATCATAGATGAATCTGAGGTTTTAAACCTAAGAAATTGGAGAATGGCAGAAATGAGGTTGACAAAAATAGGGTCTCATTGCTGTTTTTATCAGTAGTGTGCCAAGATTTAGTGTCATTTCCTCACTCCCTACTCAATAGAGGTCTAGAGAGGTCATGTAGCTATTAGTGACAAATCCAGGACTCAAACTCAGGTCCTGTAAAACTCAGTCCAGTGGTCTCTTCACTATACCAGACTACCCATCATAATACCTATTTCCAACTCTGTTTCACTTAAACTAGAAAAAGCTGAGGGGTATAAGATAAATAGATTGTCTGTTAGTTGCTGTAAAAATCCTTAGGAAACCTCAAAAAGACCGAATATTTCCTTTAACATCACACAAGGCTGAAGAACCCCTTCTCCCAAGAAGTTCTGACTTTGGGTTCATTCTGGGGACAAGATGGGGGATAGTGACTCCTAAACAAGGAGAGTCGGGTTATTATTTTACTCTCTGATTTATTGTGCCACCACCCTGCAGTCCTGAGGAAAATCTCTAAAACAAAGATGAGGTATGGCACATGTCTAGGTTCTTCCCAAAAGAACTAACTTCTTTCTAGAGTTTCTCATTGCATAAGGTAGTAGATGTCAGGCATAGGACAACTATTTATTTCCCTTACCATAAAAAGATGTTCAAAATACAAAAGATTGACAAGTTCACATTAATACATACTTAAATTATAACCTATTGTTTTTATTGTACTGCCTCAAAAAGCAGATTCACAAGAGACAAGATATAATACTGAATAGCAATTTTACATTTGCTTCAAATATGAATTCTCTGAGCAATTCATAAAACCCAGATTTCCTGGCAAGCTAGGATTTGGATTTGAATTTAGCCTGTCAGTGGCAGAATCTTTTTTTGATAGTACTCCTTCCATTTAAGGACAACTGCAGTTCAGATAATCTCCCATTAGCAGTAAGCACCTAATTCCAAATTCCTGAACATTCCGTCTCTCCAAGAGAGGAAAGTAGTTTTTAGGGTAACACATTCTAATTACACAATCCCAGCTGTGATTCCCATGGAAAACGAGCATGTAGAAATCTCCCAGATTTGCATGCCTAATTTCCCTGTGGAATCAGTACACATAACCAACTTATATCTCTAAAGATCTTCAACTAGAGGTACATACAATATTGTACTTTCTAAGAGGAAATTACAATAATTTGGAGATAAGAGGGAAATAGAAGAAAGAGAAAACAAAACCAATGAACAACTTATATGTTTGTCATTTCTCTACTCAAAATCCTTTCCTTCATCCTCATTAGAAAATCCAAGTGAGAATTGGTATTTGTTGTGTCCCAACAAAAAAGCTGCCTCAAAAGGAGCTAGAAGCTCCTCTCCTCACTGCTTATGGCCCACAAAATGAGCTACTGGATCCATCCCTCTGCCTTTCCTCATTATGAGGACTCTCTAGGGTTTTCTATAGCTACTTCCTCACTCTTCTAAATATCTCTGCCCCTACCATCACCTATACCTTTCATTGACCAAAAGCCAAAAATGGGCTTTGCTAAGCCCAAGAACACGTGGAGTAGCAATACCTCCCTGATCCCAGATCACTAGTCTTGCTTCTAGCATGACCTTTACAGTCATCATCCACCCTGTGGAGATGTTTGCAATACCCACCACCAACAACACTAATGTCCTACCGACTGCCAGCAACACACAAACTTACTAGCCCAAGAGCTCTGGGAATAGAAGTGGGTCACTGTTGTCCCCACAATGCCACTACGCCTACCCATCAATTCTACTTTTAGCCCACTCCAGGGAAATAACCTTTGTGAAGATATGACCTGGCAACTTTGTCTGTAGTTGCTGCAGCCTCTCCCTTCATAGCATCCATAGCTTCTGAAGACCCCGAAGACAGTTCTCACCACAAAAATCCTTAGCATAGTCAAATGGCTCAACATTAGATGGTGACACAGTTTGATCAATGGAAATTACTCAAGAAGATGCATTTCAGACTCAATATTTCCTTGGAAGTAATTAATACACTGAGGCATTAGTGCTAAGAGCTCCTCTTTGTGAACTGTAAGATGAACTCGAAAAGCAAAGGCATCATATTCATAATAAGTAAGAAAAGAACAGCTAATGTTTTGAGTTGCTAAAGTCGCCATCCTGTCATTTCCGAAACATCTTATTACAGTGTTAGACAGTAATGTTAGAAGGCATGTGCCTTATTTATGAGGGTGTATGATGGCCTCTAGTGGTGTATATATGAAAATGATGCAGTTATATAATCTAAAATGCTGGTTTCTAGACATTTATTTTTTCCTCATTATCATCTTTGTAAAGGGTGCCTATTTGGATACCTCACTAAAATAAGCAGATTTTTAAATGAGGTTAACTTTTCAGCAGCATGACCAGATGAAAAACTATATCCTATAAAAAGGAATATTACAGGGAACAATTTAATTTTCATATTTTGGGGTTTTCTTTAATAAAACAATTCTATAAAAGGTCAGGTTTTTAGAAATATATCATAATAATGATATACATGAATCTACCAGTAATAAGGTGATATGAAATACTAAATGGTACCTTAAGCACGAAATGTTAGTAGCAATTTTCTTGCAAAAGAGGCTCATCAAGCAGGCAAATCCCATTTACAGGGGAAAGAAATGTAAAAAAAAATTCAGGGTACCTCATGTACAAGCAAGGTTAAATACAATTCATATGATAATTTTTAACAGCATGTATCTCAGATTCCTTTCCATATCCCTACAAAGATGCTCAGGTCTCCCCATTCATAAAAAGCCTTCCCTGTCACCTCTTCAAGCGATTATTCCATTTCTCTCTTTCCTTTTATTTATAAAATTCATGGGGAAAAAAAGTGTAAGGAGGTTGAACAGGTAAGTGTCTGATAAATTTATTAAGTTCAAAGGATACCTTTACTCATGATGAAAAATGTTATCTACTTCCAGAGGACAAACTCTTAAGTGCAGACTGAAGAAGCATATTTATTTTAACTTCCTTAATTTTCTTGTTTTTTTTCCAACATAGCTAATATGGAAATGTGTTCTGTATAAATTCACATACATATCTATTTTTTAACCTTCTCAGTGGGTGGAGGAAGGGTAAGAGAAAAGGAGAGAATTTGGAATTAAAAATTATTAAATGAATGAACAAAATAAAGAAAGAAAAAGTGTTTTCATGAAGGTAAATAAATATATGCCCTAGCACCTTGCTTGCCTTTTTATCTTTTTCCAGAACATAGTTCCAAAACTAGAGTTCCTGAAAATGGACTTTCCATGCTTAAGAAACAGCATCAGCCGGGAATTACTATAGAAGCATATGGTATCAGTTGATATGTGCTTGCATGTGACTTGAGAGAAGAGAGTAGACTTTTGTAGACTTAGGAGTCACTTCATCTTTAATTCCAAGTTTGAGAGCTCCTGAGAATTTGATCATTTGGGCAGTGGCCTCCTAGAAGGATGCAATCTTCTTTAATAAAATGCCTTTTAGTGGGCAGCTGGGTGACTCAGTGGATTGATAGCCAGGCCTAGAGATGGGATCGTCCTAGGTTCAAATCTGATCTCAGACACTTCCCAGTTGTGTGACCCTGGGCAAGTCACTTGACCCCCATTGCCCACCCTTACCACTCCTCTGCTTTGGAAACAATACACAGTATCGAATCTAAGATAGAAGGTAAGGGTTTAAAAAAAAATAACATGATTTTTAGTGAAACTCGATAAAAGAGAATTGCTTTGCAGCTGAAGGGCCAAAGTCACACAACAGTGGAGACAAGAAATCTCAACCTTGCTAACCCCTTTCTTGCTCTGGTTTGCTCAGACAATGAAGGTCAGACATGAGGAGGAACTGTTTGTTCAATAGTTCCCAAAATGTATTTATCTTTGGAAGAAGGGGATTGGAGTGTATCTTGTGGATCATTTTAGTGCTATATGTTTCTCTATTTGTTCAGACTCCTATGAGTCTTTAGGATCTTATAGATTATCTGTGGTAGTGAAATAAAGGCTTTCCCATACCCAATATCTATATCATACATTGAGTATCTATGAAGAAGTTGAGGACCCTGCTAACCACAATTAAGGAAACCTAGACACAAACTATACCTAAGCTTTATTTTGGAAATTTACCTGGAGCTTTTCTAGGTGGGAGCAAAGAGCCAAAGAGAGATAGTAGCTTTTTAGAATAGAGCTAGAGAGGGCTCCAAGGTAGCTCAGTGGACAGAGAGCCAGGCCTGGAGACAGGAAGCCCTGGGTACAAATCTGACCTGCCTAGCTATGTGTCCCTGGGCAAGTCACTTAAGCCCCATTGCCTAGCCCTTACTGCTCTTCTGCCTTGGAGCCAATAAATGCTATTAATTTTAAGATAGAATATAAGGGATTAAAAATATTTTTAATAGAGTAAAGCTCTAGTTTGAAATGGCAGTAGTTGATACAGGCCTGGAACACAAGAGAAAAATTAGGACTGATTGCATACATCTGGAAATCATTTACATAAAAATCATAACTGTAACTACGGGATTGATAAGATCACTAAGTGAGAGAGTACAAGGAAAAAAAGAGGAGGACCCAAATATGAGCCTTGTCATTCAACTACAGTTAGTAGACATGAAATGGATGCAGATCAGCAAAGGCTACTGAGAATGAGCAATCAAAAAGGTAGAGGAGAACTAAGAGAGTACAGCATCACCCAAAAGCATAGAGGAAAGAATATCCAAGAAGAAAAGGTGGACAACAGCATCCAACATTGCAGTAAGGCCAAGAAATAGGACTGAGAAAAGGCTGTTGGATTTGATCACTGGCAACTTTGAAAAGAGCATTTCATGGGGGCAGCTGGGTAGCTCAGTGGATTGAGAGTCAGGCCTAGAGATGGGAGGTCCTAGGTTCAAATTTGACCTCAGACACTTCCTAGCTGTGTGACCCTGGGCAAGTCACTTGACCCCCATTGCCTAGCCCTTAGCACTCTTCTGCCTTGGAGCCAATACACAGTATTGACTCCAAGATGAAAGGGTAAGGGTTTAAAAAATAATAAAATAAAACAAAAACAAATAAATAAATAAATAAAGGACACAATGTGCAGAGATGAATAATTTAAAAAAAAAGAACGTTTCAGTCGAATGATGAAATCAGATTACAGAGGGTCTAAAAGGAAGTTAGAAGAGAGGCAGTAGGGGTACTAAACATAAATAGATCACTCTTTCAAGTTTAGTGGAGAAGGGGAGAAGAAATATAAGTTAATAGCTAGTGGGATAGTAAGATCTGTTAAGGGGTTTTTTGTTTTGAAATATAGGATTTAAATTAATGTCCAACACTCCTAATATTATATTTTATAAAGTTTATTAATAATCACTTGAAGTAAAAGAATAAAAAGGTAATTATCTAACAAAATATAAGGTCACATAAATAAATAGATTCTCCTGCCACTCACCTCATGCCACCTCCACTAAACCGATCAGATCAAGAGAGCGAGAGAGGTGGGGCTACACAAAATTTATAACCTCCCTACATCAGCATGTAATGTGAGGAGAGTGGGGTGCTGAGAATTGTAGTTTTTAGGGTAACTGATTCTAATTACACAATCTCCCCTGTGATTCCCATGGGAAACAAGCATGTAGAAATATCCCAGATTTACATACCTAGTTTCCCCATGGAATCAGTATACATAACCAACTTATATCTCTAAAGATCTATAATTAGAGGTACATATAATATTGCACTTTATAAGGGGAAATTACAATAATTTGGGGATAAGAGGGAAATAGAATAGAGAGAGAGCAAAACCAATGTTTGCTAGGTGCATTGACAAAAAAACAATTAGGGGGTAGTCCCCTTTGGCATAAGAGTGTACATCCAAAATAAATGCATTCAACCCCCCAGAGTTCAATTTCACTACATCCCAAAGTTCATTCTGGATCCTTTGGTGCAGTGTGAGGTTTCTGCAGGCATCTCCATGGTGCCTTCTCCAAACAATTCACTTTCTGGATTCACGGACATAGCAAGTTTCTTATCCTAAAATTACTCTCGAACAAGAAAAATTTTTACAAAATTATAATTTTATGACAATTATACAATCCCCCCTGAGGAAGGTATTGACAAACACACAGATCACCCTGAGATACATGGCTGAGTTATGAGGTATGTGAATCAATTGTAAAAAAGAAGTAAAAAACATAAGGAAACCAAATAGAAGAAAAGAAAATAAGTCTCCAGAAATGTAAGGAATTACATTTCTATGGTTGGACTAGCTATATAAGAATTTTAAGATAATACTGTGGTCACTGATTTTAAAATTAATACAACCCAAGTCAAAATGACTTTTAGCAGCTTTTATTAAAAAAAAAAAAAGGTAGAGAGAGTGAAAGTAGAGAAATGAAAGAGAGGTCTAGTTTATCACCCTAAATGTTGCTCTGGTCCCCTGGATCAACCCATGCAGGGCTTGTTAACCCCTCAGCCAGAGTACTTGGTGTTGAATTAAGTAAGGGTTCAACCCATGCTATCTGCTCCAAGAAGGGGAGGCCTCTCCAGAACTAATCTCTCCAAAATCCAGGAAAAGAAAGTCAGCTTTTTCACTCACTGGGAGAAGATCCAAAGGGAGAACATCCAGGAGCAATCTTACCAGAAGCAGTCCAAGAGCCGCAGTCCAAGAGCCGCAGTCCCAGTCCAAACTCCTTCAACTCGAAAATTCAGAACAAAGACCCCCATGCACAGGAAATTCATCATCTTTTATAGTCCTTTTTTTACTTCACTTCCTGTCCCTTCCTCCACTTTACGGGGACCAATTGCAGTCTTTAAATTTGCTTAGCACTGCCCAGGAGGTGGTCAGTCACTTCTGGAGTTGTCACCCACTTTAGTAAGTGGCTTGCAGACCTCCCCTACTTGGGGTTAAATAGGAGTGTCTATGCTTTTGGTTGATTACATTTAAAAGTAGGCAAGGGGAGAATTAATCCCATCTTCATATGGAGAATACTTGTCAATGTCTGTTGCGATGATATTGTGGGTCAATCTACTGGAGAAGGCAGAAGGAAATTGGATCAGGAATATTTTTGAGGGATTGGCCTTATCAAGGAGAAGGGCCATCACTTCATCAGAGATTGCACTAAAATAGAAGAGAGTAGAAGATGATGTAAGAAGGCTTTAGGTGAGCAAAAAGGGAGAAGAAAAAAGAAGCTCTCAGTGAATAGCCTCATTTTTTTCAGCAAAATATGAATCAAGATTTTCAGGTGAAATGGTGGTGCGATAGGAAGCTCATGAAGAACAAATTCAGGATAGTTTTTCTGTTAGTGGGATAGAGAATCAATTAGGTAGGAAAGGGACTGCCTGTTAAAATTAGATAAAATAAATTTGTAGTCACCCCAGTCAGAATTTTTTAAACTTCTTTATGTTTTATTCAATGAGTTGGAATGAAGAAGGAAGATGAAGAGAGTATCAGGTAAGGGTATTGGCCTAATTAATGACCAGACAAGGGAATAAAGAATTCAAGAACAAAGGGTAGTATAGAAATGAACTTGTTTACCAAGGGAGCAAGATTAGAAAAAGAAATAAGTGTAATCAGAGTTTAAAGTACTGAGGGATTGGAGATCATGATGAAGACAAAAAAAATAGATTTAAGAGTACTGAGGTATAGAAAAAGATGGAATGACAAAAGATTATGATTAAACAAAGGAATTTCAGAGTTCTTGAACCTAGAAGAAAAATATTTATGGGCAAGATAGAGCTAAGATGGACTTTAAAGTCTTCTAATCCACTCTTTTTTCCCATGTAAGATTATATCAACTTTGCAGTGCATTATTCTTTGTAAATTCATATCTTTTGAAATTATATTCCAAATTCCCTACTCCTGTTTAGTAGATGCTATTGAGTTTTGTATGGCCTTAACTGTGGTTCTTTGGTACTTGAACTTCTTCAGAATACTTGGAATTTTGACCTGGAAGCTCTGGATTTAGGTAATGACATTCCTGAGACATTTCTTTATGGCCTTTCTTTTAGAAGGTTATTAGATTTTTTTTCTATCTTTTCCCTTTGGTTCTATTAGATCTGGACAATTTTGACTTATGGTTGTTTGAAATATAGTGTCCAGAGGCAATTTGGAATTAAGCACAAAGGGCTTTAAAGGAATGTATACCCTTTGATGCAGCAATACTACTACTAGGTTTGTACTCCAAAGAGATAATAAGGAAAAATATTTGTACAAAAATATTCATGGCTGCGCTCTTTGTGGTAGCAAAAAATTGGAAAATGTGGGGATGTCCCTCGATTGGGGAATGGCTGAACAAATTGGGGCATATGATGGTGATGGAATACTATTGTGCTGTAAGGAATGATGAACTGGAGGATTTCTATATGAACTGGAAGAACCTCCAGGAACTGATGCAGAGTGAAATGAGCAGAACCAGGAGAACATTGTACACAGAAAGTAAAACATTGTGGAGCAAAACAATGTAATAAACTTTGCTACTAGTAGAAATGCAACAAGCCAGGACACTCCTGAAGGACTTATGGGAAAGAACGCTAACCACATTGAGAGAAAGAACTATGGGAGTAGAAATGCAAAAGAAGAATATATGACTTCACTTATCACATGTATGTATGGGTATGTGATTTGGGATTTAGGCTTTAAAAAAATCACTCTATAGCAAAAATGAATAATATGGAAATAGATATCAAGTGCTAACATTTGTACAACCCAGCGGAATTGCTTGTTGGCTTTGGAAGTGGGGAGGGAAGAGGAAATGGAAAGAAAATGAATCATGTAAACATGGAAAAATATTTTAAAATTTTAAAAATTAAAAAAAAGGAGTATAGTGTCCAGGATTGCTTAGAAATCATAGTTTTTAGGTAGTCCATTATTTTTCTTTTTCTTTTAACCATTACCTTCATCTTGAAATTGATACTAAGTATAATGCAGAAGAGGGATAAGAGCTAGACAACTGGGGATAAGTGACTTGCCCAGATACATCCAGTTAGGAAATGTCTGAGGTCAGCTTTGAACCCAGAATCTACCATCTTTAGGTCTGTCTTTCTATCCACTGAGCTATCTAGCTTCCCTGACTCCATTCTTTTTTCTTTTTTTTTAAATATAATTTTTATTTTATATTTTAAAAATATTTTTCCATGGTTACATGATCATGTTGAGTCTCTCCCCTTTTCTCTCCCTACTCTTAGAACTGACCAGCAATTCCACTGGCTTATACACTGACTCCATTATTTCTTAAATTATCTCTTCTTGACCTGCTTTAACAGGTCAGTTCTTTTTTTAATTTTTTTATTCTTTTTAAACATTTATTAATATTCATTTTTAACATGGTTATATAATTCATGCTACTTTCCCCTTCACCCCCCATTCTCCTCCCCCCCCCCATGGCCAACACACATTTCCACTGGTTTTATCATGTGTCATTGATCAAGACTTATTTCCAAATTGTTGATAGTTGCATTGGTGTGGTAGTTTTGAGTCTACATCCCCAATCATGTCCACCCCAACCCATGCATTCAAGCAGTTGTTTATCTTCTATGTTTCCTCTCCTGTAGTTCTTCCTCTGAATGTGGGTAGCATCTTTACCATAAATCCCTCAGAGCTGTCCTGTGTCATTGCATTGCTGCTGGTACAGAAGTCCATTACATTCGATTTTACCATAGTATATCAGTCTCTGTGTACAATGTTCTTCTGGCTCTGCTCCTTTCACTCTGCATCAGTTCCTGGAGGTCTTTCCAATTCACATGGAACTCCTCCAGTTTACTATTCCTTTTAGCACAATAGTATTCAATCACCAGCATATACCACAATTTGTTCAGCCATTCCCCAATTGAAGGACATACCCTCCTTTTCCAGTGTTTTGCCACCATAAAAAGCGCAGCTATAAATATTTTCTTACAAGTTTGCCAATCCATGATCTCCCTGGGGTACAAACCCAACAATGGTATGGCTGGATCAAAGGGCAGGCATTCTTTTATAGCCCTTTGAGCATGATTCCAAATTGCCAGCCAGAAATGGTTGGATCAGTTCACAACTCCACCAGTAATGCATTAATGTCCCAATTTTGCCACATCCCCTCCAGCTCTCCCCTTCTTTCATTTTAGCCAATCTGCTAGGTGTGAGGTGATACCTCAGAGTTGTTTTGATTTGCATTTCTCTAATTATTAGAGATTTGGAACACTTTCTCATGTGCTTATTGATATTTTGATTTCTTTACCTGAAAATTGCCTATTCATGTTTCTTGCCCATTTATCAATTGGGGGATGGCTTGATTTTTTTATACAATTGATTTAACTCCTTGTATATTTGAGTAATTAGACCCCTGTCAGAGTTTTTTGTTATAAAGATTTTTTCCCAATTTGTTGTTTCCCTTCTGATTTTGACTACATTGTTTTTGTTTGTATAAAAGCTTTTTAGTTTAATATAATCAAAACCATTTAATTTACATTTTGTAATTTTCTCTAACTCTTGCTTGGTTTTAAAATCTTTCCTTTCCCAGAGATCTGACAAGTATACTATTCTGTGTTCACTTAACTTATTTACAGTTTCCCTCTTTATATTCAAGTCATTCACCCATTCTGAATTTATCTTGGTGTAGGGTGTAAGATGTTGATCTAAACCTAATTTCTCCCATATTGTTTTCCAAATTTCCCAGCAGTTTTTGTCAAATAGTGGATTCATGTCCCAAAAGTTGGGCTCTTTGGGTTTATCATACACTGTCTTGCTGATGTCATTTACCCCAAGTCTATTCCACTGATCTATCTCTTAGCCAGTACCATATTGTTTTGATGACTGCTGCTTTATAGTATAGTTTAATATTTGGTACTGCTAGGCCCCCTTCCTTCACATTTTTTTTCATTATTTCCCATGATATTCTTGATCTTTTGTTATTCCAAATGAAATTTGTTATAGTTTTTTCTAATTCAAAGAGAAGTTTTTTGGTAGTTTGATAGGTATGGCGCTAAATAGGTAAATTAATTTGGGTAGAATGGTCATTTTTATTATGATTTAACAGGTCAGTTCTTTTTTATACCAGATATCTTTCACTTTCTTCTATTTTTTCAATCTTTTGATTTTATTCAAATATTTTTTCTGCCTCATGTTTAAGCCATTAATTTTTGTTTGATCTATTCTAATTTTCTACAAATCTATTACTCAGGGAAAGTTTATCACTTTCTCTTCTGTGAGAATTTTAAAAAATATTTTTCTTCTCAACATTTATGTACTCCTTGAGCAAAATCAATTTTTGTCTTTGAGTCTATGTTTGAAGTTGTTATATTGTTATTCTCTCCAGTTTGGATTTGAGGGCATCACTGTATTCACAATAATTCTTGATAGTGGTTGTGCCTTCTTCAGTTTACTTAACTTCCCAACCTTAGTTCCTGAACTGTGGCTTTGTGTCAGGGCCAGGCTCTTCACCCTTCTCTGCTTTTGGGTGTGGTAGTCACATCAACTTAGTTTTGACTTAGGTTATCTGAGTACCTACATTAATTTTTTTTACTCCTTGCTGTTTTGAAGTTCAGAGTACTGAATCTTCAGGACTTCTTTTGGTGTCTCAGGACAGAGTACTAGTGATCTTAGAGTCTTAGGGTATCTTGGTTGGTGTATGTTCTACCACCAGGATTGGTTGCTGATGCTCTTGGTGCCTCCCAAGATCTATACTGTGTGTTTCCAACCATCTTGACATTTTCAGGGGAAACTTCTACTCTTCCTACTTCTGAAAGCAGAGTTTGGCTTGCTTCATGTTTCTAGCACATCCCTGGGCATGGTTAGAAACTGATTGCTTGTTTGCCTCCACTGGAGCTGTCCTTGCTGGTGAGACCATTTTCTATTGCCCAGGTGCTTCCAGTTGGCTTTTTTGTCCCATTCTAGGGTGGAAGAAGTCACTTTGCTTCATTGGATTTATTATCATTATTTGGTCTCATGCAATTTGTAAGTTTTTCTGGAGTAGGTATGTGGGAGCTGGGTTGACTGTTTCTGTTTAGTCACCTTTTGTGGCTAAAAGCTCTTTCCCATGTTTGCTAGGCAGGCTTTTGGATAGAGCCCTACCTCTTTGTCCCTTTCCTATTTCCTTATTTTGCTCAAGATCCTTTAATGTGAGTGTTCACCAAAGTTTTTTTCTGTGATCCTTTTCTCTTCTCTCTCTCAAACCTCTCCCTTGAAGCAATCTCATTTACTCCTGTAGCTTCTATACTATCTTTCTGAGGATGATATCTATATCTATATCTCTAGTCCTGATCTCTCCTCTATAATGCAAAACCATCTGTATAAATGCCTACAAGGCATTTGTACTATAATGTCCCACCAGTATAAAATATTTAGTCTAAAACTGAGGTTATCTTTTCCCCCTAAACCTGTCTTCCTTCTGACTTCATGATTTCTCTCTTTACTTCATGATCCACATGTTGAATTTTCAGGCCATTTTTGTCTTCTCTCTCTCCCTATTCTTCATATCTAGTCAGCCAGTCCTATGTAAGACATCTTTTGCATCTCTCTCCTCCTATTCTCACTAGTACCACCATAGTACAAGCCCCTCATATAGCCTATATCAGGTCTTCCTGACCCAAATTATTCCTCCTTCCAAATTATTATTAATATGGTTCTCTGGGGATCTTTCCCTTTCCCTAGCCTAGAAACTATTGCCCCATTCATGTGAAGCAATGAACACCCCCTTCTATTTGGATGCTAAACACTTCCATTCTTACCCCCACTGAAGGTAACCCTAAGCCCTGTTACATTGCATCCTGAAGGCTTCCTAACAGTTCTTGGCCAAGGACAAGGCTACTAACATGGCCTGGATGAGCAGGGAATTGATTATTCCTTCTGGTAAAATGGTGAAAACCTGAGACTTCCTGCCTTCCTTACAGCTGAACCCTCAAGTCTATGTATGTTATCCTCTCTTATTTGAATGTGAACTTCTTGAGAGCAGGGACAGTCTTGTTTTTCTATTTGTATCCCCGTGCTTACCATATGTGTGGTATATAGTAAGCATTTGATATGTGCTTTAATATTCCATCCCATCTCTTACACATCTTATATATAATTTTGCCTTTTCTCTACGCAAAATCTTTGGTGATTCCCAAATGCCTACTATTATAAGAAAAGTTCCTATCATTTAAAGTCCTCTACATTCTGGAATCATCCTACCTTTCTAGTGTTATCTCTTACTGTTCACATGCACATATTTTATTCTCCAGCTAGTCCCTGCCCCTAGAATATGCCTTCTATTCTCCTGCCACTATGCTTCAGTTCATGAAGTTCCAGCTTTTCTTCTTCACATTGCCTAATTATCAATCATACTTTAAAGTTAAATTCAAAATCTATCTCTTTCATGAAGTTTTCTTTGATGTCCTCTTCTCTGAGTCTCATTTAACACCTTGTCTTGTTCTAACATATTTATGATATAATATTGTATATTACCATTATCTTTGTCTTTTTTTTCCCACTAGCTTATAAGTTCTATGAGAATCAGGGACCAAGTCTTATCTAAACTGTCAGAGTGCTTTACAGATGGTTAGAGAAACTAAATATTTGTTGAATGAATGAATGTGCTACTTGACATAAAATTTAAATTTGCTAATCAGATCTCACTTGAACAATGTAGACTATTTTTCTGTCTCAGGAATTTTTTCCTTGATTAAGAAAGAAAAGCTAAAGAAGTTTAGTATTTTATTTTAATTGGATACTTAATGAAACTCAAGCTGTTTCATCTGATTAAGTGACTTAATTAGGAAGTACAAATCCATTTTATATTACCCAAAATGACAAAGTCATAGGAAGACCTCCACCTAGATTTCAAGTTACAATCCAAAGCTCTATTCTTTTTGACTCCTTGAGTGGGTACCCCTAGAGTATTAGTTCTTTATAAAATTGTTATTATTATTCTAATATTAACAAACAAGATTATACATGTACATAACATATTCAGCAAATCAGTTCAAAAACAAGGTTATATTTATCTGATTCCTTCTGAACATTCTTCTGTTCTCTTTTGTGTATTTAATACAAATGCTTCCTTGACCCTAGTATCATTCTTTCCTTTTATTTTTTCATCATTATTATTAGCCTCCCTTCCTGTTGCCTGAAATACTCAACACTTTTCACACTGCCAAAAAACCTTCCCTTGTAAGAAAAAAGAATAGTCAAGCAAAGCAAATTCACCCATTGGACATGTCTGTATCTCTATAACATTATCTCTTTGACAAGAAGTGGAGAATATGTTTTTCATCATTGTTCCCCTAGAGATTTGGTTGCCTTGATTAGTCCTTAATTCTTTTAAGATTATTTTTCATTACAATGTCGTCATCATTGTATAAATTGTTCTTATTTTGTTCACTTCATTCTGCATCAATTCATACAAGTACTCTAAGGTTTTTCTGTCACTTAAAAAAATTTTTTATGGTGCAATGCTATTCCATTACATTAAAGTGTCATAATTTAACTCATTCCCCCACTAAAGATAACCCATTCTCTTAGGATTTAGTACTTTGCTACAAGAAAAAGTGCTGTTTTCAATATTTTTGTACACATTAGTGTAAAATTTAAATTAACATTCAATAACTCCAAGTATTATATTTCATAAAGTTTATTAATAATCACTTGAAGTAGAAATAAAATAAAATAAAATAAATAGAAGTTCAAACCTAATTATCTAACAAAGAGTAAACCCACATGTGTAGATTCTCCTGCCTGGCATAAAGCCAGCTTTCCCAGCCACGATCAGGGGAAAAGAGAACGAGAGGATGGAGCTATACAAAACTTATATTCTCCCTATGTTAGCGCATAATGTGAGAGGGAACATGGGAAGTTGCAATTTAGAGTTCTGGGGACCAAATCCTAATCACACAATACGAAGTAAAAAAAATTTGGATGGAAAGATAATGAGTTAAGTTTGGGTCATATTGAGTTTAAGCTGTCTATGGAACATCTAGTTTGAGATGTCTAATAGGCAATGGAGTGAGATGGTTAGGAGAGAAATTAGCACTAGATAATTGAATCTGAAAATTATCAACAGAAAGATGATCATAAAATTCAAAGGGAATTGATAAGATCACCCAACAAAAAGAATAGAATGAAAAGAAGGTCCAGGACTGAGATCTGAGGAACACCCACAGTTAGCAGGTTTGAGTCAAGAGAACTGAAAAGGTCCAATCAGAAAGGTTGAGAGCAGTATGGAGAAGTGTCACAGAAACCTAGAGAGAAGAGACTATTAAGAGAGAAGAGGGTGATCATTAGTGTAAAGGCTGCAGAGACATCAAGAAGCATGAGGATTGAGGAAAGGTCATTAGATCAAGAAATTAAATAATGTCATTATCCTTTATTTGTCGTCTTTGTCAACTAAAGGATGTGAAGTAGAGCTTGTGTGTTGTCTTCATTTGTATTTCTCTTATTATTAATGATTTGGAGCATTTTTTCAAATGATTGTTGATGACTTGCTCTATTTTTCATTTGATAACTGCCTGTTTATACATTTTGGATATTTATTAATCAGGTGATGACTCTTGTTCATATATATCTAAATCAGTTCCCTATGTATTTTATTTATTTATCATCCATTACATGTAATAACAAATTTCCACATAAGTTTTCCAAAGTTATATGATCCAAATTGTCTTCCTCCCTTCTTCCCCCCCCCCCCCCGGAGCTGGCAAGCAATTCAATCTGGATTATACATGTATTAATACACCAAACATTTCCATATTATTAATTTTTAAGTGACTCTTCTTATAAAACCAAAACTCCACAATTGTAAAAAATCATCTGCTCTCATCTGCATTCTGACTCTAATAATTCTTTCTCTGGAGGTGGATGTTTTGTGAGGGTTTATTTAGCAATTAATTTAGTAATAGTGTTGGACCTAGCAGGAAGGGCTGGAGGATTCCAAAATGGAATGAAGGAGCAGGAAGTGGGCTTGTGCTCTGAGTGGGACTCCATTCATGGTTGGACATAACTGTTGCTAACCCTGGGAGATCTCAGAGTTAGGGAAAAACTGCATCCAGATTCCCTGGGATCCTGAGAGGTGGAGGCTTTCAGCAAGTAGACAAGACCTGCAGAGCTGCACCAAGAAGGGAAGTGGTTTGTGAACTGGTGGACAGCATTTCAAACTCACTCTCCCTACCTGAGTACCTTAGATCATCTGGTGGAGTTGGCTCTTGGCATCCTGTGACCATCCTTGGATTACCGTGAGACCCCAATTGGCCTTTTAGCTGAGCTGACCAAACCTGGCTGGAACCAGGTTTGGAGGAGTTTTCCCTGTGACTTCAGTACTGCTTCCTTTGGGCCCTGCCTGGCTTAGGTCAATAGGATAGTGTAGTCAAGTCCCTCCCTGCCCACTGTGTTTTGCCCTTAGGTTTCAAGTGTAGAATCCCCTATCCCATCCTTTATTTGGTTACCCTCAATTAAACTGTTAGAAACTTTTACCTTTGCCTGGCCTGGGTGAGCTGGGTGACCACTGGGCCAACTGCCATTCTTGTGTCAGTTAAAAGCTTGGCAGTGAACTCTAGTCTCCCTATCCTGGTTGGTTCTGTCTCTCCTTCAACCCAGTGTACCCACAAACCATTTAGTTACATTTTAATAATAATAATTAACATCCCTGGTACCTCACCATTACAGATGGCATTCTTTATTTATTAAGTCCCTCAGAATTGTTCTGGATGAGTGTATGGCTGAAAGTAGCTAAGTCTATCACATTTCATCATTCCACAATATTGTGTTTACTGTGAACAATGTTTTCCTGGTTCTGCTAATTTTTCTACTCTGCATCAATTCATGTAGGTCTTTCCAGCTCTTTCTGAAATCATCCTGTTCATCATTCCTTACAGCAAAATAGTATTCCATCACCATAATATACAACAATTTGTTCAACCATTCCTCAGTTGAAGGACATCCCCCTAGTTTCCAAGAGCAGCTATACTTTTGTATGAGCAAATACTTTCCCTTTAAAAAAAATCTCTTTGGGATACAGATCTAGCAGTGGCATTACTAGATCAAAGGGTATGCATTGCTTTATAGCACTTTAGTTCCCTATGTATTTTGAATATTGAATCTTTATCAGAAAAACTTTTAAAAATATTTTCAAATTTAATTCTTTTCTTTCTAATTTGAATTATATTGATTTTGTGCAGAAGCTTTTCAATTTATCTAGTCAAAATTGTCCATTTGGTCCTGTGATCTTTTCCATTCTTTGTCTTCTTCTGAAGTTTTAAAATATGTTTTTATTTTAAAATTAAATTAAATTTATTTTCCCCCAATTACATGTAAAAAAACTTTCCAACATTTAAAAAATAATTTTTATTCTTAAATTTTCTCCCTCCCTCTCTTCCTACCCTGTTGAGTTGGTAAACAATCTGATACAGATTTTACCTATGCAATCATGTAAAATATGTTTTCTATTTCTCCTGGTAAGTTCATTCTATTTTCCTTTAAATACTTAAGATGTTATGCTATTAAGTGTATATATATATATATATATACATATAAATTCAATGCATATTAAGTATTGATGGTATTTACTTGTCTATGGTGTTTTAATTCTGTTTATCTCTTTAGTCAAAATCTTACTGACTTTTTTGCACTACTGTATCTGACATCATGATTGCTATTCCTGCTGATTTGAATTTATTTAAAGAATAATGCATTTTGCTATAGTTTCTCATTTTATGTGTAAATATTTGTTTCAATTTTTTTTTGTGAAGGACATTATTGTTGGATTTAATTTTCTAGTTCAGTCTGCAGGCCTCTTTTCTTTTATGGGTGAGTTCAACCAATTCATGTTCATGTTTATTATGACTTTTGTCATAACTATTGTCAAGTTCAAGCAACAAGCATTCCTTAAGTATCTATAATATGCTAGGTATTAGGCTAAGTGCTGGGGATACAAATACATGTAAAAAGAAAAAGTTTCTCAATTCAAAGTGCTTATACTCTAATGGGAGAAAACAACACTTTAAAGGAAGCTGAAAAGGCCTGAGGTAAAAGGTTCTAGGACGAATTACCAAGTGGGATAAGAGGGCCATAAGGGTTAAGGAAGAAAGCTGCTAAAGCATGGTACTGAAGTCCAGAGAATAAAGGATAGCTCTTCATCCCCATCATATACTCCTCTATTTATCCTCTCTTTGCCCTCCCCCCAGAGGGAAAGTATAACTAGGGGTACAGAGAATAGAGGGCTGGGTCTGGAGTCAAGAGGACCTGAGTTTAAATTCAGCCTTGGATACTTAACTAATTGTATGACCTGGCCAAGCCACTTACTCTGGCTTGCTTTATTTTCCTCATCTGTAAAATGAGTGGGGGAAGGCAATGGCAAACCACTCCAGTATCTTTTCTTTTTTTCTCCTTTTTTCTGGTTTTTATTCATTCATGTATTAATTTGTTTATTAATTTATTATTTTTTAGAAAAATTTTCCATGGTTACATTCCAGTATCTTTTCAAAGAAAACTCCAAATGGGGTCATTGAGTTGGATACAACCGAACGTGTATATAGATGCGTATTTTTGTTTTTAAAGAAAAGTCTCATATCCATACTACAGAAAACGAAAGAATTAGAAAAAACGTCCTCAGTCTGGATTTGAGATTATACTTTTAGTAAGGGCATTTACTAGATTCTTAGAAGCCATAAAAAGAAGAGGACCTGGCACTTTCCCTTGAGGAACTCACATAAAAAAATGGCCACAAGCAGGACTATTAAGGGAACGAATTTTCAAAAGCACAGTGAAACAAAGGGCTCCTGTCACCACCTCCTCTTGCAGGCTCACAGAAGTCTGTGGAAGTATTTATACATTTTTCATCTCAAAGCACCACATGAAAATATAAAGAGATGCTTAAAAAATAAATGAAAAGAAGGCGAGGACTCACTCTTTACCGTCCGTCCCTTAAGAGTAGGGAGTTGGACTAGATCTGGAGTTCTTAAATTCTTACGGTATCATGGATCTCTTCTCAGAATGCTTTAAAACAATGAAATATTAATAATAACAATAATAACCGATGACATTGAAACAGAATAATCAAAATATTTTTTAAAATGCAAGTTCACGGACTTCACGTTAAGAACCCCCGAATTAAGATGGTATTTAAGAATGCCATTCTAAAACCTACGAGAACGCCCCTTCTAGAACTCCTAGGCATCCCGCCACGCCGGGTACCAGCCCAGGCAGATCTTTGGCGCAAGCGCACTCATTCCCCACCACCCTCCGCGAGCACTACGGGCTGGGGAGATTATCGCGAGAGCTGTCAGCAGCCCCGCCAGACACAAACAGAACCCGCGGGAGCCTCAGATTCGGGGGACGCTCCCTCTCAGAGAATAAAGACATCTCCATTCTCTCCCCCGGTCAGTTTTGGCTAAGGCCACAGGTGGGGTCCGATGGCCGGGGCCGCGCCGCCCTGGAGCCGGCTGGACAAACAGCAGGACCGGGACGTGCGCGAGCTGATCCGGCGCGTGAGCGGCCTCCAAGACGAGGCGGACAGCAACTTCCAGCTGGCTCTGCAATTCGCATGGACCAATTTCAGGTCAGCGACGTGCTTTGTGGAGGGAAACTCGAGGTTTTTTACCCTGCCTTCCTTTCCTTCCTTTTCCCACCCCCACCCCCTCCTTTTGTTAGAGCCGCTAACCTTCCAGGCCACCATACGCGCCTGCAGGTACGGAAGCCCCACTCGTAGCATCTTTTTTAGTCTCTGCATTTGCCCTTCCGCTGGTGTCCCGATCTGTCTTGGCCCTTCTGGGCCGCCATAGGCCCGATATTCCTTGAGGCTAGGGTCCGGGATTTTATTCTAGTTCGGGCCCTTTTGCTGTACAAGATGCGGGACTAGGCAGTGGGCACGGACAGTTGCGGAATTGGATCGGGACGATTCCTTTCAGGGTGGCATCTTTGGGACCCGCTAGGCTCAGTTTCTTCTAGATGTTTGTATGTCAGGGGGCGTGTTTATTTCTGTGTCTTCGTCTGTGGCTATCCATTTACTGAAGGATCCTGCGATGGGAGAGTAGCCCGAACTCCAGCGGCAAGGAGCCGGGGAAAAGAAGGTCTTTGTCGACTTTGTACAGCGCCCTGCCCAGACGGGTTGGCCAGCAAAGCAACATCCAAACAAAATAACTATTTGTAATAGTGGCAACCTGTCTTTGAAAAATATTTTTAACTTTTTTTTAAAAAGAGTATTTTACTTTCGGCTTCTCATTTGTCCTCAAAACTACCCTTTAAGGTAAGCTAGGCAAATGTATTCTGAGTCTTAGTTTGCATAAAGAAACGAAAACCCATAGTGACTTGCTACATAGCTTTTTAGCAGCAAAGAGACCTGGAAACAGTTCCAGCTCCTTAGTGTTAGTGTTTTTCTTCTATTACACTGCTTCCGAAGTATCATTTTCCTCTACAAACGTTTTCCTTTTGCCACTAATTTGAAGTTAACTCTGTAAGTTGCCTTAAAATCTTTGGACTCCAAAATGGAGTAACGTAGTCTTCCACCTTTCTGAACTAATTGAGATCTGATGGCAGACATCATTAAGGAACCAATGGGGTCTACTCTAAATGTACCTCAGTGTTTAAAAACAATAAGGCATAACAAACATAGCCAATATTATTTCTTTGTAAGCACCGTATCTTTTGTTCAATCGTGTCCCACTCTTTTGTGACCCCATTGGTATTTTCTTGGCAATGATACTAGAGCGGTTTTTCATTTCCTTCTGCATATTTTACAGAAGAGGAACTGAGGCAAACCGGGTTAAGTGACTTGCCCAGGGTCACAGAGCTAGGGTCTGAGGCCAGATTTGAACTCGAGAAGATCACTACTTCACATAACAGCCTATATAAACGTTAGATATTACTAATTACTATGTTATGTCTACTATGTTATATTTGAGGAGAAGTATTGTACTAGGTAAATAAAGGTTGCAACATTTTGTTTATTTAAGAGGAACTTTGTAGAGGAATGGATATTTGAACCATAATTAAGAAGATAAGGAATTATTATATATTTGAGTCCCTGTTCTAGATCTGTAGTTGTACCCTACAAAGCAATGTGATAGGTACAAAAGTACAATGTAGACTCCCTGACCTTGAGGAAGTTACTGTCTTTGATGGGGCAACAAGATATGTACATGAAACAAGTAGGATACAACATTGAAAAGTACATGATTAAATGCTGAATTGTATGCCATAAGAAATACATATTTTACATACTTTTATGATAACTCAAATTAAGGTAAAATTATCTTAACTAGATCATTTTGGAAACATAGATTGAACATTAAAAGATACCTAAATTAATCTCAATAAGATATTGAAGCAGAAATAGGAACCTTTTATATTCTTTATGGGTAGCTGAGAATCTTGAACAGTTTTATTAAAACAGACACCAGTAGGGAGAAATATTGATTTAAATACTTGGTGCTATTCAATGTTAACGTTTAAATTGAACAGCAACTTTCAAGAAAGTTTTCTCATGTGTTTTAGTTAGCCTCATTAGATCAAAGTGCAAATTATACTGAAATTATTGTGCTCCCTTTACCCACAATAAAAGACTTTAAAGTTTTTAAATAATTAAGTGGATTTCTGTAATAACTTGGAAAACTATACAAAGCATGAAATTGGAGAAGTATAATTCAAAATTACATGGCCCAAGGAAATTAGTTATTTGTTGAATTGTTGGCTAGCCTCTGACTTATAACACATTTGTCACATATATTAATAGCTATTCAGAAATTAAGTAGCTGAATGCAGCTACCAAAAATTGGCATTTCCCTTTTATATTTTTTAGATAGTAAGGCCCTTTACTGTCTGAGGGTCTTAAAAAGAAATAAGCAACAGAACTCATTTCCTGTGTTTTATTATTAAGTGCCAGGTCTATAATTTCATCAGTGTTTATCCTTCACTAATACAAATTACCATTTCTTTATAACTTGTAGATGGTCTTCTAGATTTGTCATGGCCAAAAATTGTTACACTCTGTGGCCAAACTGGTAAAGAGTTTCTTGAAGCTTAGCTAGGCAGAACTTTGATATGCAGACATGTAAGCAATCATTTGACCCAAATTCAAAGTCTTTTCAGCTTGGTAGTCTCTGACAAAGTTTTGCTTTTGTGACAGCCTTAGAAAACCCAGGATCACTTTCATGCCACCATGGGGCATCAGATTAGGATTTCAATGGAGGATGTACTGCTTTTTCTAATAACACAAGTTTAAAGGGCCTAAAGATTATCTAGCCCAACCTCTTTATAGTAAAGTTGAAAAAACTGACTCATCACATCCCAGTACTAAGTGGAAATGGGAAATAAGACTAAACCTTTATAATAATCTTCCTTCCCTTTCCTCCACTTTCTGTTCCCTCACAGATTTTTGTAGGTAGCATTCCTAAACCAGATTTTATCTCATTTCCTCCATCCCCCTATTCCCATCCCAGTTGTGTTTTGTGGGGAAAAATTAATGAAGACCACAGCACTCACTTAATTTGGTTTTCCCTATGAAGTGAGAATAGTCCTTATATTTATTTTTTGTGTAATCAGACTATATCTGTACTTTTCACAAGAATGTTTCCATGAAAAAGGATAAAGAGAGCACCTAGAAGAGTCATTTTTATTCTTTTTCTTTACCCTCTTCCCTTTTTAAATGCTTGTTGAATTATCTTACCTAGCCTTAATCTGTTTTTTGCTGAGCAATCTCAGTCTTGCGCTCATGCTTCTTCTTCCTCCCCCCACCCCCCTTCTAAATAAAATGAAAGCATTTAGTTTGCCTGGCACACAGAAGGCACTATTGGTAATATGGTAATTACCTGGCACCTGTATGATTGTGATCACTACCAAGTTGGCCTCCTTCTAGTTTCTTTCTTATCTAGTCCATTCACACAGCTATGAAAATAATCTTCTAATGCTCAGGCCTGACCATGTCACTCCCCTGTTCAAAAAACAGTGATTCTCTGCTACCTAGTGCAGAGGTTGACATACTATAGTCAGAAGACTAGCTCTTCCTGCTCCCTGGTTTTATATAGCCAGTGAACTAAGAATGAATTTTGCATTTTTAAATACAAGAAAACTATTTTAAAATGTAAAAATCACTCTTAGGTTGGCTGGCTGGGCTTACAGAAATAGGCAGTGACTGTAGTTTTCCAACCCCTGGCCAAAAGGATAAAATGCACACTCCATAACCTGGTATTTATTTTATTTTATTTTATTAAATTTTTTTATTCATTTATTTATTTAGAATATTTTTCCATGGTTACATGATTCATGTTTTTTCCCTTCCCCCACTCCCTGAGCTGATGAGCATTTCCACTAGTCATAACCTGATATTTTATGGGACCCTCTACCGTCTGGCTCCAGTGTAGCTCTAACTGTTTCACATTATTTTTCAATATTGTTATTTGTATATTTATAGATTATTTTTCTAGCATTTAATTATGCAGCTAAACTGGACTACTTACTGCTTCTAATTTTATCTTTCTATCTCTTGCCTTTGTGCATTCACATAAGCTTTCCATCATGCCTGAAATGTACTTCTTTCTCATCTTTGCACTTTAAAACCTTTCTCTTTCTTCAAAGCTCAGTTAAAGATTCTTCTGTGGCACTTCCTGATAATCAGAGTTGAAATGTTTTCTTACTCATTAATTATTTCCAAAGCACATTGTCTGGATACCTTCTTTGCCTCATTACATATTGTCTTTACTTATCTCAGTATGTGTCACAAATCATAATATATCAGAATTGGAAAGGAACTCAGTAGTTCCCTAGCAGAGCCTGTATGTACTTGGACAGGAATTTTCTATACTGTCTCTAATAAGTGTTTACTTATTCTTTGCTTGAGCATTGTCAATGTGGTAGAAACCCTTGGAGATGGTAGGCTCTATGAGGGCAGAAGCTTTGTTGGTTTTCATTCTTGTAATTACTCTTTTGTTTTGCACATAGTCAATGTTTGTTGAATTGAATTGAATGAAAGATATATTGAGTAAACTGAATTTTATCAAAGCCTTTAAACCATTAGGGGAAAAAATAGTCCCAAATATTTATATTTTGCTTCCAAGTTTTATATCTTTGAGCCAGACTTTTTATACAGATGTGATAAAATTGCTATGAATAAATGATTTTCTTTGCATTTCATTTAGATTTCATCGTTTCCTAGATGTAAGCAGTCATAAAGTGGAGAGGACGATAGAGGGGTAAGTCAATTTTATTTATATTTGTTTGTACATGTGTTTATTCCAGTGCTTTAGAGATTTGTGGGTACTCTGACCATTAATGCAGGTCACAGCCCCTCTACATCTCAGTAGACTGACATCATAGGTTTCTGTGGTGAAAGGGAGTCATTCTATTGTGGCATACCTTTTGGTGATGAACTTTTCTGAATTTTGTTAAGATGAACCAAGGATGGCAGATGCAGTCCCATGCCAGGATCATACTTTACATTTTGAAAGGACTTGACAGAATTTACTTGTCTCTAGAATTACCAATATACTTTGATGAGATACCTGATTAAATTAGAATGGAGAACATATATATGTATTTAGCCGAAATACCTTTGTTAATATATTTCTTTTGAAATATTGGTTAACTTTTTTTATTTTAGAATTTATGAAAAGCTCATCATTCATTCAGATCTCAGCAAAGCTGCCAGTTGGAAGAAATTAACTCAAGAGTTTTTACATGCCTCACTTCCAAGTACTAAGGAAACAAAGGTATGTTATGTTTTTAAATTCCCCTCTGATTTTCTTCATCTTATTAATATTAACCTTTAAGCACGCATAATGTTCTAAATACATTATACATCAGAAGGCTCAGCCCTTAGCTTTGAATTTGATCACTTAATTGTTTATAGCAGTGAAGGATGTAGGGGAGAGAATATAGTTGGGAAGGAGGGTGTTCATTACTTTCATTCTAAACTCTAAGAAAGAAGGAACTTCCTTTCTTTTATTTAACTGTCATTATATACTGAAAGAGATTCATATATTTTAAAATTATCTACTTCCTGTGTGATTTGGAAGATTGTAGCCCTTAAATAAGTATTCAGTGAAATTATTAAAAGGACATTCTGAACTGGAACAATGTATGTGGTAGAAAACTAATTCGATTTGGTATCCAAAGACCTATGTTTTAATCATGACCTTGCTTTTTGTAGCTTTGTGATTGGGCAAATTTATTAATCATCTCTGAACATTAATTCCTTCACCTCTAAAACAGGAATAATAGTATTTGGAGTATAGATAAATAATATGCTTGTCAGGGCAGCAGGGTAGCACGCTGGATAGAGCAACAGACCTAGAATTAGGTGGACCTGGGTTCAATCTGACCTCAGACACTTCCTAGCTGTGTGACTGTGGACAGATAAATCACTTAACCCCCATTGTCTAGTCCTTGCCACTCTTCTGTCTTATAATTCATACTAAGAATTCTGGGTAAGGCTTAAAAAATAGTGTGCCTGAAATTTAGAAACTATCTTACTGATAATATGAAGTATGGATAACTGCAAATTTTGGGATAAAAAGTGAGCAATTTGAAATTTGAAAATTAATCTTAAGATGAAACCTCATAGTTTTCACTGAAATTTAGAACAAAAAATAAAAATTACTAATTATAAGAAGTATAAGCAATGGGTAGCAGTTGCAGATAAAGACTTGCTGTGAGTAATCATGTACTAGCAATTAGAGTTATTCTAAAGAAGAATGAGCTGTCTGAAGAAGTAGGTTCTTCCTTATTGGAGGTATTAAGCCAAAAGTTGCATGACCATCTATTGGGTATTTTGTAGATATAATTTTTTTGTCAGTTATTGGTTGGACTAGATGACCAATTAGGTCCATTCTGACTCTGAAGTTTGAGAGTAAGTATTTAAAAGTTGGAAGTTATTACAATATAATCCAAATTAATGTTATCTAAGAAAAATAAATTTAGAAAAGAGTATCGCATAACCATGAAAAGTTAGGTTTTTATTCACTTAAAACTGGAATTTAGGCTTATGTATGCTTTAATAACATATTTCTACTTATAATAACATCACTTAATTTGTTTTAAAGACAGATACACATTATGCAATATTGTCACTCCTTCTGTGTCTTTCTGATTCTCCTTCAAACACCAATTATGTGGAAAAGCCAAGAGAAAAAGAAGTGGGTAAGTCGTAGTTTAATATAGCATTAGAAGAGCTTGATCCAGGTTCAAATTTTGTATGAAATGGAAATTAATTTCAAAATGAAATGTATGTTGAAGTTAGAAAAATCTATATTTGTTTATTGAACGCCTTTGTTCTTAGATTTTGCATCTGTTGACCTATGTTACTTTGATTTCTTTTTTCTGGCATTTTAACTCTTTTTTTCTGAGAAGGTTAGTAACCAAAACTGTGTTGTATCTTAGAAAAGAAAGAAGAAATTGACTGGGGGAAATACTTGATGGAAGGTGAAGAAATTGAATTGGGCCCAGATGCAGATACACCAGTAAGTCATAGTAGTTTTGCTATTAAATACTTCAACACTTGCCTAGCATACAGATTTAAATCTTTCCTGGTATTACCTGCTGCAGTGGATTGGTTGTTTTGTTCCTTCCAAAAAAGTATAAAGCTACCCTTCTCTTTTGGAGGGGCCTTCTGCTCTTAAGAGGAGCAGAAATCCTCTTATTATACCACTACAAAAATAGTACTATAGATTTGCAAAATTCATACTAGATAATAAGCAACTCAGAATTCGAGTAGATTATGTATTAAGCTAACCATCTTATCTGAGAACTCTTTTTGTAGCTTAATAATTTGGTAGGTATATTGCCGCCAAAAAAGGTGGTTCCATCCTTGAGACTCTCATATTGAAAAGTTCCTGACCATTGTCCAATTTACTTTGATGGACTTTAAGAAAAAGGCAATATTATTAGCAAAGTTCTGACTTTTGTTATATTCTCAAATGAGTTCCCTTTTGTTTAACTAGCTCTAGTTTTCTTACTCTTTACTAAAATAATCTCTGTTAACTTATTTGATAGAATTGGTCTGAAGAAAGTGAAGATGATGATGATCAACAACCTCTTAGTAGAGAAGACTCTGGGATTCAAGTGGATAGAACACCATTAGAAGAACAAGATCAAAATAAGAAAATAGTTCCTCATGTTAGTTGGAAAGGTAAAGTTGGAAGTGCCATCTTTTTTTTTAACATTTATTAATATTTATTTTTTAGAAAAGTTAACATGGTTACATGATTCATGCTCTTACTTTCCCCTTCACCCCCTGACCTTCCCCCTCCCCATGGCCGATGCGCAGGAAATGCCATCTTTAATAGAGATACCTAACAAAATATTGAAATTGAAAATTGAGAAAATGCATGTCAAATTCATATATTTCCTCATATTTTCAAAAGCTCCTTTTAAGCAGTTAAAAGACCTTTAACCTTAGTGTCTTAAAAGCAGCATGTCATAATTAATATTAATGAGGGGGGCAGCTAGATGGCTGAGTGGATAGAGAGCTAGGTCTAGAGACAAGAGGTCCTGGATTCAAATGTGGCCTTTAATACTTCCCAGCTATGTGACCCTGGGGAAGTCACTTAACCCCAATTGCCTAGTCCTTACCATTCTTTTGCCTTAGATCCAATACTTAGTATCAGTTCTAAGAGAATATAAGAATTTAAAAAACAAAAAATAATTAGTATTAATGAGGAATGTTTATATGACATTTCTCTTCTTTGATTTTTCTTATAAATATGTAAATTTTCCTTTAGCCTTAAACTTTCTCATTCTAGGAGGGAGGGGGCACAAAATTCAAAATTGAATTTTTCTAGAAAGTTAGATTGGATTCATTCAGATTTAAGCAAAAACAAAATTAGTTCAATTTCTACTTTAACTTGTCATATAATCATAGCACTTTTAACTGAAATGGGCCCAAGAGACTATTTCTTCCAGTTCATTCATTTTATGATGAGAAAAGTAAGACCTAGAGAACAAGTCAAATGGCTTGCCCCAAGTCACACAACTAGTTAATGGCAAAACTGGCACTAGAATTGAAGTTTCCTAACTCTTATTGTTAAAGTTAAATTAAAAACTCCTGGTTCTTAATTTCCATAGAGTTTATTAATATTGACTTGAAATAGATAAAGCAGATAGGTAGAGATCAAAGCCTATTTCTAATCTAATTCTAACCACATGTCTCTCCACATGGCTATCTCTCTCAACCAGGCACTGTCCTCCACCACCACCATTCAAGGAAATAGAGAGAGGAGAGCATACCTCCTCATACCCCCTCTTTTTCTTTTCTTTTGGCCTGGACACATCACTTGTGCATTCATATAATATCCAGTCACACAGCACAGGGACTCAGGTTGCACCACCCCAGTGGGGAGAGGGTTCCCTTTACACATTAGTATTTCCATTTTTATTAGCCTTTCTAGAATGGATTGAAAAATTATTAAAATTCAACATTCATTCAGAAAATATTTGTTGAATACATAGATAGGAGAGAATAAAACCTGGTCCCTGACTTCTTAGAGCTCACAGGCTGAGAGAAAGAAAAAAGACATTATTATAGTGTGAAACTTAAGTAAGAAAGTTACAAAATGCTTTGGTAGTTTAGAGGAGGGTTATTTCTACTGAAGAGGATCAAAGTAGTCATGAGACCTTTAATTATGTAGGGCCTATGAAACCTGTTTTAATAGATTTAGGGGAAGTAGGTAATAGAAAACCATTGAAGCTTTTATGACAAAGGTCTGGAGCAAATGAGATTTTTTTTTAAAGCTTTTTTGAAAAAAAATTGATGTTAACTTTTTTTTAAACATTGCTTTCACACCTCAATGTCTCCCCTTGCTCCACCCTTGGATCTTGTTTGTAACAAAGAAGTTCAGTTAAGCAAAACATATAGACTATGTCAGAGATATGTTCAGTTATAATAAAATTAACTCAAAACATTATATAGAATAGAAACTGGAGAGCAAGAAATAAGTTATTTTCAGCAGCCTAGATAAGAATGGACTGGACTACAGTGATAGTGGTGGGAATGATGGGAAGGAAATGGCTACCTTTATGGAGATAAAAAATGATAGGATTTAGAATTTGATTAGATGGAGGTAGAGCAAAGAGCCATAGATGGGTCAGGTGTTTCAGCCTTGTGACTGGCTTCAGTGTCATCATTGACAAATCTTTACATGCAGAAAGTTCTGGTTTAAAACTCAGTGGAACTACTGTTATCCATTTTGAGGTAACAGTTCAGATTGAGAAGTGAATGTGAAGGAGGAATGTGTCCCAGACATGGGAGACCATTTATGCAAAGTCATGGAGGTATGAGATAGATGTATGAGCATCAACTAGCAGGCTATTTTAATTGAATTGAGGAGTATGTAAAAGAAAATCACATGAAATAATACTGGAAGATTAGGTAAGGAGCAGACTGTACATGACTTCAAGTGTTAGATTGAGGAGATGGTATTTTATTTTAAAGGAAATAGGATGCAATCAAAGATCTTTGAATGTAAAGCAGTGACATGATAAAATCCTTGTTTTACATATTTCTCTTTAGCAGTTATACAGAGGATGGCTTGAAGAGGAAGAGAGAAGGGAGACATAAAGAACCATTTCAAAAGTTGTTGCTATAGCCCAAGTGAGAAGAGAGGAGAGTCTGAGGCTAGGCTCTATAAATGAAAGGAAGGAGAGAAATATAAGATATTTTACTGGAGGTAAGATTATAAAAACTGGGCAACTAATTAGAAATGGGAGTTGAAGGAGAAGGAAGAGTTAAGCAACTTCAAGGTTTTTGAATCCTGGCTAACTAAAATCATTGCCCATAGAAATAGAGTAGCTTGAAAGAAGAATAGTTTTTTGAGAGAAATGAAATTAGTTATGTTTTGGACATGATGAATTGGACATGTTTGTGGGAAATCTAGGTAGAGATATTCAGGCATTCTGTAATGTGAGAATTCAGGAAAGATAGTGGGGCTGAATATATAAATTTGGAAGTTGTCTGCATCAAGATGATCAGTGAACCTGTGAGAGCTAATTAAATCATGAAGAGAAAGTGTTTTGAGAGAAAAGAACCCAGGATCCCCATAATAGGCAGAAAGAAGAGGATGATCAAACAAATGCCATAGAGAAGGAACTTCCCAGGCAAGTAGAAAGAGAACCAAGACTAACGCATATCAAACCATAGAAGAAGAGGGCCAAAAAGGACAAATGGGTAAATAATATCAAATGCTACAGAGTAGCAGGAGAGATGAGAAAGAAGAAAAGGCACTAGATTTATCAGTTGAGAACATTAGTAACATATTAAGTAACTGTCATATGTTATAGAACATGACTCTTATTTTTAATTGTCCAGTTTTTAGAAGTTGTAGTGTCGTGTGTAGACCTACTTGTAGTCAGGAACATCTGGGCTCATATCCTGCCTCTTAACCAGCTACTTTTAGCTTTGTGAATGGACCAGACATTTAACCTCTCTGAACCTGAGCTTCCCCATTAATGAAATGAGTATATACCTTCCATACCTACCCAACATGTTGGGAGGCTCTATCAGATAAAGTACTTTTCTTTTTTCTTTTTTTTACATCTTTTTTATTGTCACACAAAACACACTTTGTGAGAACACATTCATACATAACCAAAACCCCAAAATAAAACCATAAATAAACTGATGACTCCAACAGTTCTTTCTCTGGAGGTGGATAGCATTCCTCATCATAAGTCTTTCAGGATGACCCAGATCATTGCATTGCTGAGAGTAGCCAAGTCATAAAGTACTTTTCAAATTTTAAGGCATGTGTCTTTTATTATTCTTATTAATAATCATTGAGGGAAGAGATCATAGGGAAAAAGACTTGCACAAAAATATTTATAGCTGCACTCTTTGTGGTGGCAAAAAAAAATGGAAAATGAGGGGATGTTCTTCAATTGGGGAATGGCTAAACAAATTATGGTATCTGTTGGGGATGGAATACTATTGTGCTGAAAGGAATAATAAACTGGAAAAAATCCATGTGAACTGGAATGACCTCCAGGAATTGATGCAGAGTGAAAGGAGCAGAGCCAGAAGAACATTGTACACAGAGACTGATATATTGTGGTACAATCAAGAGTAATGGACTTCTCTACTAGCAGCAGTGCAGTGACCCAGGACAGCCATGAGTGAATTATGAGAAAGAACCCACATTCAGAGGAAGAACTACAGGAGTAGAAACACAGAAGAAAAACAACTGTTTGACATGGGTTGATGGGGATATGATTTGGAATATAGGCTCTAAACGATCACCCCAGTGCAACTATCAATAATATGGAAATAGGTTTTGATCAATGACCCAGTGGAATTGTGCGCCGGCTATAGGGAGGGAGGGATGTGGAGGAGAGGGAAAAAACATGAATCATGTAACCATGGGAAAATTCTCTAAAAAATTTAAAACAAAAACAAAAAATATTTAAAAAAAGAATCATTGAAGGGCAACTGGGTGACTCAGTGGATTAAGAGCCAGGTCTAAGGACAAGAGGTCCTAGATTCAAATCTGGCCTCAGACACTTCCCACCTGTGCAACTCTGGGCAAGTCACTTAGCCTCCATTGCCTAGCCCTTAGCACTCTTCTGCCTTGGTACCAATGTACATTGATTCTAAGACAGAAACTAAGGGTTTAAGAAAAAGAATCATTTATTGTTGTACACTCAAATGATTATATACTTACTATTATAGAAAATTCAGTTCTCCCAATATCTTTCCAGCAGGTGAACCAGATGCACGAAGTTGGTTGGAGCAGCATGTTGTTCTTCAGTATTGGACAGCCAGACCATCACGTTTCTCTCATAGTTTGCATCTACACTCCAATTTATCTTCTGTTTGGTAAGGAAATAAAAATGATGGAAATAACTTTGATTTGGATGGTTCTTGTTAAACTCCTTTACATTTTAAGTAAATCATTTTGCTCTACAAAGGTGGTGCTTTTCTGAAATGGATGTTTGGTTGAATTACTTTAAATTTTTAACTTAAGTTTTGGATTCTCATGATTTATCTTTTACAATTCAATATATAGATTATTTTATTGGCTTATTTTACCTTACATACCAATCAATCAAGAAACATTTATTAAACACCTACTATGTGCCACGTACTGTGCTAAGTACTGGGCACTGTGGTCAAAGTGAATATAAAAATAAAATGCAATTTTGCTAATGGAAAAAGAAGGTGGGCCCTTTTTCCACAATGACTTACATCAATACATTCAAAAAGCATAGAATGTGAACAATATGGAAATATGTTTTATATCATAATAATGTATAACCCAGGTTGAATTGCTTGTCAGCTCCAGGAGGGGACAGGAAGGAGCTTTGGAAAACTTACGTGGAAATTTATGTGGTAATTGGTAAAAAATAAATGAATAAATAAAATTAACCAAAAGCATAGAATGAGAACAAAGGTTTGGTTTAGTTTAGTTTTGTTTTGTTTTTGTGAGGAAAAAGCAGTGAAGATAGAATGAAGTTTTTTTTAATGCTGAATAGTATGTATTATTATTTATTTTGATTATAAGGAAAAAACTATCATTTTGTCTTTTTAAATGGTTTTTGAATAGCTTTTCTAAAAGTACACTTATTGGTTTATGATTGTGATCCTGGAAATGTATTAAAATTATAATTGTCACTATGTTTACTTGCTTATGGTTCACTGATTGTTACCACAAGGTGGCTCCTAAAGTATAAAAGATATAGTTAAAGTAAAAAATGACTCCTGCCTTATTTTAACAGAAACATTTTAGGTTAACAATAGATGTTTATGATCTTTCTAGGGATCAACACTTGTACAGTAGTGACCCATTGTATGTGCCAGATGACAGGACCTTTGTTACTGAAACACAGGTTATACGAGAAACACTTTGGTAAGACCTATATCACTAAAGACACAAATGAACTCTAATTTATGCAGTATAGGGAGCACGATCTAAGATTTCCCCAAGTTACATAGGAGAATTACCTACCTAGCTAGGTAAATCCTAGGGATTGTCTGAGTCAAATAGAAATCAGTTGCTTTGTCCAAAATCACACAGTTTGATTGGTATCAGAGGTGAATTTGAACTTAGTTCCTTCTGAATCCAAGCCCTGTATCCACTCACTGCCTCTGTTATGCTTAATGTCCAAAATGATATGGCATAAGAGAATTTATTAGTAAAGAATTTGGATTGAGTTTGTTAAAGGGTAATTATTTTTATAGTATTACATATTCAGGTTAGAAATTAGCTATTATGACAGCTTTAATACTCAGTTCAGTACAAAGTAGAAATATAAGAGAATGCAAGTACTAGAAACAGATAATAGAAGATTAAAGAGGTTGATAAATTTCAAAGAAAACATAATCACAGCTATTTTCATTAGCTTGAAAATAATCATAAAAACTGGCATGTGATTACAGATCTCCATATGGAAAGAAACTGTATTTCTTAAGAAATTGGACTATATATAAGTAAAAATGGAAAATGCAGTCCATAATATTAATAGTATATTACTCCAGGCTCATTGCATTCATCAACATTCTCAGGTTGATGATAAATTTGGGAAGAGCTGATTGCAAAAAATTGTTGGTCAGATTTTGAAGAATAAAACACTATACCTGTTTCTTTTGAGTCAGAAGACCATTTGATAGAAATGCTTTAATTTTTTGTGGTTAGAAAAACTTTATGGGGATTAGATGTGCACATTTGATATATTTCATTTCATTTTCTGATTTTAAAAAAATTACCTTTCTTAAATCAGGGGTCCTTTTAAAGGAACTTTCCACATATTCCTATGAAAGACCTTTTTTTTTTCTAGATTTTAAGCATATTCTCTTTTTTCTTTATTACAGGTTACTTTCAGGAGTAAAAAAACTTTTCATATTTCAGTTAAATGATGGGAAAGTTACTGTGAGAAATAACATTGTAGTAACTCACTTGACACATGTAAGTCATTTTAGTAAATTCACCTTTTCTTCCCTTTATTTGTTTAAAGCAGTTCCATCCCGAGCTTCAAGTGGTTTTTGTCAGCTGTAAACAAATCTAAAGAATAATGAATTAAAAATTAGAAGTTGTGACTTTATTCATTGGTGTAGTCTCCTTTGTGCCTAAATAAGGATGCTATTAAAAGAAGATGACTTTTCTTTCTTTCTGACTCACAAAAATATTAGGGCAAATATGTAGATTCAACACTAGTACAGTAATGATCCATTGTATGTGCCAGGTGACAGAACTTTCCTTTCTGCAACACAAATTATACAAGAAACACTTCGATAAAGCCTATTTGCACTAAAGACACAAATGAGCTATAACTTAGAATATAAATTTATAATAATATTTAAGGGTAAGAAAAGTAGCTAGAGTAGGGAGAGAAAAAAGAGACAAAATACCTACTTAGTTTTCTTGATTTTCCTAACCTAGGTTTCAAATTTTCACTTGAAAAGGTGAGGGAATTGGACTAAGTATTCTTTTACGCTCTTAAATGTAATTCTTTCTGGTCGTAGGTCTTGATATTACCCAAAAGCTATATACAATAATTGTATTGATTACCTTTAAAACACTCCCATTAAGTAACACCAGCTCTCTTTGATGTCTCTGTTTTCTAAAAAAGGTAAAAAAATATAGTTTGTTGTAATATAGCCTTATAAAATGAGTATTTTTTAATATATTTCCCTTGGATGTGAAATTTGAGTACTCATTCTAACTTTATTTTCTTTTACAAAATATCCTGGATTACAATTAAAATCATACTCTTAAGTATTTTATTTTACTTTGCAGCAATCAAATTCTTATTTTGCTGGGTAGACATTTGAGATTTCTGGTTTTGAGAGACACTAATTTAATTATGAAATACTTTTACAGAATTGTTTAAGATCGGTCCTGGAACAAATAGCAGCATATGGCCAAGTTGTGTTTAGACTACAGAAGTTCATCGATGAAGTAATGGGGCACAGTTCAGAAAGTACATTGCTTGGAAATACTTACACACCTAAGAAGTCTACTGAACCTCAATTTAGAACCTATCAAGCTTTCATGTGGGCCTTGTATAAATATTTTATTAGTTTCAAAGAAGAACTTAGTGAGATTGAGAAATGTGTCATCAATAAAGGTATTGGAATAATTCTTTAGTGTTACTTAATAATATTATAGCTTACAGCTTTTAAATATTTTTTGGCTTTTTGATTAATTTGCATATTTGACACCATAAAAATGCATAGTATTCATTTTATAATTTTATATTATTCTTTCTGTTGAGTTTGATTTATTTATTTTTGCAGATACAACAGTTACTCTTTCAATAGTGGTGGACAAATTATCACCTCGTCTGGTACAACTGAAGGTTCTCCACAAAGTTTTTAGCACTGGAGTGGCAGAAGTACCACCTGACACTCGAAATGTTGTTCGAGCATCTCACCTCCTTAACACACTTTACAAAGCCATTCTGGAATATGATAATGTTGGTGAAGCCTCTGAGCAAACGGTATGTGGACCTAAAATTCAGTCTAAAGCACGTGAAGTAGACTAACAAAACTCTAGGGTAGGAGAGGAAACTTGATTTCCATAAGCTTTGTTATAGGGTGCTAACTCTTAGGGATTAAATTAACCTGGAAAATGTTTGATCCAGACTAATCGATAGAGTATATGTCTCTCAAAAAAGAATGAACTTTTTTTAAATTTGAAGAGGGTCATCCTAAAGTGGCCACAGAATTATGAAGATCATTGACTAAGGTATAGAGGGTAATGAATGAATTGCTGGAAGGGAATACCCACACCATTAAAATTAGGAATCTTATGAAGTATGAAAAGAATTCAATACCTAATGGGGCTAATAAATGGGAGACTTGAAGCTATGATATTTAAAAACCTAAAGGTTTTTAAGCCTATATGTTCTTTTGAGAAAAACAGAAATGAAAGCCAAAGTTTAGAGGCTAAGATTTGCAAAAGTAGAAAGATTGAACTTCTATTCTAGCATATGTTTATAAATATAATTTTACCTGTAATCCTTACATTATTAATTATATATATATATATATATATATATATATATAATTGATTCCCAAAGTGGGCGCTACCGACCCTTGGTGGGTACTGCAGCGATCCAGGGAGACAGTAATGGCCACAGGTGCATTTATCTTTCCTATTAATTGCTATTAAAATTTTTAAAAAATTAATTTCCAGGGGGCTAAGTAAAAATTCTGGAAAGGGGGCGGTAGGCAAAAAAAGTTTGGGAACCACTGATATATATATGAATAGGATAGTGGCAACCACATAGTGGGATGAACACTGGGACTAGACTGGAAGATGGGAGATTTGGGGTCCTAACCTTAGTTCTGCTAAGTTATATTATGCAAATCACTTTATGTTTCTAGGCCTGATGTGTAATATGCAAAACAAGGGTTTATGATCTTTAAGGTTCTTTTCATCTCTTAAGTTCTATCATTATTCTTTTTGCCTTAAAATCTTATCATTATGGGGTAGCTAGAAAGCACAATAGATAGAGCGTCAGAAAACCTGAGTTCAAATGTGGCCTTAGACACTTCCTAGCTGTGTGACCCTTGGCAAGCCACTTAACCCCAATTACCTAGACCTTGACATTCTTCTTTCTTAGAATGGATATTAAGATAAGGTAAGATTTTAAATATAAGCATATATTTAAGTTATAATTATAGGGAGATATTTAAAATATAATAAACCCATAAAATATTTTTAAGAGTATAATTAATTTAGGTTTATTTTAGTTCAGTTTGTCAGAGTAACCAGACTAGCTCAGATAAGAGGTCATTCTTCTTTTAACTTAACTTACATTTTTAACTTAACAGCAAAAAAAATGAACATTTCAGTCGTTAAAGAACAGAAAAGAAGATTTCATGTGAAATTGTGAACTTAGAAATTGTTCCATAGTTTTATATTTTCCAACATATAATCAATTTAATTCTTTAGTAATAAACCTCTGCATGTCTTTTTAACTTTCTGAACTTCCTTATGTTCTCTTCTGTGTTATATTTTTGTTTCATTGATACTCTTTTTCTATTTTCCTTCTTTTTTGCATCACTTTCACTGCCTACCACCTCCTTTATAAAAAATAGGTTTGTTATTGGCTTTCAGTTATTCAATAAATAAAAATAAGAGTCTCAGAAAACTAAAACAAAGGAAAAAAATTTCTTTGTTATTAACTAAATGCCAGGGAAAATAAGATAAGCTGATCCTAACCCACTTCCAAATAGAAAATAAGGACATTCTGGAAAATAATAAGCACATTTCCTTTATCAATGTGAAATGATGAAATGATTTTAAAAACCTTGATTATTTACACCAGCATCCCCTTTATATGACTGTTATCCCTTGTATATGACTAAGAGAAATATGAACTCACTCTTATCTGACATTTCCATGTATTTATTTTTCGTTGACTTTGCCCTATAAAATATTATCACTTTTAAAAATAAGTTGCAGAAGTGTTTTAAATATACATTTCTTCAGTGTATATCATTCTGCTGTATCTAGAGACTTAAACTATGAAATTTAATGTTATCAGGTCTCCCTCCTTTTTTCTCTTTGGGTTGAGACTGTAAGGCCATATCTACAGACTGTGGATGAATGGATAGTACATGGTAACTTGTTTGATCCTGCAAAAGAATTCATCATTCAAAGGTAAGAACAAAAGTAACCTCTGTATCAGCACCCTAAATTAACTTAATAATATTGGAAAGCAAACAGAACAGTAATTGTTTTTCTAGGTCATGATGTCTTTTTTTTTTTTTTTTTTTTTTTTTTTTACCCTTTTGGCTGGGGTGGGGAACAGTGTGGTAGAGTATTCTGGGCTGGGAGTCAAGGAAGATCTGAGTTTAAGCCCTGCTTCTGACATTAATTTGCTCTTCAACCCTAAACAAATCATTTTTGCATTATTTGTCTTAGGCAACTCTTTTGGATGTGGCTATAAGAGAATTTGTACTCTCTAATGATAGGAGTTCCTTTACTAAAAGTTCCACTGAGAGAATTGCAGATCTTTGAAGTATATGAGGATTTTATTCTCTGATGTATTTTTGATGAGATCAAGAAAAAAATAATGACATGGGCCCTGTTTTCAAGCAGTTTAAGGCTTAGTGGGGCTGTTAAAACCTGTCGGGCCCCTCTTGGCTCTATGGCTGTGGACATATTTAAAACAGAATATGACTTATAGACTTGAGGAAAGAAAAACCAATAGAGGTTTTCCATCTAGAGGTTCAGGATAAACTACATAGAGAAGAGAGCATTTAAGATGGGACACAATAAATAAATAAAAAGGATGTCAACAAGATGAGGGTATGGCAGACACCTATTGTTAATTTGTCACTTCTGGCTTGACAATGTCTTGTTTTAAACTTTTCATCTGCTTGATTAGGTTCTATATGACTTTGTTTTTAATTAACCAGGCTAGTTTTGTTAACTTCCAATTCTGTTGTTTTTTTTTTTAAGGAATCAGGCTCCTAGAGGAGGTGGTTATAGAAAGATATATCACAGAACATTGATCTCATGATTATTAATTTTTTTTAACCCTTACTTTCTGTCTTAGTAACAGCTCTAAGACAGAAGGATAAGTACTATGCAAATAGGGTTGAGTGACTTGCCCAGGGTCACACAGTTAGGAAGTATCTGAAGCCAGATTTAGACCCAAGTTCACCCAGTTCCAGGCCTGGTGCCCTGTCTACTGAGTTACCTCACTGTCTCTGATATTGTGATTATTAATCATCTCATTCTTATTTTTTATTTTATATCATCATACTTTTAAGACTGAGTCTTTATTTCATCCAGGCTGAAAGAATAAGGGCCAATGACATGCTTGATCCTATTACTTATCAACATGGGAGCTCTAAGTTGTTGTTTTCCAAACTGGGTTGGTGAGGAGGACAGAGCCAAGATGGTAGCTTAATAACAACAAAAACCAAATCCACTCTGAATCTTTGGATTCTTCCAAACCAATCTTTAAGAAGCTCCTAAAAACAACAGGAGTCAAAAACCAAAAGCAAGATGGAGTGAGGGTGCTCTCCTGCTAAATACAACTTGAAAGATAGGCAGAGAGAGAGTAGATTTTCATGGAATAAGTAAGAACCAGAAGCAAAACTGCACACAGAGGAGTGCTGGCCAACCACCCCACCACCTACTGTGCCAGGTAACAAACCTGGGCATAGGCCAACTTTAGGATCCCAGGATCCTAGATACAGAAACAACAGAGCACCCCATGCCCCAGACCCACCTTTGAAGTCCCAGGCCCTGGCACCATCTTGCAGTGAGGCCCAGAAATCCATAGTGCCTGGCCCTTTCAGGCCTGTGCTGAAATGAAGACCTAGCCCCAGGGCAAAATAGCTCACAGCACAAAGCCCTGCAAGCCATCAGCAGAGGAGACAAAACCAGCAGCTTTCAGAAATCCCAGTCTACAGGCAAAAAAGTCTGGGGAAATAAGTAAACAGCAAAAGAAACACTAACCATAGAAAATTTCCGTGGAGATAGAGAGCAAAACACAGAGTCAATAGGGGATAGCCCAGTCCAAACAACCACATGAAAAACTTCAAAGAAAATTGGAAATTGGCCTCAAGTAGTGGAAAAACTCAAAAAGGAATTAAAAAATCAAATAAGAAAAATGGGGAAAAGAAATGAAAGTAATACAAAAAGAAAATAACAGCTTAAAATAAACTGGTTTGGTTCCTCCCTAATCAATCGTCTCTCTGAGCACTCCTCACCATATTTTTTCTTCTGTAGGTAGTTGAGTCAAACTCTTTATGCCAATAAGAAAATATTTTGAGATATTAGAGCATCTCATTTTGGGAATAGAAGCAAAGCACAAGACAGGAGCCTTTACTATATTTACTTTTATTTTTAAGAGTGTATGTGTGGAGGGGTAATGGGCATAGTCAACCTGGAGAGCATGGGTGGGAACAGACAGAGATGTTCCCCAATTCATTTTAGCACTAATGTAACAAGAGAGTTTTCCAAAAGTAATCTTCTGACAAAAACAAATTGTTTTATTTTAAAAATTGCTGGTTTTGCTAAGAGAACACATCTTAATAGACTTGTCATTTAATGGTATTCAAGTTTCTATGAAATACATTTAACTAGATTCAATTTGAAGTATTCTAACTTGCCTGGGTATTGCCCCAGTGGGGTTAGCTCATAAAAATAAATTGCTGTTCTTTTGGTGTATATGCTAAAAATAGATTCCATATTTTCTTAGTCTTTTATTGTATTAATAGTAAGAGCTTCCTCCCCAAAGTTCTTTATGATACCATATAACTTCTGATAATTCTGCACAGAGAAGCACACACTTGAGTACAAAACTGTTCACATTTGTGTAACTTAGCTTTTCAATTATAAAATGTATAATTTTGACATTATTTAATAGAAACAATCTGAAGATAGAATGTAATCTCAATTAGATTTTGTTGATTTTCATATATACATATATATGTATATTATATATTTTTAATTAACACATCAGTGATAGCATTTATTCTTTTTGTAATTTTGAAAATCGAATCCTTTTTTATAGCAATAAAAGAATCCTTTAATAACTAAAATTTATACTGATTTTTATATTGTACACTTTCCTATAATGAGGATTAGTTTAAATGAGACTCTGCCTTGCCATAGTTACTTCTTCTGGGATCAATAGTTGAACTCTCTTTAATTGTTCAAAGTAGTCCACTTGAGAATTTTATTTGCCTGTGCTGGAGTAATTTAGATTTGCTGAAATTACTCTCACAGTGGGTGGTAAGAGAGGTCATTAGTTTCCTACCTAGAGATCAACAGAGTTGGATTAGGACTGTAGAGACACAGTGGGACATGCTACAGCACGTACTTCTTGCATGTACTTCTTGATTGATAAATCTGTTGTCAATTTCATTATATTTTAGAGTAAAAGATTCTCACTAATGGTTTGTGATATTCCAGGTCAGGAAAGTCCATTCTGCTCACTTAAATTTTACAACATCATTAGTATAGAGATGTTTTGAATTTATATAGTTATCTTGATTTCCTTTCTAGGAACAAAAATGTTCCAGTGAATCACAGAGACTTTTGGTATGCAACTTACACACTATATAGTGTATCTGAAAAGACAGAAAATGAAGAGAAAATGAGTGATAATGCTAGTGCCAGTTCGGGCAGTGACCAGGCTCCCTCAAGCAGGCAGCATACCATGGTGTCCTTCCTCAAACCTGTCTTAAAGCACATTATAATGGCTGGGAAATCTATGCAGTTACTGAAGAATCTGCAGTGCTCAGATAGTTCCCCACACCAAGCTGCTTCAAGAGGTGAAAATGCATGCTTTTCATGTTGCTGTACTTAGTCATCAAGTTATAAAGACTTGATTGCTTTTTAGCCACTCACTGTTTAGAATCTAAATTGTCTATTATACATGATGGTATTACATTTTTAAATTAACCAAGACTATATAAGGTATATCACCCCTTACAAATGAGGAAATTATGCCAGTGTTGGTGGTTCTAGTAAGGTTTTAAATGGTTTATTTAAAGGTGACAGTCTTCATTAGGAGCTTTTAGCACAATGTTTGAACAAGTAAAACGATAAATTTTGCATATACTATATTCATTCTTGTCCCCAAGGCATTTTTAAAACAGGCCCCCTAAAAAATTCTTAATGAGATGAGCTAAATAAAGCATTGAATTGAATATAGAGGTATTAACATAGGAAAAACAGAACTTGCTGATATTGATGCTCATTGATCCTGACAATTATGTTAGCTATTTACATATAAACTTAGAACTTCTTGTGTATTTTGAGACTCTCCATAGTCTGTTGATACAGTTTAAGCAGTGAAGAAGAAATCAACCTTCATCATCTGAAAAGAACTGCCTCTTCAGAAGCGTAGACACAGATTTTTTTCTTTCATTTTAATTCACTCGAAAGACAAACTTTCTGTTGCTTGCATTTTAACATTCAACTTGGAGAAATATTTCTTTTCTGACTATGTAATAGGTCCTCATTATAAAATATAGTAGCTCCCCTAAGGAGATGAACCATCTTCCTGGAGGCACTTCTCAGTCTGCTCTACAGTCCCCATAGGCAGGCTGATTATCTAGGACAACTGTCTTAAGTAATTTTTGCAGACAAAAGTATGACTATAGTGTTAACACAATATTATCCATTATGGTCATTTTACCATTAGAAATACATAGAGCTTTTGGAAGTTATGCTTATTTTAATGATGATACTTAGAACTTTGTACAGAGAAAATTTATTCATACAAAGCATCTCATATTTTGTTGCATTTACATAATACATGTAATACCACAAGTCATGATGATGATAAAAATTCTTTGCCATTCACACTGAAAGGTAGAAGTCTTTATTTTTAGGCCAGTATTAATGTGAAATTACTTATTTCAGGCATGATTTAGTCAGCGTTATTTACCAGAGCAAATGTGAATCCTAAATTTTTTCTTTTGTGCTTCAGATGCAGAAAGAAAAAGTTTGTACACACTGTTTCTCGAGTCTGTGCAGTCCCGTCTTCGACATGGGGAAGATTCCTTTGCAGATATCATTACTGAAGAACAGGCTACCAAGGAGAGTTTGATTAAGATGCAGTCTATAGCAGAAAGACACCTGGAGCTGGATGATGTTCACGATCCCTTGCTGGCCATTAACTTTGCAAGGTAACACACATTTGCAAGATTGGTGACAGTAGGAGTCTCAGAATCTGTGCACTGTCCAGTAACTGTTTATGATGTTCAAGTAAAACTTTTTCTCTTAAAAAACAGTAACAACAAAGCACACAAAGCTTTTGCTTTAAAGAATGTCAAAGAATGGCATTCTTAAAGTTTTCTTTTTGGTAACATTTGACATTTTTGCTACTTCATGTGAGGTTTTAGGTCGTATTTGTTAACATTAGCACATTGATGTAGATTTGCTTGCCTTATAGAAAATAGTTCAGAAAAGGGAGGGGTTTTTTTTGAAGGCTTTGGTCCTAGGTAAATGCTATGTAACATATTAAATTATATTCTTTCACTGATTAAACTGAAGCTTGGAAGTATCGCACTTTAAGAAGCCTTAATTTTCCAGGGCTACTCTAAAATGAATACCATGTAATAATCATAAGTTCTTAAAGTTGTTATTTAATAAATGATGCTCTAGGGGAAAGGGGGAGGGAAACAACATGAATCATGTAACCATGGAAAAATACTTAAATAAACAAAAAATAAAAATTGTAAAAATTTAGACAAAATGAAATATTTGAGAATCTAAAAAAAAATTTTTAATGATGCTCTAGGAGCCCAAAAGAACAAATAAAACTTCCAGAGATGCTTGAATTTAAGAACAACAGAGAGATTTTCACATACTTAAGTACTATTTTTATGATATGACTTTTGATACTTTTATGATACTTCTGAAGAGAATAAGTAGGCATAAAAATGAGTTCATGCATACCTACATCTAAATAATTCATCTGATGGCAGCAGTAAGAAATCAAGATTTATATGTTTATTTTAAAGGTTGTATTTGGAGCAGAGTGATTTTCATGAAAAGTTCACTGCTGGTGATATTTGTATGGATAGATCATCTGAATCTGTGACATGCCAGACTTTTGAACTAACGCTGAGGTCCTGTCTTTACCCTCATATTGATAAGCAGTATCTGAAATGCTGTGGAAATCTAATGCAAACTTTAAAGAAAGATTACAAGTAAGATGGGAAATGGATTTTAATAAAAAGGGTTGGTTGTTTATTGTATTTTAAAAACAATTCAAAAGATTGGACTTATTTTCCAAATTTTAAGTTCATTTTATAATTGATGTATTTGGAGCAATTTGCCTTTGCATACATTATTTAGTATTTTTTATTATTATTAAATAGTGCAGAAAACTTTGTTAGTCTATTTAATGTGGTACAGAAGGCAAAATTTTTCATGCTTCTAAAACTTGAGATTGGATTTCTAAAAGTTGTTTTGTCTGTGTTTTTCCCATTTAGATTGGTTGAATATCTTCAGGCCATGAGAAATTTTTTCCTACTTGAAGCTGGAGACACAATGTATGACTTTTACACATCAATTTTTGATAAAATAAGAGAAAAAGAAACCTGGCAGAATGTTTCCTTTCTTAATGTTCAACTCCAAGAAGCAGTTGGGCAACGTCATACTGAAGACAGTTCACGGTAAAATGTGGGAGGTTTCATAATAATCATGACAGGATATCTCACTATCAGTTTTTCTTTACCTTTCAGTTTGGGATATAAATGTATGTAAGTGTGTTTTTATTAAGTGTATGATGCAATTAGAGGAGCCAGAGCATTGGAAGGGATCTTGGAGGTCATCTAGTCCAACTTCCTCATTTTATAAATGAGGCCCAAGGAAGTTAAGTGACTTGTCAAAGGCCACACAAGTACTTGACATCAGAGGAAAGATTTGAACCCAGGTCTTCTGTTTCTAAAGCCAATTATCTGTCCATCATACCCTATTGTATTTTTAAAAAACTCTTAACTTTTGTCTTAGTATTAATTCTAAGAGTGCAGAGTGGCAATGACTAGGCAATCTGGGTTAAGTGACTTTCCCAGAGTCACATAGCTAGGAAGTATCTGAGATCAGACTCAAGACCTCCTAACTCTAGGTCCACTCTGCTACCCATTCTGCATTTTTTAAAACTCTTGCCTTCTGTCTTAGAATAGATACTAAGTATAGATTCCAAAGCAGAAGGGCAGTAAGGGCTAAGCAATTGGGGTTCAGTGACTTGCCCAGGGTCACAAAGCTAGTAAATATCCAAAGCCAGATTTGAACTCAAGAAGAAGAGTCATCCTGCCTTCAGGCCTGATACTTTATCCATTGTGCCAAAAAGTTGCCTCTGAATTAACTTGTCAGGGACACTGTAGATGTTGTTCATGGTGTGGCTATGATTCACACTAGATGATTTCTAAGATTCTTCCAAGTATCAATTAATAAGTCACCAGATATTTGTTTAGCACATACTTTGTGTCAGTCATTGAGGCTAATAAAATAGCAAACAATGATGAAACAGAAAAATCAAGAGGACCAGTTAAGTAAAGAAATATATAATAATGATGGAAATATAATTTGGGTCCATATTGTGAAGGGCTTCAGATATCATAGAGAGAGTTTATTTTTGATCCTACATCCTACAGGGAGGCAATGGAGTTTAATAAGTAGAAGAGTGACATGGTAAACCCATGTGTGGGATGGACTGGAGTAGAAGAGGTCTGAGGGAAGCCAAGCATTGGGGAGACTTGCAGTCTAGGTGAGAGATAATTAGGACCTGAACTAAGATGGTTGACTGTGTTAGTGGAGTAAAACAGACAGATAGGAAAGAAGTAAAGATAAAAACAATAAAATATGACAACTTTTGGATATGTGAATTAAGTAAGAGTGGAAATTAAATGATGCTGAGATTACAGATGTGAATGATTATAAGGATAGTGGTGCCACTGATGAAAAAAGGGGAACTTGAAAAAGGGATAGATATTTTGGGAAAAGTTAATAAGCTCTATTTTGGACATTTGATCAAAGATTTAGAGCTGGAAGGGACCTTGGAGGCAATTGAAACTGACCTCCTCATTGTCATTCCCCCTCACTCAGTAAACTTCAATTGTTCCCTATTACCTCCAGTCTTAAATAGAAAGTCCTCTGTCTGGTTTCTGAAGCCCTTCATAATTTCCCTCTTCCTGACTTTCTAATAATGTGGTCATGCCACTAATTATCCCATTATTTTCTTCTCTTAACACATTCCAGCTTATTATAGTTCATTCTAAAATGTAGCTAGAATTAATTGCATGTAGTCTTTCAGATTTATTGTTGTATATATTTAGGTTGATGATTGTTGGTTACATATTTATTATAAATAGAATCTCCCTCTTCTGGAATATTGTATAAATTATTTATGTAATACTTTCTTTGACAATATATTAAAAAGTTAAATCATTATATGCAAAAACTGAATGCTTTTAATCTTTAAAGATAATAAAAATATTTTATTTACTAAAAACTATTTTGGATAATGATGGAATAGGTTTATGAACTCAGACTTGGAAATGTCTTTATTTAGCTTATCAATATCTTTTGAAAATGTTGACCCAACTAAGAAGAAACTCCCTGTTCATATCTTGGATGGCCTAACATTGAGTTACAAGGTATATAATTATCTTGATTACAAAAAAAATTGCTTTCTCTTAAAAATAATTCAGGAGAACATAATTATTTTCCATTCACTTTTCCTGCTTTTTCCCCTTAGGTTCCCTGGCCTGTGGACATTGTTATAAGTTTAGAATGTCAAAAAATTTATAATCAGGTGTTTCTTCTTTTATTGCAAATAAAGTGGGCCAAGTACAGTCTAGATGTTTTACGATTTGATGGTAAGAAATAACAGTTAATTGTCAAAATTTAAAGTATTAGTAATATTGTTTTTTATATTTTCTTCATACACACAAACATTGAAATGATGCCTTTTATTTTTTTCATTTTTTATTTTGAATATTTTCCCATATTTACATGTTTCATGTTCTTTCCCTCTCCCCAAACCCCCCTAAGGTTTTACATGTATCATTGATTATATTAAGCCCTAATTCCATATGAAATGATACCTTTTAATTAATGATTTTATTCACTATTTAAAGTTGAAGATAAATCCCCATGGATATTTAGGTAGAAGTAAAATTGAAATGCTATAACTTAATTTAGAATTTAACCAGAACAAATACCCTTCTACCTAGGTAATGTCAGTAGAAGCACTGGCAAGGTTGTTTTTCAAATTAGAAGTTAATGTTAATGAGATATGAGTTTTGAAAGAATAGGAAACTTCCCATTATCTTCCTTTCCCAAGCTATTGAAATTTGAACCCCTTTCTCTGCCATTTTCAAAGTATCCCTGTTTGGTACATCCTTTGAAATGTAAATAACCACTTCCTTCAGAATTCCAGACCATCTGTAATGATAAGTATAGTGCTCTATGTAGATGAGCTTCCCACCCACTCTGCCTTCTTTTTCTTCTCTAGAATTGGTTAGTACTGCAGAAAAGCCACCTACTAAAGAAGGACCATTTTTTGAACAGGACACTCTTGCTCAGTTTGGACCACAAAAGGAACCTGTAAAACAACAAATTCATCGAATGTTCCTCTTGAGAGTGAAGCTTATGCATTTTGTTAACAGCTTACATAACTACATCATGACTAGGGTATGGGCCTATGCTGATTCATTCCTTTTCTCATTCTTATTTCAGATAAAAGGAACTATTTAGCATTCCTTGTAACAACATATGAGCCCTCAAAATGTTTATGATCTAGATGGGGGGAGGCACAGGATATAATTATAAAATAATATGATTAATTCCTTAAAACATTATAAACCCAAGTGAATATGATTCAGAACATAACTATTTTCCATTCACCTTTTCTGCTTTTTTTCCCCCTCTAATTGTATGTGCTTACACAGCATTCACTTTTGTGCAAAATATGTCTTGAGCAATTTCCCATTAATGTCAAGAAAATTTTATGTCAAATGGCCATGAAGAAATAGAAGAGTATAAGGGGGCAGCTGAGTAGTTCAGTGGATTGAGAGGCAGGCCTAGAGATGGGAGGTCCTAGATTCAAATATGACCTCAGACACTTCCCAGTTGTGTGACCCTGGACAAGTCACTTGACCCCCATTGCCTACCCTTACCACTCTTCTGCCTTGGAGCCAATATACAGTATTGAATCCAAGATGGAAGGTAAGGGTTTAAAAAAAATAGAAGAGTATAGAAAACCTTGAGTAATTTATTTTGTAAATTTACAAACTTAAATGTTTTGAAGATGGGTTTGAAACAAATTTGAAAAAATAGTAAAAAATTCCATAAAATTTATACAAGTTCAGGGATGAAAAAAACAATGACTAATTTGAGAAATTAAAGCTTCTTATTTTTCTTTTCCAAGATTCTTCACAGTACAGGTCTAGAGTTTCAGCATCAAGTAGAAGAAGCAAAGGATTTAGATCAACTGATTAAAATCCATTATAGATATTTGTCTACAATTCATGATCGATGTCTTCTAAGAGAAAAGGTATAGAAAATAAAATTGGAGATACTTGCTGACTGAGGCAGCAATGGGAATTGTTAATCAGGCAATTTATCTGGTTTTGATATATGATGATTATTAATGGATCACCAAGGTCTGTGCTCCTGAGATGGTTATGTCCTGGGAGAAATGTTCTTTTCTTTTATAAAAGTTAGTACTACTTCTTATTTTTAAAAGAGTAATTTCCTATATTTGGTAGAGGCATAGTTTAAAATTTTTTCTAATTGTATTTATAACATTGAGCAAATCTCAATGCATTGACACTTGACTGCCAAATTTTATAACTTGGAAAAGGTTTTGGGACAGCTAGGTAGTCCAGTGGATAGAAAGCCAGACCTGGAGACAGGGGGTCCTGAGTTCAAATGTGGCCTCAGACATATCCTAGCTGTGTGATCCTCGGCAAATCACTTAATCCCAGCTGCCTAGCTCTTACCACACTTTTGCCAAATCAGTCCTGGAATTGATTCTGACAGAAAGCCAGAAGGCAAGGGTTTGGTTTTTTTTTTGTTTTGTTTTGTTTTGTTTTGTTTTTTAAAGAAAGGTGTCCAGGAGATAATGGTCTGGGTAGTTAGAACATAGTATTGCTAATTAATGTCTGCCTATTCTGTGGCAGCCTGGTTCAATTTCTGGATTTTTTAGTGCCTTAGACACAGTAAGTGTTCAGTAAATATTGATGATAATGTTTCACTATCACTTTATTTAAAATGAATGCAAAATGTTTCTATCTTTTGGGGGATAAATCCTAATGATCAAAATTATAGCCGTCAAAATGGATGTTTATTTTTGTATGTCTAATTCCAAACAGGTGAGTTTTGTGAAGGAAGCTATAATGAAAGTCCTAAATTTAGTCCTCATGTTTGCAGATCGTTGGCAAGCTGGTTTGGGAGCCTGGAAGTAAGTAGGAGTCATTTTAAAAATATTACTATTTTGAATGTTTTAGCAGATTGTGTTGGGTTTATTTTGTAGTAGTTATGTTTTTTCTCTTGAAACACTTACTTAGGCCTTAATACTTATTTAAAAAGAGTTAAGTTTGATATTTGATATTAAATTTTATGTATACATATATATTCAGAAGGTTAAATGTTAGTAAGAAAAGTCTGGAGAGAGTTCTTTAGAAAAAGTTTTTGCACTAACAAACATGGTAATGGGCTGATCTTAAGTAATATTTCTTCATTTTATTTCACTTGATAATATTTAATGATAGCGTGTTTGGTGGACTTGAAAAGCTAACATTAAGGCATTTACTATTTGCTGATTCACATTTTTCACTTGGGTTTGGAAAGCTCAGGTTAGACAGACTAAAATTCAAAGAGACTTTGGTTTGAATGTAGTTCTTTCATCTTCCTGCTCTATCCTTAACTAAGAAACATAATTTTTCTACTTTGTTTTCTTATTTATAAAATTAGGATAATGATCATTCTGATATTTCTTCTGAAAATGTGAATTGTTTCACACGATTGTTAAAGAATCACAGAGATAAGAAGTTGCAAGGGACCTTAAAGAACTTCTAGCCTATTCCCTGATCTTAGTATGCCTATTGTCTGCCATATTTTTAAGGGCTTATTCAGCCTCTACTTGAAAACCACCAATGATAAGAGGCTCACTTCCAGAAAATTTATTCCCTATCATTTCTGGACAGCTTTGATTTAAATCTACCTACTTGTAGCCGGGATCTACTATTTCTAGTTGTGCTCTACTGTGTGTAGTGAAAGAAAACAAATCTAATTCATCTTTTAAACATTTGATGATGACAGCCACTGGCACCAGCCTGAGGGCCAAGATCTGGGGTTGTGTTCTGGCCCTGTCATGTGCTGGTAATGTTAAGCTCTCTAGTTCTCTTTTCCTTCCTTTGTAAAATGAGGATAATATGCAGTGTTCCTAAAAGCCCCTATGTGCACTGCCTATCTCCCAGAACTGTTAATCAAATGAGATTGTGTCTGAACATATTTTATAAACCCTAAAGTGCAATGTAAATGTAAACTTAATTATTTATTATAACAGTCAAGTCCGCAAATTTATTTAATGCTTAATATGCTAGGGTTTGAGGGCAAATTAAAAAAATAAAACAGTCCTTGCCATTAGTTTAGTTTAAGTATTAGTTTATAATTAGCTTAATAATTATTAGTAATGTTAATTACTAATAATTGTTGATTTTCATTATTAGTAAGTTATATCTTTAGGCTAAATATTGTGGTTCCTTCAACAAGTTTATTCATTGTCTTACCAATTTGGGGGTTTGTATGAGGTAAAATTTCAGTGTGTTTTCATTTGTATTTCTCTCATTATTTGGAGTGGTCTTTCATATAGCTGTCAATCATTTTTAATTCTTCTTTTGAGAATTATTTGTTCGTGTCCTTTGACCATTAATCCAATGGAGAATGGCTCTTAGTTTTATATATGACATAGATTCTTTAATCAACAGGCTAGAATCTAGTAGGATTTCTGAATGCACCAAACTGTACTACCATCCTGTCTACATCCCTGTTCTTTTTTTCATGGGAGTCGATGGAAAAGCTTCATTACATTTCTTGTTAACATCTAACAAATTATTAGAATTAGAATATTCTCCTTGTTTAATAGGCTTGTAACTGTGTTTAACAAGAAGTAAAGTTAATATGGCATATGTTGTTATTATTCAGCACATACTGATTCCTAATGCTCATCTCTTCTTTTTCTAAATATTCATAAACCACACCTTAAATAATGTTTGATCATATTACATTGTCAAGTACACTGACCTAGAGTGAAAAATCTACCTTGTTTCCCCTTTTCAAAAATAAGGATAGTGGTTTATCTGCCTTTAGTTCTGCAGCACTTGAGCTGTGGGAATTGCTTTTGCCACAAATCTTCAGAGATCAACCACAGAGTTTAAGCAATCATATCCACAAGTTCTTTTTGTGCCCTGGGTTATAGATTACCAGGAGTCCCAAATTCATTGAAGGTATTTATCTTGGGTTTCAGTTTTCATTGTTAAAAATAATTTTTATTCTATTTTACTCAATTGGAAGATAATTAGGAGTTGCATAGTTTGGGTCCTTTATCATGATCTCACCTTCTTTTCTTGATCTCAATTCTTCCAACATTGCTCCTTTGTCCCTTTTTGTTGATTATTCTTAGCATTTTATCCCAAGGGTTAGCTCATATTGAACTTTATATTTCCTGACATTATTCACATAGGACTGTGCCTCTCTCTGGATTCATCCTCAGTTACCTGCCTTTACCTCTCCTATATATCCTTTTAAAAAATCTGAACTTGGGGGCAACTGGGTAGCTCAGTGGATTGAGAACCACGCCTAGAGACAGGAGGTCCTAGGTTCAAATCCGGCCTCAGACACTTCCCAGCTGTGTGACCCTGGGCAAGTCACTTGACCCCCATTGCCTACCCTTGCCAATCTTCCACCTATAAGTCAATACACAGAAGTTAAGGGTTTAAAATAAAAAAAAAAAATCTGAACTCTTTGATGAGCACCCTTTATAGCCACATCAGTCTTCACCATTTATTCCCCCTCAGACTTATTTGTGATTGTTTCCTGGGAGGGTGAATATCTTTCTTCAACCTATTTTTTAAAATTTTGTTTTGTTTTGTGCCATGGCTTTCTTGTGTAACCTATCTCTGAACTCTCTAAACTAGAATACACTGTAGACTATTCATTGTTCTCCTCTTTATCTGTATGAACTCTTAACTTCCTTCCTAGGTTCTCACCATCATCACTTCATCAGTAATCTCTTTCTTAATAGTCAGAATCACTTCCATTATAATGTATCAGTAAGTCTAGTCAGGAAGTGATCAACTGCTCCACTTCCGAGAGAGTACTCTGGCACGTGTAAAGATTATTCAAGTCCTACATCAAACTATTCTGCCACTTTTTGTTCTGAACCAGAAATTTGTTTTCCATTTTCTGTAGTTAGTCTATAACACATTCCTATCTTAACATCACTTATTTTTTTCTTCCATTGAACATCACCAGAATATATTATGTCATGCTTTCCCTCTCGGGTTCATATATTTTCACATAGGTGAATATCTCCTTTTTGTAAAATACTATTCTGCTACCCCCTCTATCTGATGTGTCAGATTTGTCATATCTTGCCTTGAGCTAATTAGGCAAGTCTCTTGGTGGGAAGGGCAAATGACACCCAGAGAGGAAGTGTGGTATAAGCAAAGAAGGGATGAAGAGTAAACTGAAAAACCAGCCCATGTTTCTACCAGAATATCTGAAGAATGACAAAATCCAAGGGGAAATATATGGGAAAACTGGTTACCAGAGCAGATTCAGGCTTTAAAGTCTGTTCTTGATCAAGAAGCAAACTACCAAAGACTTACCATACAAACAGGGTCAAGAGTGAGGTTCATTATGTAGCTTCTTTACTTTAGTTGAGTGTCAATCCATGAACATAAAAATCTGTACCTTTACATAGTATTTTAGTCTTGAGTCACATTCCAGGACTCTGTGATCACCAAAACTCTATTATGTCTATAAAGTTGTATTTAGATCTCTAGCTCACTTTTTTTAATTGCCCATAATCTTTGCTATATATATTCATCTTAAGGACCAAAATATTATTTCTGCCTCTTTTCCTACTCATAGTCTCCTGAATTCTTGATTAATTTCGCTACTACTTTTTGAGTGTCATAAGTTTCCAGTATTTGTATCCAAATATTGTTTCCATTATTTGGATAGGTAGCTATATCTACTTAGACCTTTCTCTTGTTAACTTGGAAATAACACAGAATTACCAAGTAATCAATAAAACCCCCTCTTTAATCAGGAATAGGGATAGGGTCCAAGTATTTGGTCATTACACAGAGTCAAACTCTAAACATAAACACCATACAAAACCAAAGGCCTTGAGACTTTGGGGACCATACCCCTGGGAGAAAGCACCACACTAAATGCTCTCACCACCCTGGGAGAACACACACTAGTTACTTTCTCCAGGAAGGAAAGGAAATTGGGAGTCCTTATATCCTCTGGATAATTAGGTATCACAAGCAAGCTTGTAAACCTCTTTGCAGCCAGCAACTAGAGTATTAAGAAGTGTCAGCTGTAACAAATCAATGGTAAAGGTCAAACTAAGAAACTAAGCTTCATGAGAGGAAAACTTTCATCCAGTAGAGAAGCCTCTAAAACAAAAAGGTGCTTAACATACAAACCAAAATAGGGGTTCTTGGCACTGGGATTCCTCAAAGGTAAGAGTAAACTGGGTTATCCAAAAATCCACTTTGACACTCCCTTTCCTGTCTTTTGATTTTAAAGTCATTTTAACCAGATCAATTATTAGCAAATATATTCTTGCTGACCCTTGTTTGACTCAATATAGTACTATTTGGTACAGTACAATAAACTTTGTACCTACTATGTGCCAGGCTTTGTACCAGTACTGAGCCTACAAATTTAAAGGAAAAAAAAAAAAGGCAGCAGTCCCTGCCCTCAGGAAACTTACAGTCTAGTGGTAGAAAACAGTGCACCAAAAGAAGTTGAAAAGGAGAAAAAGACTTAATATTGATGGAGTTGTAACCAAGCAGAGCCTTTGGTTGGAAATGAAGAGAAGCCTCCAACTTCTGAGCCCCCTTATCAATAAAGGTTTTGGGAGGAGTTTTTTGCTCTGCCCTCTAATTCTCCAATTAAGGAAGAAGCAGCTGAGGGTATGAAAGAAGGGTTGAGTACCAAAGTTGATGCAGTTTCCAAGATGATGAGATTTCAGGTAATGAGCTTATCCTGGGGGGAAATATTATATTAGTAGAGTCAAAACCAAGCACAGCAGCTAATGGGAAATGAAGAGATGACTAGAAATTCACTTCAGATTCACTTCACTTGCTGAAAGTACATCATTCCTCTGTCTTAGGACCCAGGTGTCAAACAGGCCTGATGATGGCCCACAACAACCCTGAGTGAGGCTGGAACCAGATTTAAAAATAATTGAGATATATGTAACAAAATACAATAAAACAGATAATGTTAATTCATGGTTTCTCTAAGTCATTGTGGTCTGTAGGAAGCCTTATGTATGGTTTAGTGGCCTTTATTCCTATTTGAGTTTGACACCAGTATTGTAAGCTGTGATCTGAAAGCCAAATTCTCTTTTCTGGTGAAATCTTTTTAGCCAGCTGTTCATTTCCCACATGCTGCTTTTCTCTTTTAAAGGCCATGCCATCAATCACCATCAGTGATAAACACCATATGTGAGTCTTCCTTCATTCAGTTAATGAACAATTCATTCTTCCCAGTAAATTGAAGCTCCTTTACCTTTTTCTCTGTCAGAAAAACCAATTTACACTTAACTGGTTGGGTTTTTGTTTGTTGTTTTTTTTTCCCAAGTAACAAGCATTTACTTTCTCTCCTTCCACTCCAACCTCCCATCTACCCACCCAACTCCCATGAGAGGAAAACCCTTGTAACAAATTTGCAGTTAAGCAAAAACATTCTACTATAGTCATGTCCCCAAATGTCTGTCTCTTCCTGCTTATAGTATCTGTGCTCTGTTAGCATCAGTCGTCCTCTGGAATTGTGGTTGGCCATTGCATCTATCAGAGTCTTCCAAAGTTTTGACTTTGCATGGTACTGTATAAATTATTTTCCTGGTTCTGTTAATTTCACTTTTTTTGATTCATACAAGTCTTCTCAGGTTTAGACTGTTAAACCATTCATTCTGTCATTTCTTATGACAGTGATATTCCATTACATTCATATACCATGAATATTCATGAACTGTTGATGGTTCAGTCATTCTGGAAAAAGTAATTTTGTTACTATGCCCCAGAAGTTATTAAACTGTGCATACCCTCTGACTCAGTGATAGTACTACTGGGAATTTGACTTTAAAAAAGATCACTGAAAGAGAAAAAGGACCCAGATGTAGAAAAATATTCAAATCAGTGTTTTGTAGTGATAAAAATTGGTAAACTAAGGGAGTGCTTATCGATTAGGAAATTACTGAATAAATTATAGTTGTCTCACCTGTTTGATGTCTTCAGTTTTTTACCACCATCTCAGGAACTCCAACTTTTATAGCATAGCAAAGTACTTTCTTTCCCAATAATCTGGTCCCTGAGATAAGAATAGACAGTGATTAGCAGCAGCCCATTTACCTCTTCCTTCTGGCATTTCTCTTTGGCTGCCTGTTTGGCCTCTGTTCTAGTCATACCCTATATTCAGTGCCTTACTCTAAGAGGATGAGAATACATTTCAAACCTGATCTCGTATAAACTTTCACAATATCTTAATGAGTTAGATTACTAGTGTCTTCTGTGTTCTGTGAAGATAAAACTGAAAATAGGATGGTCAGGTCACTTTGACCCTTTTAACTCTATAGTTGAAAATGAAACAGAACTCATTTGTGCCTTATCATAAAACTCAAAATATACTTAAAATGCACTTTTTCTGATAAAGGACTGAGCTAAACTAACATCTGATATACCAACAAGATAAAAAAACAATAGCATTGGTGCATTAAAATGCTTCATTAAACGATTGGATTTTACTTTTTATTTCTGTGATTTCATTGGTATAAGGAACTTCCAGTGCAGAAACCTCCTCTGTCAATGGAGATCAACTTCTGGTCTTTACTTTCACTTCCATTCCTCTCTCTTCTAAAGTCTACATTCTGGCTTCCAACTTCATCAATGACGTCATGATGTCGACAAAGTTACCTCTGTTCTTTTAATTCCTAAATCAAATGGCTTTTTCTTAGCACTCATCTTTGTTTTTTTAAACCCTTATCTTCTATCTTAGAATTGCTACTGTGTATTGGTTCCAAGGCAGAAGAGAGAAGAGTAGTAAAGACTAAGCAATGAGGGTTAAATGATTTGCCCAGGGTCACACAGCTAGGAAGAGTCTGCAGCTAGATTTGAATCCAGAACTTCCCAACTCTAGCTCTGGTTCTCTATCCACTGAGCCACCCGGCTGCCCCAGCCCTCATCCTTCTTGACATAGCCACTGAGTGTGTCATTCATGCTCTTCTTTATGCTCTCTTCTTTCTGGAATTTTGTGACACTGTTCTCTCCTGTTTGTTCTACACTTCTGAGTACTCTTTAGTTTTCTTTGCTAGATCTTCATCTAGGTCACCCCGGGCATCCCCCAAGGCTGTGATCTCATCAGCTACTGTGGAGTCAGTGATCATCTGCATGCTGATGAATGAGCCTATTTTAAGACATTTTGATGAACTATCATTTGGACAAAGAGTTAGCTATATATGGGTGCAAAAAAAATCAACCGTACAAGGATGGGATGAAGGAGTCCTGGGCTAGACAAAATTTTTGTGAAAAATATCTCAAAAGTTATAAAAGGAAACTTCAGGCATGAACCAGATAGGATGATCTCAAAGGTCCATTTTAACTCTGAGAGGCGATGTTATAGATTTTGTTTTAATCTTTGATGTACTTCATACTTTGTGTGCATGATTTCATTGCTATCTTTTAATTGAAGTTGTATTCTCCTTTAGGATGGAATCGATTGAAAAGATGGAGTCAGATTTTAAAAACTGTCATATGTTTCTTGTAACGGTCTTGAACAAAGCAGTCTGTAGAGGATCCTTTCCACATTGTGAGTATATGTAATCCGTTAATATATTTAAATGTCTTTTTCAGACATGATTATTACTATACAAAATTGAGATTTTAAAAAATATTTTTAACAGATGTAATTCATTTACATAGCATGCATGATTAAAGGTATTATTAATATTTGATATACCAGATTGACTTTTGACTGGTCATAGTGAATTCTCACGATGTACAGGCATGGTGCTTTTTATAGTTTGGAAAAGTATTGTCTTCATAATGATTCTGACATAGGAAAAGCAGAAACAATTTTGCTTCTTAAAATAGCCTTGTTTATAAATCACACATGAAATCATCAAATACGTTATAGACGTATGTATTCCCTCTACAGAGAAAAATGTAAGCACCATCTGTTATACCTTTAGCACATTTTCCTTAAAAACAGATCAGCAGTCCATGAAAATATCAGTAGATGATAGAAACTAACAGCTTGTCACACATCACGATTGTCCTGAAAGAAGCTCTTCATTTTTCCCTTGAGGATTATATTTATGATAATTTTTATCACAAGAGCAGAGTAAGGCTCTTTATTGTATCTTTAATATCACTGAATAGCTCTAGATGGTGTTCTTAGCATTTTAAACAGCCACACAACCACTTAACAGTTCTGTATTGAATTTTCTTATTAGTCATATAACAAAGTAAATAATTAAATAAATAAAAAGACTGTACCCATAGTTAATAGACAGAGTTGACAATTTTTTCCACACTATTGGCCACTTTATTTTTTATTTTAATATAAATCAGAAAAGTTATATGGGATTCATTTAGGCAGCTATGCCATTTGGAGGGTTTTACTACTCTTCTTAAAAATTTTTGAAAGTTATTTTGATTTTACTAAGATAACTCTTAGACAAAATGTGGGCCTAACAGATTGGATAACAGGGTATATGAAATAAGCAGGCTTGGAAAGAAGCTACCTGATGAGACATAGTGAATGGAAACAAACCTGTATTGTAGTCACCTTTTTGACATATTAGTTATAAAGTTTGGTGAGTTGAATGTTTGCTACAGTTATCTATTGAAAATGTAGTTTTACTGTGTATGATATGATAATAGCAGTTGTTGCCAAATGTGTTAGTTTTATGGGGTTTTATACCAGGTGCCACACAATAGTATGATTATAGCAACATTACATCAAGAATTCAGCTTAAACTATGATGTAATATGTAGCTGGATTGATGCAAGATGATGTAAAAAAAAAAAAAAAACCTAGGCTTTGAAGGGGATTATTAAACCTGGATTATCGTTTAGTGGTTCTACATTGGGGAAAATCACATTTCTGGCTTCAATTTTCTCATCTCTGCAATTGGGAGGATTGCCCTAAAAGTTCCTACCAAACCTGAAGTCCTCAAACTCTAAGTATTGAGACTGAGACAGTGGCCATTTATCCAAAAATACAAATTATTAATAGAAAAATTTGTCTTTACTTGAGTATAATTTTTACTACTTATTTAAAATTAAATCAGATAAACATGAAAACCCTTCTATTTCTAAAGTTATTATTAAAGTTATTGGAGACTGATCTAAACATATTTATTTATTTGTTTTTCTTTTTATTCTGCAGTGGAATCTCTGGCATTGTCACTTATGGCAGGCATGGAACAGAGTTAAGGCATTTTCAGTCTAGTGAATACCTCAAAAAGTTATTCTTGTAGGCTTTATTTTCTTCATTATATTTATGTACTTTTTAGTTTTGTTTAAAGAAATAACTATTGTATAACTGGATAAATATTTTGCTATTTCCCTTCAGAGACTATTGTAAACTATATGGAATTGTGCATATGAAAGTATGTAAATAATGTATATTAAATATAAGGTATTAGTACTTTATTTTTTCCTTTTGTAAGCTATAGATTAATGATATTGTCTAATGTCTCCTAATTAGACTACAAACTGAAATATTTCATATTTTTAATTGCTTATTTTTAAAACAGACTGAAGGCACTTTAAATTCTCATTTTGCTGCTATACATTCAACATAGGATTTTTTAATGTAGTCTTAGACACCTGTTTCCCTGAATGTTGCTTTGAATTCATTTTAACTTCTGAATTACATTTATTTATTTTTTATGTGAGGGCTTCTTGGACACCATCACGGGTAGATTAAATACACTGGCCAAAAGAAATTTCATCTTGTCTAATGTTACAAGTAGAAAATGCTTATTATACTATAGTATCAACCACTAGAACATACTTACTTTTGTTTGCTGTTAGCCAGCAACTTACTTTAGCAGGACAAAATAAAATGTGGTTTATGCAATGTGTTCATATTTTCTTTGTAAATATTAAGGCAGGCTCATGGTCACATCTGACTAGATCTAGAGATTTTTAGTTATTTCTTAAGACAAAAAATGGAAAGAATCCCTCCAGCTCACATTACTAGAGGTCTTTATAGGAAGGGGAGCATGGGAATATCAATTAGTGCTATGTCTCAGGGTATATGTTTCATAGACTTGCTTTCTGAAATAAACCAATTATGTTAAAAACATGCCACCCTATTAAGTTATAGGTAAGTTACATATGTAAGTTCAGTTATCTTTTATTCTTGCTTTAATTTTTGTTAAGCCTATAATATTTTTTCTGATAACTTCAAGCAAATGATATTTATATGTCTTTGAGTTATAGAATATTATAATTGTTAGGGAGCCTAAGAGAGCATCCAATTCATCCTTCTCATTTTACAAATTTAAGAAAAATGTGACCCTGAAGAAGGAAGTGACTAGGCCAAGGTCACATGAAGTTGGAACTAAAAGTAAAGGCTATGTTTCCTGTTAGATTGATTTAGAAATCTAACCTAAAAACAATGTGTAATCATTTTAAATCTATTTCCTAATGTAGCATTTTGATCCTTCACTGATCCTAACCACGTCTCTTAGCCATCTGGATTAACTACACTATACCCAACTATAGCCCATCAGCTCAGTGTGAGCTCATCAATTTTTGCAGGCATATACAAATTTCCTTTATGTTAGAACATTGCATGCTTATGCTCATTTGCTGCTGTTATTTTTTTTCTCAAAAGTTGTTCTTTATTCAGCATAATCATAGAGTTATTTAGTATCCTCTGGTTTTCTTGAGATGAAAGAAACTAGTTTTACACTCTCAACAGTAGATACTAGAAGAGTGTCTTAAAAAAAAAAGTAGAGGTTTAATAAATGCTTGCTGAATGAATAGTAATTGGGTATCTTTTGGCATCCAGCTTTCAGAATTGAAGGTAATATCTAATGAATGAATTCCCACTTCCATAAAGCCGTTTAGTGTATATGGAACCTCCTCTGTCAATGAGAAGTTACTGGCGATATTTTTAGTACAATTTTCCAAAACTGATTTGGGCATAGGACACTTAAGGTTAGGTTTAAAGAAAATCTCCAACCCATAAATGCTAATCTGGGGTAATGCTGTGTGCCTTGGATAAATGGGAAGAAGGTGTTTGAGGAAAGCAGGATATTTTATATACATTAGAGATTTATAACCTTTTCAGATGTCTGGGATGATAGGATTAAAATAATAGCAATTTTTTTTAAACTCTTACCTTCTGTCTTAGAATCAATACTGAGTATTAGTTCTAAGGCAGAAGAATGGTAAGGGCTAGGCAGTGGGGGTTAAATGACTTGTCCAAGGTCACACAGCTAGAACATGTCTGAGGTGAGAATTGAACCCAGGACTTCCCATCTCCAGTTCTCTCTCTCAAACCACCGAGCCACCTCGCCGCCCCCAACAGCTGTTATAATGCTTTGAGGTTTGCAAAGTTCTTTACAGATTTCTCCTTTTATCCCCATCACTAAATAAACTCTGGGAGGTAGATGCTATTATCCCTATTTTACAGAGAGGAAACAGGCAGACAGAGGTTAAGTGACTCACCCAGTGTCCCACAGTTATGATCTCAGTAGGCAAGAGTGCTGAGCTGAATCTAAAATGAAGTTAATAGAAATGAATATAAATTCTTACACTAAAGTTCAACAAAATCAACTTCACAAGCACAAGATGAGCGCGGTACTGCTGGATAAACAATTCACCTAGAAATAGATGAGGGAGGAGGTTAGTGGACCACAAGCTTGGTATGACTCAACAATATATGGGTCAAAAAGCGAACGTGGTCTTAGCCTGCCTCACAGAGCAGTGTGGCACAGTGCAAACAGGTCCAGATTTGAACTTAGAGAACCTGGGTTACCTCTGGGACCTTGGGCATGTTGATTAACCGCTGCCAGCTTTAGTTTCCTCATTTGTAAGATAACAAGTTTGGATCAGATGGACTTTAAATCTAGGATCCAGGACTAACAAGCCCTGCTGTTATCTTCCCTGGTCACTACATTTAGAGTACTCTGTTTAGTTTTGGAAGGGCATTGGTAAACTGGAAAGTATCCAGAGGACAGGGCAGCCAAGATGGTGAAGGGCTTTGAGATCATGCCAAATGGGGATTGTTGAGGAAACTAGAGCAGGTTAGCCTGGAGAAGAGAGGGCTTGCCTGGGATGTGATACTAGCTACGTTTAAACATTTGAAAAGCTATCTGGTGGAAGAGGACTAGATTTGTTAGAGGGCATAACTAGCAACAATGGTTAAAAACCTAAGGCTTAGGTTTCATTTATGAAAAATCTTCTAACAATTTGAGCTATCCAAAAATTGAACAGACTGCCTCAGGGAGGTGGTGGTTTTCCCCTTATTAGAAATATTCAAGGGGCAGCTGGGTGGCTTAGTGGATCAAGAGCCAGGCCTGGGGATGGGAGGTCCTTGGTTTAAATCTGGCCTCAGATACTTCCTATCTGTGTGTCCCTGGGCAAGTCACAACCCAGTTGCCTAACCCTTACCAATCTTCAGTCTTGGGATTGATACTTAGTATGGCTTCTTTTTAACCCTTCTGGCTTAGAATCAATAATGTGCCTTGGTTCCAGGGCAGAAGAGCAGTAAGGGCTAGGCAATGGGGGTTAAGTGACTTGCCCAGAGTCACACAAGAAGTGAATGGGGCTAGATTTGAACCCAGGACCTTCCCCGTCTCTAAGTCTGGCTGTCAATCCACTGAGCCACATAGCTGCCCCACTTAATATCAATTCTAACACCAAAGGTAAGGATTTTAATTAAAAAAAGAAGCTGAATGATCAGCTATTAGATGTTTTGGTACCAGTTGTCAGTAGCCAGACAGATCTTTAGAATGGATTTGATGGCCTCTAAAGAATATCCCAACTCTGAGGGTCTTTGATTCGGTAATTAGGTTTCTATGCACATTCTTAGATGATGCATTCACTAAGTATGACATTTAGCCCTTTAGAAGGATAAATATTGCCAGCATTGAAATTTCCATGTAGTTACATAATAAACAGAAAACATAGTTTGGGAAATGCTGATCTAAGCCCTTAGTGTGGTATTTCTCACATTATTTACCCAGTGCAGGTGGTCCAAGAAAGGTGTGCATAAACATGAGAAAATGAATTCTTAGAAACAGAATAATTTAAAATAGGGAAATAAAATACTAAGGAAGCTCATTGTTTAAGTAAACATATTTAATTCCTAGGGTAAATTCTTCCATAAAGTAAGAGATCCTTTTATGAAGCAAAATTCTCTTGTTCAGATAGCCATAATAGATTAATTTAAGTTGGAAGTATACCTGAAGTGATTGCTTCAGTAATGTAACTCTGGAACTATTTGGTACATTTTCTCTAAAAAGCTCCCTGCTAAGTTTTGAATTTGATACAAAAAACTCTCAAGTAATGCTGATTATAATTCATTATGTTTATTACCATCATGCCATAGCTGGATTTCTCCTCTGACATATAGGGTGTGAGAGCCTGGGCAAATCTCATACTCTGCCTGTGCAACTATCTGAGGCTGTAAATTGCCAAGAAGGAGCTGACCTACTTTGATAGAGAAAGTGCCTCACCACTATTTCCCTAAGCAAATGAAATCACAGGTTAGATTTTTGTTTGTTCGTTCGTTTGTTTTTTAATTTTATAGGGGCAGCTCATGGCTCAATGGATAGAGAACCAGGCCTAGAGATGGGAGGTCCTTGATTCAAATCTGATTTTAGACACTTCTTAGCTGTGTTACCCTGGGCAAGTCACTTAACCCCCTTTGCCTAGCCCTTACTGCTCTTCTGCCTTGGAACCAATACACACTATTGATTCTGAGATGGAAGATAAGGGTTTTTTAAAAAGTTTATTAGCAATATAAATAATAGTGTGGGCCATTTAGAAAATGAAATTAAAATACCCATCTATTGAGATTTAGGTCAAGAAATATTTTAGGGATGGCCTTACCCAAAGGGGTTTAACTAGATACCTTAAAGTATGCTCTCCCCCCACGGACTATAGATTTACATTTTTTTAGAAGCCAAATATTAGATAGCTTTGTAGTTATCGTATATATTTAAAGTTATTAAATAATGACTTTTGAAAGGAAAAGGCATACATTAGTGCCATCTAGAGGCTAAGGGTTTTTTTTAATATGAAATTTAAACAAGTAAATGTAAAACTACAAATACAGTCCTCTTGATTTAGTAATTTTTAGATGAGTTTTATTTTTAAACCATCAGCAAATGTTGGCTATTGTATAAAACAAAAACAATTCTTTCAATGGATTTAGCATCTTGATTATAGAGAAGAAAAACAGTGGACTATAGATTCTCTATCAACTACTAGCTTGATAGGGAATGCTCTTGGACTTACTCTCAATTTTTTCATAAAAACCAGATTTTCTCTAAGTAAACTTTGTTTTCTTCAGTGGTTCTAAAGATTAAGGGTAGAAGAATAACTGAAGTATCATCTTATATAGTCCTTTCCAGGCTCCCATGACTGTTGGTGCCTTTGGCTCTCAGGTCTACTTTGTATGTATGTATATGTTGAGAGTAGGGACTATTTTAAATCTTTCTCTGTATTTATGGTACTTAGTATAGTGCCCAATATATAGTAAATTTCTAATAAACACAGTCAATTGCTTTGTTTATACTTATAACTAGTACAAACATTCTACTTTACATAGAGTTCAGTCTACCAAACATCTATTTTACACTTCAAGTAAATGACAGAGTCAAGACTAGAATTCAAGTCTTTAGACTGGCAGTCCAGCATTCATTTTTTCCACAAACATTTATCCAGTAATGTTGTTCAGTTGCTTAGTTGTGTCTGATATAGCCAGGGTGGTTTCTGGGCAAGGATACCATTTTCTTCTCCAGCAGATCCTTTTGTCAGATAATCAGAAGTTATATGACTTGATTAGGATCACATAGCTAGGAAGCGTCTGGGGTCATATTTGAACCAATGTGGGCTGAAATGTCCCACTAAACCCTGCCCAGTAGCTATAAACATGGAATAATAGTAGTTGATTAGTATGAGGCCACCTTTCAGGTAAAACCTATGGGTTACTTAGATTTACAATTATGAGAAAGCTCCTAATATCACATAACCTAAGATCCTGGTTAAAGGGGTTCAGTTTCCCAGTCACACAGGACTAGGTTCAAACAATGCCCAATTTCTACAATCACTGCCTTCCTTAGAGCCTGCCCAGAAAGAGCAAAATTCGAAAGTTGCCCTGGGATGCTTAACCTATCAACATCCATTTACATTATAGTTTGCTCCCCTGTATCCCCTGTCAAATCTATCAAATGCTGGCTTGACAGAATCAATTAGGGTCCCCAAAAGGTGGCAAGGAAAATGACACAGACACAATTGGGGGTCAGGAGGGCTAGAGGTGCTGAAAGCAACCAGAAGCACTTTATTGAAAGTTACATCTCCTTTTATATGGGGAGAAAGCAAGCTGGGGATTTTGCACAAATTTCCACTTACACAATGAAGGTAAATATTTGGCAAAGTGGTATAATGTAATCTAGTTTGCCTCATTGAGTCTACACAGTTTTCTATAGGTTAACAAATCAGTATGTCAATATGTACAATGGATCTGGTTTACCTCATCAAATCTAGACAGAGTTTTCTATAGGCTAATAAATCAATATGTTGATATGTAACCATCAAACCCAGGTTCCCAGAGAATGCATACATCAGTAGTTTTGTAAGAATATTCAGTTACAGCTAGATGGTGGAAAGGAGAGGTTTGGGGGCCTCAGGTGAAGGGTGAGCGGTGGGTCTAACTTCATCTGAGCTTCTGCCTCGGTTTTACTAGAGTCTGTATTTCTCAGAGCTTTACTCCATGGAGGTCTTTGGGCTTTGCCTGTTACACTCCCCCCACCACAGTGGGCAGAGTGAATCATGGGTAAAGCCACACAGACTAATGTGGACTATGAGTAGAGTGACATCAGTTCCTTGGGAATGACAGGACCACAAACACCCAAACAACCTCTTCCTTAGTAACTAATCCAGTTTAAAAGGCTTCCTGGGAACCCCTCACACCCATTCCTTACCCCTTACTAGCTAGCCCTCTATCTTTACTCTGTTGCTATATTACAATAAAGCTCATCATGAAATCAGCCTGAGCAATCAATTCTCTGGATGACTCCCTATTTTCACTGCGCCCCTATCAGAATGTGGGGCTTCCTGACTTAACAGAGGTTAAGTAACTTCGGAGAGATCTACAAGCAAGAGCTTCCTTTCTTCCCTCTTCCCTTTTCCTTGCTCAGAAGGAGCCGGATGTTATACTCTGGAAGCCACAGAGATCAATGATGTTGCAGCATTTGAGTAGCTTTTGAGTCGGGAAGACCTGGTCTCAAGTTCAACCACCCACTTCCTATGTGATACTGGCAAGTCACCCAACCTCTCCAAATGTCCTAGAGGTTTCTAGTAAAGCATGGCCCTAGAAACTCTGGGGATGTTCATAATCATCAGGTCTCCTTTCTTTTACAGACCAAAGCTAGGCCTGGGGTTCCACTGGGGGAGAATGACGTAGGAGTTGTTTCATTGTGGCTGGAACGAAATCCCTCATGGAAGTCTTTGGTTCTTATGCCTCCTTTTCTATATTTTCTCTGAGATTTTATACATTTTTGCAGTTTCAATGCTATAAAAATGATCTCCAAATCTACTTTGAACCATACTGTCTCTTCCATGCTCCATATCTGTATTTCCATGTATTCCAAGTTTCCTTCTTTTCAGAGGTAGCTGTGGTGTACTATAAAGGGTAATTCTAACTTAAAAGGACATACGCACTAGTGTGACCTGAGGAAATCACTCACTTTTTCTAGACTTCAGTTTTCTTTCGTGCCAAATAGTGAGGCTGGACTAAATGCTTGCTGAAGTTTCTTCAAGCTCTCATCTTGTCCAAATCCTGATTATTTTATTCTAATAATAGTGGATCTTCTTAATCCCAAACCTTAAACATTTAAACTTAACAAATAATGATGAATATTTATCCAGAAATTCTGACTCTGCTATTTCCTCTACCACTGTACCCTCTGGAAAGCCAGGACTTCTCATCCACTTAGCTGGGACTAAAGGATCTCTGGACTTTGTAGTTAGCCCCACAACTGCACACATATTTCAACTTGAGTTTTTTTTTCCCAATTTCCGTTTTATTTGTTTGTTACATTAAAGTTTCCAGTTATCTCCTTCCCTTCCTCTCCTCTTCACACTAGAGAAAGAAACATTTAACCAAAAAAGAAAAAGAAAAAAGAATGTATGTAAAAAACTCTATCTTGCTTGTTTCTAATAAGCTCCCTGAAGGGAGGAGCTCCTTAAGGTCTTGCTTTTGTATTTGTATCCTACTTTTTAGCTCATAATAAATGCTCTCTCTTTCATCCATCTGTCTAAGTATTATTAATTGCAGTACAGCAATGGGGCCCAGGAGAGAGTCAAAGGTACATAAGGACATGTCTATTCTTAAGGAGTTATTTGGGGAGATGAAACATATTGTTACAAGCAAATGATAAAATGATGGAGGAAACAAAGGTTCAATCTCCTGAGCATATCGATTTATTAAGCAATGCATGCCAATTGCCTAACAAATTGGGACAAGGCCCCTTCCTCAGCTTAGGGCTAGGCCCCGAATACAGGGAAAGACAGACTTTTATACATTAAAAATAATTAATCAAAGCCAATCCATTAACAGAAGACAATACATTAGGTAATCTGATCTCTAATTGGAGGAAAGATTAGGGACTTTCCAAGTTGGGAGGGGGAGAGTGAATGGGTACAATTCCCTGAAATCAGAAAAAGAGGGATCCTACTCCTCTCAAGTGTCAAACAATAAATGGGGCCAGTTTTCAGATAAAGCATATGAGTTGCTTGAGATGTAAGATTATGAGAAAATTCCTTGCATCCATCTTAGGATCTGACTACATTTCTGGTCAGCATAACCTAGGTCCAGGGAGTCCAGTTTTCTAGCCATTCTGGACTAAGCTTAAACAATTCAATAATTTTTTCTCCCAATTCTCACAATTTAATAAAAATTTCTCATGAGACAGAATTTGAACTAGGTACATAATTGAATAGAAAGGGAACTGAGCTAGCTCCAGAATTGAGTCACTGGATGTAGTCAGTGTGGTTCACTAAATTCCCACAAATGACCACTTGCTGTCCTAATCCCTTCAATTCCTTCAACATATGTAAATAAATAGAACAAGAGAAATAAGTACAAAAAGTGTTCTAAGAATGCCGGGAAGGGGGCAGCTGGGTAGCTCAGTGGATTGAGAGCCAGGCCTAGAGACAGGAGGTCCTAGATTCAAATCCGGCCTCAGACACTTCCCAGCTGTGTGACCCTGGGCAAGTCACTTGACCCCCATTGCCTACCCTTACCACTCTTCCACCTATAAGTCAATACACAGAAGTTAAGGGTTTAAAATGAAAAAAAAAAAAAAAAAAAAAGCCGGGAAGTCGGAAAGATTTATGAAAGAAGCATTTGAGCTGGTCATGAAGAAATAAATTCTGAAGCAATTTTCTCACCTTAAAGCTCTCTTCACCTCTACATTTAGTCTATGTGAATTGTCAAATTATTTTTCCTCAGACCATGGCTGTAGAGGTAAAAGAAATCTTAGGGACCATATAGTCTGATCCCCTCTTTTTACAGATGCAGTAAGTGATAGAGAGGTCAGGTAACTAAAACACCATTTCCATCATGTCAAGTACATTCATTCATGGCTTTTGGAGATCTCCACATCATCACAAACCTCTCTTTCCAGACTTATTTCACTACTCTACCATTAACTCTTTTCTTTTAACTCTTACCTTCTGCGTTGGACTCTCTACTAATATCTGTTCTAAGACAGAAGAGTGGTAAGGGCTGAGCTATTGGGGTTACATGACTTGACCAGGGTCACAAAGCTACAAAGTGTCTGAGGCCACATTTGAACCCAAGTCCTTCCATCTCAAGGTCTAGTGCTCTGTCCACTGAGCAACCTAGCCACCCCTACCATGAATGTTCAATTTCCAGAAATGTGCTCAAAATTGTAATATCAACTTGTTTCCTCCTTGACCTTTCAATAATTTTTGATCACCACATGGTTCAATAGGAATATGATTGGGGATGTTGACTTTAATTGACCACTCTATTACAAATATTAATAATATAGAAATAAGTTTTGAACAATGATACATGTAAAACCCAGTGGAATTGCTTGTGGCTCCAAGAGGGAGGAAGGGAGGAAAGAACATGAATCATGGAACCATGGAAAAATATTCTTAATTAATTTAATTAATTGATTAAAAAAGAGAGAACAAAAATAATTGTTTTTTTTTATTTTTGTTATTTTTTAAACCCTTACCTTCTGTCCTGGAGCCAATAGTGTATATTGGCTCCAAGGCAGAAGAGTGGTAAGGGTAGGCAATGGGGGTCAAGTGACTTGCCCAGGGTCACACAGCTAGGACGTGTCTGAGGCCAGATTTGAACCTAGGACCTTCCGTCTCTAGGCCTGGCTCTCAATCCACTGAGCTACCCAGCTGCCCCCCCCAAAAAATAATTTTTGATCACCTTTTCCTTTTATGTTCATCCCTTGGCTTCCATTACACTGTTCTTTCTTGGTTCTCCTATCTTGCCAACCACTCCTCAGTCTTCTTCACTTAATCATTGTTTTCCTCCCACCTCCTAAATATATGTTCCCTAAGTCTCAATGTTTTCTTCTTGGGTAATCTCACCAGTTCTCAAAAGACAGATATATCTGATTTTTTTGGCTTCTTGAAATGCCAGTACTGAATCTCTAATTGAAATTCTCTGACCAAACTGTAGCCTCTAGAAAGTATTTACCACCCTACTGTATGCCATTGCTGGGGTCACAAATACAATGAATGATCCCTATTCTCACGGGGTTTACATTTTAGGCAGGAAGGGGGGAAATAAGAATTATCTATCTATATATCCTATCAACATAGCTTATATCTGTATAGGATAAAAATAAAAAAGAACAAATATAAAGTAGTTAAATATAAGGTAATCTGAGAGGGAGGGCACTATCAGTAGAATCATATAGAAGATGGTGTTTGAATTCAGAACTGTGTCCCAAAAGTCATTAAACTACATTATTCCCCTTCACCTAGCAATATCACTATAGACCTATGCCCTAAAGCAGGGGTCGGCAACATATGGCTCTCAAGCCATATCTGGCTCTTTTGAGGGCCAGATATGGCTCTTTCTGCAGGAGCCATAAAGTCAATTTTTTTTTCAGGCGCTATTACAGGAGGGCGCACTGTGGGCACTGTACGACTCTCAAGAAATTACATTTTAAAAAATGTGGCGTTTATGGCTCTCGCGGCCAAAAAAGTTGCCGACCCCTGATCTAAAGGAATCAAAGAAAGAGGAAAAGAACCTGTATGTACAAAAGTATTTATAGCAACTTTTTTAATAGTAGTCCCAAACCAAAAACTAAGTAGGGAATGGCTGAATATATTATGGTTCAGTGAAACATGGAAAGAACTGAATACACTAAAAATGAAATGAGCAGAAAGAAAAGGAACAGTTTATCCAAAACAACATGCAGAATACAATTTATACAAAGCAAGAGCACCAAAAAACCAAGTAACTTTGAAAATGTAAGAATTCTCATAAATTCATTGACAGACTGTGATTCTACAGGGCTAAATATAAAGCATGCTACACATCTGAGAAGCAAAGGACCCCGTGGCCATGGCCAACAGGAGAATTTGTTTTGCTTGACTATGCACAATAGAAAGTTTATTTTTTAATTCAACAGTGCAATGACATGGAAGGAGCAAAAATTATATCACCAATTGAAAAAAATGTAATTAAAACTAAAACATTTAAAGTTTTTTTTAAAGTTAATGAGAGATTTCAATGAGGTAGAAGTGAGGAGAGAGGGAATTCCAGGCATTGGGAAATGAAGTGGCCTTTGCAAGGCAAGGTGACAGAAAGAGTATCATCATGTATGTATAATAGAGAGGACAGTGTGGCTGGATTGCCTAGTGTGGGAGGAAGGTTAATGTAAATAAGGCTGGAAAGATAAACTGAGGACAGATTGTAAAGAGCTTTAGAAGCTAGGCAGCGATTTTTAGATTTTATTCTAGAAGCAAGAGAAAGTCACTGGAGTTCATGGAGAAAATGACATGGTATTCAATCTGTGCTTAAGAAAAAAATCACTTTGGCAGTAATGTGGAAGAGATGGAGCAGGAAGACCAATCAGACTTTAAATAATCTAGTTAATGCTTGAACACATGGGCTGATGGGGAGATTATTGGGGATATAGGTGCTAAACAATAACTCTAGTCCAACTAACAATAATATGGAATTAGGTCTTAATCAATGATACATGTAAAACCCAGTGGAATTGTGCGTTGGCTACAGGGGGTTGGGGGGGGGCTTGCGGGAGAGGGAAAGAACATGAAACATGTAACTATGGGAAAATATTCAAAATAAAAATAAAAAAATTTTAAAATAAATTTTAAAAATATTTTAAAAATAATCTAGTTAAGAAATGATGAGTACCTGAAGTAAATTGGTAACTTTGTGAATAGAGTGAAGGGGTCGTATGGGAGAGTCATTTTTTTCTCTCCTCTCCAATTTATTAAAGAAGGAACCAAGATTATAATGATGCCAAGAAAGAAGACAGTTCTACAGCAAGGAGGGCTGAGGCTTAAATAGCCAGAAAGTTAATGAAGAGACGAAAGGAAAAGGAGGGCAGCAACAATGCCCGCCTGAAGTCAGGGAAGGCAGTTGTCCTACACAGGGACAATTTGTGAGATTAGAAATCTGAGAGATTTGATTGGAGATGAAAAACTTGCAGATTTGGTCAATGATTCGCTATTTGGAATGAGGGACAATAAAGTGCTGAGGAAAATAGAAATTATGATCCTGAGTGAGTGGAAGAAATGGAGTGCTTTTGATAGAAATGGGGAAGTCAGGAAGAGGAACAGAATCGGGAAGGAAAGACAAGTTCTATTTTGAATGTGTTGAGTTTCAAATATCTCAGGGATATTCATTGAAATGCCCAATACGTAATTGGTCTTGCAGCAGTGCAAGACTAGGGCAGTCTATAGAGACCTGGGAGTCATCAGAAAAGGGATGACAATTAAACCCATGGATTCTAATGAGGTTATTACATCATATCATATCATATCATATCATATCATATCATATCATATATTATGAATATAGAGATTGTAGTAAGGGGCTTAGGACACAATCCAAGGGAGCCACTATAGTTAGGGGTGCATGTAATCTGGCTGATAAATCAAAGGAGGAACAGTTAGATAGTAGACTGAGGAGAGTATTGCATGACAAAACCCAGAGAGTAGAATATCTGGGACTAAACAGTGTATAAGGCAGCAAATAAGTCAAGAAGGAACAGGACCAAAAAAAAAATCATAAAATTTGGTAATTAAGAGATTATTACCTGGAGAAATCATAGTGATGAGGTCAATTTTTTCCCCTTATTTACATGATTTAGAGGAACCAGAGAGCAGTTGAAAGAACCCTCCACCTGCTAGTATTTGGGATATGTCTGGAAAACGTATTTAGTAGTAATACTTTAGATTGGAATAGCACTTATTTACTTACAAAGCCATTTAATATATTGCCTCAGTAACCTTGTGGAAAATATTGTGAACGTGGTGCAAGGATTGTTGACATTTTAGATGGGAAAACTGAGGCTCTAAAGAAGTTAGAACCCCAATTACACAGGAATCTAGCCAGGACACCAATCCACTTCTTCCTAGTCTTAACAAATTTGTATCCTGTTGTTTTTAGCACATAAATTTTGGGGATTTTTTTTTTTTTTTTTTTTTTTTTTTTTTTTTTTTAGCAGACTGTGTTTTCTGTGCATTCCTTTGGAGCTGTGTTAAATGAGGCAGGTGAGATTGTTGAAAGGTGTTGTGTACCTTTTGTGTAGCTGTGATAGTGATCTTGCCTTCCCTGGGCTCCACCTGTGGGGCTGACAATAGTGTAGTGGGGCACGTTGGCACCTGATACACTAGAGCAGGTAAAAATGCAATTCCCCAGGTCCCAACTCTTCGACCTGCCCCAACCGTCGGATTTCGGGGATGGTTTTATTTAGGTTAGGGTTTTTTGTTTTCTAGGGGAGGCTTGACAAGTAGGAAACTGTAAGTCTCTTCCAGAGTGTTTAAAGAAGCACATAGAAACAGCCTAGGTGTAGGTTCTCATTCCAGTACATTCATCAACTAAGTTGAGGTTGTAAAACTGGTATTTCATCAGCGTCTCCCACTTGACTTTGAATCCCTGGCACCAAACGCTGTGGTTGGCATTATCGTTTGTTCAACCGAATCCTCCTCTTGCCGATCCTGAGGTAGAGACTCCCAATGGGATAGCGCATCCATTTTCTGAGATTCGAACTTAATGGAAAACTTATCAACCATAGGTTATGACCCTACTCTTTAGTTCTCCCAATACCCCAGAGTTTTCTAGAATATTCCAACCCCCTCCCCATAAAAAGTTTGCAAATCTCTCCAGGCTTTTCTGTAAAGGAAGCAGCCCACGTTGTCTCCACACGGTAGGAGAGCAGGGATACCTTCCCTTTTCTCAGGGACGGCTAGTTTTCTAGCGCAGCTTCCCTCTTAGTTGACTGGGGCTTTTCGTCCCAGTTCCCAAATAAAAGGGCCCAGGCTCCATTTTGTAAAGGCAGGAAACTCCCTTCTCTACCAGCCTAGCAAACCGGGGGCGGGGGAACAATAGCTCGCTCCTTCCATCCTCCTTCTTCACCAGATTGTGGGGGCGTGCTGAGGAAGGGAGAAGGGGGGTGGGGAGAGCTTGTGTATGTGTCTCAGTGTGTATGCATGTATGTGCGTGCACTAGGGAAGGCGGGGAAGGGTACGGACGGAGCTTTGCTCCCTGGACATGGTCTAATGGGTGGCGTGTCCAACCATAGGAGGAGGGAGCTTGGGATGGGGGCGGGGAGGGGACAGGAAGAAAAGCGAGGAAAACTGGAGCTCCGTAGCTGAGGGCCGAGAAGAGAGGAGAGGAGGCGGGGGTGGGGTGGGTAGCCTAGGAGACAGCGTGAGGAGTGGCTTTTGGAGTGACCTGGGGCCGGGCTGGACGGAGCTGGGCGGTGCCGGGGCTGGACTCCCTCGAACCGGACTAGAGAAGGCGGGGCCCGGCGTGTTGAAGGGAGGAAGGGGAAGGGAGCGGACCTAAAGAGCAGGAGGTGGAGCTGTTTGGGAGGAAGGGGAAGGGATGGGATAACAGCCACAGCAGCTGGGGCCGCCTCCGCCGCCGCCTTCGCCGCTGCGGCAGCTGCTGGAGCAGCGAGGAAAAGGAGGAGGAGGAGCCGTCGGGACCGTGTGTGTGTACTTGGGAGGAGGAGGCGGAGGAAGAGGAGAAGGAAGGGTGTTTCCTAGGGCTGTTCCCATTCTGAGTGACTCAAAGCAGGAAACTCCCCAAGACCGGCCAGCCCGGAGCAGGGGAGCGCGGGGTCCCGAGAGCGAACCCCTCGGTCCTGCCCGGGGGGACTAGGGACGCCTTGCTGCGAAGTCACAGCTGGGCAGAGGCGCCTCCCCTACCGCCCGGTAAGAAACTTTTCTCTGCTTCTCTCTCTCTCTCCTTCCTTCTCTCCCTCGGGGCCCGCACCACACGCGGGCCGTGGGAGCTTGGGGAAGAGGCGCAGGAGTCCCCAGTGCTGCTTTCTTCCCACCCCCCAACATTTGCATCCCCCTCCCCCTTTCTCGCTCCCTCACCCTACGCGGTGGTCCCCAGCAGTTGGGCGCAGGGTTTCCATTCTCGTCCAAGCCAGAATTAGGGGAACCCCTTTTTTGGGGGTGCTCCCTGGCGCCTTCCCTGCGGCCAGTTACTGCATCCATGCGCCGGGGCTAGGGTGGAGGGCCAGTTGGCTCCGGTCTGTGCTGCGCGGAGGTGGGATTGCACCCGGGATCCTGCACCGGCCCCCACCGACTCCCTTTGCCCTTCCAAGTTGGCTCAGAGCCTCGATGTCCCTTCTGGAAGGAGCAGAGCCCAGCCCCGGGACTTATTCTTTCTTGGGTTTGGAGGGACCCACGCGTGAAATCCCATCCAGGGAAACCTCACGGCCAAGCAGTGAGTGAGAGTGAGAGTGTAGGTTTGTGTCCGTCCATCCGTCTGTCCCACACCTTCCTGGTTCCCTGGAATGTCACTCCTTGAAATCAACTCCTAGAAAAAGATGGGGTGACCGTGAGGGCAGCCTTATGCTCCAACCAGTGTATATGTGTGTGTTTTAGAGTCTCACATCTTCGTGGTCCTTTGGAAATGCCATCCCTTCAAATAAACTCCGAGAAAAAAAGACGGAAAGGGTGGCTTGGGGCGGATAAAATTAATCCCCCCTGGCTTTGGCCAATGGTTTACTCTTCTACACCGAGCCCTAGTTTACCCTAAGGAGAAAGAGGCCTCGAATTCGGTGTTTACAGCTACCTTTCTGTGAGTCACAGTGGCACAGATTTGGGGTTGTTCGGATAGCATATGGTTCAAATCAGTAGTGGCCAGGTTATTATATCGGAACAGGATAGTAAGCAGCAATTCTTAGAGATCTTGCATGAAATATTTATTTTTAAAATATTTCGTGGCCTTTTTTTCTTGTGTATTCTTTTTCAGTTAACAAACCAGAAAATAGAAATAATTCCGCTGTTTATGGAAGAGACAGTTATTAGGGGTACACTCACCTAGTATAGTGGTGTAGGGTTGGCTTTTTAAGTTTAAAACTTATGTTTTGAACGTAGGAACCCACTTCACATTTGTCTTTACAAAGGTCTCAGAGCACTTGCGAAATTAGAGAATTTGCAATGAAAATCAATTATTGAACACCAGTAACATGTAGAGCATTGCAGATAATAACAATAACTGTCACTTATGTAGTGCTTTAAGGCTTACAAAATGCTTTGTCTTATTTGAAACTTACAGCCCTGGAAAGCTAGTGTTCATATCCTTTTAGTAAACTGAGGCTGAGATGTTAAGTAATGGAAAGGAAAGGGCACTTATGTAAGCCTGTTAATCTTGCATGAAGATGATAGATCAAGACTTTAAACAACTTTTTTAATGCTATGCCTCTCCCTGAGGAGAGGAGATTATTCTAAAGTAAATGGAATTTGCTGGACTGAGAATGTAAAGCAAGGTTTTGCTCTAGCTTCTTGTTGATGTGTTTGGTGCTCAATGGTCAGTTTTTGGAACTATGGAAGAAACACTTTTCCTCCCCTGATATTGAGTTTAAAAAAATAATAATACCAAAAAAATTTCCATATTTTAAATATAAGATGTCTACCTATTAGAAAGGTCACAAATTACGTGGGTATGGGAAAAGAGATGAAAAACTAAAGAGTTAAGTTTAAGCATCATTTTTAAAGCCAGGAGTATTTGATGCCAATCCCAGGGTAGATGTCTTTACAATGACAGACTGTAGTTGCTTATTAAAGCCTGAATTGTATTATTTGTTATCTTTGGGCAGCTGAAGCTTTGGTCTCCCAATATTTAATACTAAAAGACAATTTCAATACTGTATGCCTTAGAATGCCATTTACCATGATTTATGCTCATTTTGGCTTGATGGTGTGAAATGTTAATTAATCTCTATGAGCTGTCTCCAGGGTAGACTTCAACAGTGTTCAACTAGGAAAAATTCCAGTGCATATTGGTGAGTGTGTTGGAACATTTGACCAATCTTGTCATGTCTGACAATTTTAAAAGTGTATCATTATTAAAACTATACATTCTCACGCACATGAGTTAGATTGGCACTTGTTATTTTGTTATTTCTGGAGCACTTTTACTTGACATTTTCTAGTAGAAGGAGTTTTAATGCCACATAAATTAGTTTGGGGCCCAAAAGAAATTAAATCCGAATTTTAAATGGTATTATAGGTAAATACTGTTTCCTTTAAAAAATAATTTTAAATATTAGCATTACAGTTCTACTTTCAAGTCCACTGATGGTCTTCCTTTATAGTAAAATGGGATTATGGTGTTGAAGATTTCCTGGGCCAAAAAAGATTTGTAGGCAGAGAGAGAGAAAGAGAGAGTGTGCGTACACATTTGAATTTGGGACTTTAGTGATCATACCAAGGATTCTTAATCTGGAGTTCATGAATTGTTTTGAATAGTTTAATAATCATATTTTAATATCATTGGTTTTCTTTGTAATCTACGTATTTTATGCATTGAAAAACATTTTATTTTTTTAACCCTTATCTTCTATCTTAGAAACAATACTATATATTGGTTCCAAGGCAGAAGAGTGGTAAGGTCTAGGCAGGTAGGAAGTATCTGAGACCAGATTTGAACCCAGGACTTCCCATCTCTGGACCTGGCTCTCAATCCACTGAGCCACCCTGCTGCCCCTGAAAAACTATTTTTAAAAGACCACTGGTGTCACCAGATCACAGAAGGAGTCCATGTCATATAAAAAGTTAAAAACTGATCTAGTCTATTCCCTTCTTTTTATAGATGAGGCAACTAAGGCCTAGAGATATGAAGTGACTTTTCTTAAGGTTATGTTATTTTTATTAAATGTTATTAAAAATGTTATCCTTTGAGGGGCAGCTAGGTGGTTCAGTGGATAGATAGCATTCTTAAGTTTAAGTTTAAGTCTGGCCTCAGATGATTCCTAGCTTTGTGTTCTTGGGTAAGTCACTTAACCCCCATTGTCTACTCCTCTTCTAACTTGGGACTGATACTCAGAATTGATTCCAAGACAGAAGGTAAAGATTAAAAAAAAAAGTTATCTTTTGGGCCAAATTCCAAAATCACTTATACTGTGCTAGTCTATTTCTTAATTATCATTTAATTAATGGGGATGTTGCAGAAGGACCCATGATTTTGATTTTTTTTTTTCTTCCAGTAATGGCAGTATATTTCCACTGATCCATCCATATATCTTCCTCAGCCCCCTTGGTGACCTATTTGGATAAATCTATTTGAAAACAATCCCCACCTCCTCATCTCACATTCTTCCATATCTCTCTTTGTTTCTCTCCCTCCCTCCCTCTCTCTCTCCCTCTCTTCCCCTTTTCTTTTATCTCTCTCCCCTCCTTTCCTCTCTTTTCCCCTCCTTTCTCTCCCCCTCTCCTCTCTCTCCCCTTCTTTCTATTCTTTCCCCCTCTCTCTCTGTTTCTTTCTATTATTCTCTCTCCCTCTCCTCCTCTCCCCCTCTCCCCCTCCCCTTCCCCACCTCCAGTGAGCAAAGGATTCTGATATTGAAAAAAAAATAGTTTACAGTTACATAAAACAATATGGAAATAATACAACTGCTGTACCAGAGGCACAGAGTGTAACTTGCCCAAAATGATACAGCTAGGTGCTGATTGGTGGGTGTAGGAATCCAGCTAAAATCTTTTCAACCCAAAGTTCAGGGGTCTTTTTTATTATACTGTAACTTCAGCCAATCTTATAGGGTAGTCGTGGGGCACAAATAAGATAATGATCTCATAGATAAATATGGTAATGCAAAATATGATAAGAGAGATATAGCACCGTCTGGGTGAAGTGCTTGGCTTGGAGTCAGGAAGACCTAAATTCAAATCCCTCCTCAGATAATTCCTTGTCCAACCTAAGATACTTCCTAGTTATGTGACCCTGGGCAAGTCCGTTAACCTCTGTTTGCCTTAATCCACTGGAAAAGGAAATGGGAAACCACTCGGAAGTGCTGTGGTCCACAGGGTCACAAAGAATCAGATGTGAGCAACAGATTAAGGAGAGAGAGAGGGAGAGAGACAAAGAATCAGATGTGAGCAACAGATTAGAGAGAGAGAGAGAGAGAGAGAGAGAGAGAGAGAGAGACAGAGAGAGACAGAGAGACAGAGAGAGACAGAGAGAGAGAGAGAGAGAGAGAGGAGCATGGATTTCAGGGCTGCCTCTGGAATATGGTGCCCAGGGCAAGTCACTTAACCTCTCTGACCTTGGCAACTTTTGAAGCCTCTTAAGTTATAGAACAGTTGCTTCTTTGCATTGAAGGAGGGGGTTTCCTCAAACCACATTTCCCTATATCAATGAAATCACAAGGTCTGAATCAGAAATTTGGGGAAATTAACCAAAAGACGTCACCTGTAAAATGCGGCACAAATGTAAGGTGGAGATATAATCATGATGATTAAATCCTGGTAACACCAAGTCCTCTGGAGGCTGCGTTTCAGTTGACGACAAGGAGAGCTGCCCCCGCCAGTTCCCCGCTTCTATGAATAGAATTTGATTTTGCTTATTCAATGGAGACGTCCCATCAGTCCTTTTACAGTGCTGTGGTATAGAGTTGGCAGGGAACTGTCAGCCTCGTTGGCTGCTATTAGCAGAACTTCAAACACATCCTCAACTCTAAGGTTTACATTAGTCATTAAGGGATCTTGACTTCCCTAAAAGGCTGAACTCCTTGGAGACATTCTATTTTTTGAGTCCTTTTTTGTCATTCAATTCACAAATTGTATCATATGCTTTGGAAATCTAGACTCTTTGGGGGATCCAGAAGAAATTAGGAAATGGTTCTTGCCTTTAAGGTGCAGATAATCTTGTATTTATTGATCAGCCCACTGAAATACTTGTACTCGATATTGATACAAAGCTATAATAGAATTATATTGCTTTCCCCTTGTCTAAAAAAATAAGAATTATTCCAGGAGAAAATTGTTGGAGTGAAGGGGCTGGCTACTGCCCCCTTTCCAGAAAAAATATTACTTAGCCCCCTTGGAAATTAATGTTTTTTTTAATTTTAATAGCAATTAATAGAAAAGATAAATGCACTTGTGGCCATCACCCCCCCCCCCATCGCTGCAATGCCCACTATGGGAATCACTAATCCTTCTCACCTGTGAACATGCCCACATCTCTGCCATCCTTTAAAAAAAAATTCCTTAATTGTTTAGGGAACTCTTTGTAACCTTGTGAACTATATAGCACATAATACTGTCCATAGGGGTCTCTTGGCAGAGAGACTGGAGTGGTTTGCCATTTCCTTCTCCAGCTTATTTTACAGGTGAGGAAACTGAGGCAAACTGGGTTAAGTCATTTGCCCAGGGTCACTCAGCTGGTAAGTGTGTGAGGCTGGATTTGAACTTGGGGCTTCCTCGTCCATTGGCTAGCCCACCTAGCTGTTCTACCCCCAAAGTTACTTCATATGTATTTTGAGGTACTTATGTGTACATTTTCCCCCTGATAAAATGCAAAGCTTTCTGTGAAGATTAAAATTAATATGCAAAATACTAAATATCATATTTATGAATATTTTATTAATAATAAACTAACAAAAGAGACTAACTAAAAGGTATTAACCAGCTCCCTCCCAGGAACATAAGAGAGAGAGGGAGGAGTTACAGCCAACTATAAAACAATAACGTGACCACGCGAACGAGGAGAGATTAAAGGGAATTTTTGGAAAACTAAGGGACTTCTGGGGATGAAGTCCAAGGTTCAAAATGTCCATTTATACACTTCCATGGCAGAGATGATTTCATTTCTGTCTTTGTATCCTCAGCATCTAGAACAGTTCCTTAGCCTAGATGGGATACAGTGTTGTTGATTGTGTGACCTTAGGTAAATCATTCACATACTCAGTTGCTTCATCTGTAAAATGGGAGTGGTAGACTAGGTGCTATCCAAGGTCTCTTTTAGCTCTAAATACTTTAATTCTATACCAGGTATGTCTTGCTTTCCTAATATCAGACTCATTTTGGTTTAGGAATAGGAAGATGGGGAGAAAATTTGTTAGTTTGGGAATAAAACTTGGTCCAAAGGGACATTATTTTTGAATCTCTAAATTAATAAAGTCTTTTCCTCCAGTTTAGTGTAGTGAAATTGGTTTTGGATTGGCAATCAAGGAGAATGTCCTCAGGCGAATGCAGATTATTTTTCCTATATCTGTCCCCCACATATCTGTATAATATTTTGCAGCTTATGAATAATTTTAACATTTTTGCCATTTGTAACTCTGAGGTGAGATGGTCATGTACTATCATCCCTGTTTTATTTTTAATAAACATTTTTATACCATGTGCCACTTGCTCTGTGCCAAGGGCTTTACAAATATCTTATTTGGAAATAAATATGGAACGCTTCACACGTTATATTTCCTCATTGCTTGGAGGGCTGTGGTAATCTTTGTCTAGTTCCAGTTTTAGTGCACATGCTACCATAGATACTCATCCCCATTTTACAGGTGAAGAAATGCAGGGGGCTGGGACATGATGTCATTTACCTTAACTGGTAGAACCACCAATTCCAGGACGTTTAAGCTTTCTCACACTGCCTCTATTAATGCCGTGTTAGTTCCTAAATATAATTAGGGTGCAACTTTCACCTGAGTTTGCTCATTAGCCTTTTGTAGAAATCAGTTTGTGGTTTCTGGACCCTCTGGGGACCTGATCTGACTTTTTTTTTTTAACCCTTTTCTTTCAACTTAGAATTGATTCCAAGTATCAGTGCCAAGGCAGAAGAGTGGCAAGGCCTAGGCAATTGTGATCAAATGACTTCCCCAGGGTCACATTGCTAAAAAGTGTCTGAAGCTATATTTGAACCAGGACCTCCCGTCTCTCCAGGTCTGTCTCTCTATCCATTGAGCCACCTAGTTGTTCCTCCGTAGGGACTGATCTTTTGCCCAAATGGTGTCATGTATAGGTAGTAAAAGAAATTATTAACACTAATTCTGCTGTGGTCTCTACGGAGTATGTTTTAGTCAGGTGTAGATAATTAAGCTGCATGAGAGTAAACCTCATGAGACTTTGATCTGCCTCAGACTACAACAATTTCTTTGGCTGTGGATAGCATTTTTATCATGAGTCCCTTGTTCTTATTGTGGAGACTTGTTTTGCTGATAAATAGTTTAGTCCTTTGCAGGTGATTATTGTTTAATATTTCTGTTCCTGTATATACTGTTTTTCTAGTTCTGCTCACTTCACTTTGCATCAGTTCATTTTAGTCTTTACAGGTTTTTCTTTATTTTTTTAATTGAAAACGTTTAATTAATTATTTTAGAATAGTTTTCCATGATTCCATGATTCATGTTCTTTCCCTTCCTCCCAAACCCCCCTCACCTCCCTGTTCATGTCCTTTGGCCGTTTTTTGATTGGAGAATGCTTTGTGTTATAGATTTGGCTCAGTTCTCTATATATTTGAGACATGAGACTTTTGTCAGACATTTGCTATAAAATATTTTGCCAAATTTATTGTTTATCTCACAATTTTGGTTTTGTTGGTTTTATTTTCACAAACCTTTTTTAATTTAATGTCATCTTTATGAGACTTTAAAAAAGAGCATCTAGGCAGATTGGCTAATATGAAAGTAAAGGAAAAATAATAAATGTTGGAGAGGATGTGGCAAATTGGGACACTAATACACTGCTGGTGGAGTTGTGAATGACCCAACCATTCTGGAAGGCAATTTGGAATTATGCCCAAAGGGTTTTAAAAGAATGCATACCCTCAGATCCAGCAACACCACTACTAGGCTTATACCCAAAGAGATAATAATGAAAAATGTTTGACAAAGATATTCATAGCTGTGCTCTTTGTGGTGGCAAAAAATTGGAAAATGATGGGGTGTTCCTCGATTGGGGAATGACTGAACAAATTGTGGTATTTGATGGTGATGGAATACTGCTGTGAGTAAGGAAGTAAGGAATGATCATCTGGAGGATTTCTATATGACCTGAAAGAACTTCCAGGAACTGATGCAGAGTGAAATGAGCAGATCCAGGAGAACATTGTGGGATGATCATATGTAATCGACTTTGCTACCTCTTTGGCACCCGTGCCATAGGTTTGCCATCCCTGGCCTAGCCTTTTCCAGGCTTCTGCCTTGGAACTGATACTGAGTATTGATAGAAAGGAAGGACAGATAGGACAGGAAGGAAGGACATGATGATTTCAGAAGGAACTGGAAAGAGCTACATGAACTAGTGCAGAGTGAAACAGGAGAACCGGGAGAACATTATACACAGTAGCAGCAATATTGTGGGATGATCAGCTGTGATAGACTTAGCTACTCTGAGCAGTACAACAATCCAGGACAATTCTGATGGACTTATGAGAAAGAATGAGTTGGAATGTATATCAAAGTGTGCTACATTTCACTTTAGTTTATTTTGGGGTTTTGGTTTTATATGAGTATTCTCTTACAACAATGAACAATATGGAAATATATTTCTATATGATAATACATGTATATAACCCAGATTAAATTTCTTGTCATCTCTGGGAAGGGAGGGAAACAGACAATTTGGATCTTATAACTTCAGAAAACTTATGTGGAAAAATGTTATTTTCATGTAATTGCTTAAAAAAAAATAAACTGAACAGTAAAAAAAAATCAGAAATAATAAAAAAAGAAAAGAAATGCAAAAGACAGTCTCTACTAATAAGTAAATTACAGTGATTGGTGTGTCTTATGCTACCTCAGGGGAAGATATCACATCACAAAAGCAAAAACCTTTAATTTGTAATATATAACTTGAGGGCACAGAATGTGAGTTCAAATGTGGCCACAGATAATAGCTGTGTGATCCTGGGGAAGTCTTCTTAACCCTGTTTGCCTCAGTTTCCTCATCTGCAAAATGATCTGGAGAAGGAAATGGCAAACTATTCTAATATCTTTGCCAAGAGATCCCCAAATGGGATCATGTAGAGTTGACACATTTTCATGTCTGATTCTTTTTGTGACCCCATTTGGGGCTTTCTTGGCAAACTAATTGACTAAATTACAACAAAAAGCTGGGTATTGAGCCACTTTCATATACAATTATCTCAAAGCAATGAACTTCTAAATAATCCTTTCTTGTAATGTGTCCGTGTCAACATTTTCCTACCTGACCCAAGGTTTAGCCAAGTTGTTGCTTAGCTAAGAGAAACTAGAAGAATAAGGCTATTATTTAGATCTCTGTTTTCTAATTATACTCCTAATAATTTGACTTTTGTTTAAAAATATTTTTAAATCCTTTTTGGCAATTATATTTTCTTTCGTTGATAAGACACACAGAATGTTTTGTAAAATCCATTGGTGGCCTGTTAGGACAAAACTCTAAAGAGACATTGAAAGTTCATTGTTAGCTTGAATCCTGACTTCAAGGTGTAAGGATGGCATTGAGCAGCAGTACTCAAATATTTTGGGTCCTAAGACCCCTTTAACTCAGATTCCTCTTCTTTAAGAACTTTTGTTTATATGGGTTATATCTATCAATAATTATCATATCAGAAATCAAAATGTCTTATTATGCCATTGTTCTCTAGGAATGATTTTAAGGCTTAGTTGTGCATAAAACAAAATAGTAATGACAAGTGGGATTGTTTTATGCTTACTACTTATATCCCCAGCTCCTAGCACAGGGCTGGGCATATAGTAGGTGCTTAATAAATATCTGTTGATTGATTTAATTTTATCCATCATGTAAATTAGATAATCTTTAGCAAATTAGCTGCTAATTAAAAAAATATTACAAAAACCCTTACCTTCCATCTTGGAATCAATACTGTGTATTAGATCCAAGGCAGAAGAGTGGTAAGGGCTAGGCAATGGGGGTTGAGTGACTTGTCCAGGGTCACACAGCTAGGAAGTGTCTGAGGCCAGATTTGAACCCAGGACCTCCTATCTCTAGGCTTGGCTCTCAAAACTGCTAATTTTTTGAGAAGTCAGATCGTACCTTAAATGGTTAGTGAAAATCATAATTCAACCAAAACATCTTCCAAGAAAATAGTAGAAGGTCTGAGGTAGTTGTGTTCTAGATTAGTTTTAGGGTTCATAATTGGAACGAAATGAGACACTTGTAGATCATTTACAAGTTATTATGGAAAGGACACTTAGCTAGGATACAGCATTGATTTACTGGAGTTCAGCTTCTCTTACCCTGCACCTGTCCATCCTGAGGAAGAGGGACCCTTCATCTTCCCAGGTTGGCCCCTAGCCAATTAAGCCTCAAGAATGGTTTCATTAACTTTTTTTTATTTGTTTTAAACCCTTCTCTTTCCTTCTCTCCTGAACATTTGCTGTTCCTACCACAATGTTTAGGTCTCAGGACTCTATGAATACTGATGAAAGAATTATTTTATAAAAGTGAAAAGAAAGTCACTCCTTTGATTTTTGTTTTCTCAGGTAAGGGAAAAAAAGGCTTATGCAGGTTTGTGTGTGTGTGTGTGTGTGTGTCCAATCAAGCATTTATGAAGGCCTACTATGTGCTAGTCAGTGTGTGTGCTAAGCACTGAGGATTCAGTGGAAGGCAGGAAACACTTCTGTTTCAAGGCACTCACAATACGCACTAATATTAAGGAGAACTGAGACAACCTTCTTGCAGAAGGTGGATGAGAATCGAAGGCAGCCAGGAGACAGGCATGAGCAAAGACAGAATTTAGGTATGGGGGACAGCCAGAGAAAGCATTGAGGGTTAGGAGATAGAGTATCTAGTTGGAAGAAGCCAGTGGCAGCTGGATCCCAGAATATGTGGAAGGGATAAAGGTCTAAGAAGACTAGGAGGTTAGGAGGGGGCCAAGTTATGAATGGCTTTAAAAGCCAGAACTGAGGATTTTCTATTTGAACCTGAAGCCACTAAAGTTTACTGAAAGGGGATGACATGGTTAGACTTGAGCTTTAGGAAAATCAATTTAACAGCTGTGAATGGAGGATGGATAAGAATGGAGAGAGACTTAAGTCAAAATCAGCCCAGAAAGTTGTTAAGATAATCCATATGGGAGGTGATGGTCTGCACCAGAGTAGTAGCAATGGAAAGAAGAGGAGATACTAGTTAGAGGAGAAAAGGGGGATGATATGAGATTTGTTACCAAGGTAGAAGCAATAGTACTTGGTAATTGATAGAATAGGGAGATCTTGGATATTTTTTCTCCTATTTTTGAAGAGTTGGCTTCTGATAACCAAATTAAAAGATACAGAGTATTTAATTTTTTGGAAAGAAACTTGGAGTGGTAAATGATGATAAACATTCTTATTGGTTCTATTTCAATCTCTTTAGATTCCCTTGAGAAGTTTATTGGATCCTACTCTTCTAGGGCCATTGAAGTTATATTATAGCCTGTTGCTATAATTCCAGTGTCTAGAAGGCTTTCCTTCCTGAGTAACATCTCAGAGTTATCTTTTCTTTAAAGGCATAGCTCAACTGTCATCTTCCTATCCTCCCTGTTACTAGTTTTCCTATCTTTATCCAAATGACTTTGCTATATAGTTCATACTTATTCATTACATATATGTGTGGTTTCCCCATAAAAGAATGTAAGCTCCTTCAAAACAGGAATAGTTTGGTTTTTGTCTTTGTTGTCAGTGTTTGACATATAATAAACATTTAAAAGTCTTCTGAATTGGATTTTGAATTGTGTAAATACCATAGTTCCCATATTAGAATGAAATCTTTTCAAAGGTAGTAATGGTTTTTTCCCCTCTCTGTTTATTTCCAGATCCTGTAGTAGTTAATGTAATGCCTTGCACATAATAGGCATTTAGCAACTACTTGGTGAATTGAGTTAAAGGTATTTCTCTAGTATATGTCTCCTAGAATTTGTCATAGAATTTGACCATGTTCCCATTTTATTAGACTCTTCCTGACCACTTCTAGCAATTTAGTGACCACTTATTCACTGTCCTTCTATGTGTGCTCTATAATTTTTTCTTTCAGGTTGTAGAAATCAACCACATGCCAAAATTGTACATAATTAAAATTGGAAGTTTAGAACATTTTTTATAAATAGAAGGCAATATTCTTGCAGTACAGTCTGAAAAATACTGAGATTGAGTTAGAATATCTTAAACTGTCATCTCTGGGAGGCTGATTTGGCTGAGAAAAATCATATTAGAGCAAATGATAAAAGCAGGAAAAGGCTTTTCCAGGACAGTTTGACTTTCACAAACAGAACTCCCATTGTAGGATAGTGTGTCTGTAAAGCTCTTTCTTCATGTGACTAGAAAAATATTTGGGACAGAAAGATCTTGAGCATAAGGGTTACTGGAGGAGTTGGTCTGAGTCTTAATAGACTTGGTTACTCAGAATTATAGGGAGGTACTTAATTTTGCATTTGTACTTGTTAAATTATTTTTAAACTTTTCAATTTAAGCATTTGGTGGGGAAATTTCTGTTAAAACCCTATTTGATATGCCCAGACCACTGATCTTTTTCTCTCTTTCCCTTAAACAGTTGCCAAGAGCATTCCATTTCTCTTGCAATTCCTTTCCTTCATCATATCATTCTTCCTTGGTAGACTTATATAATTCAGTTCTTAAGAGTTTTAATTTTATCTCTTTGATTTTTGTCTTCCACCAATCTAGATCTAAACTCCCCTGTTTAGACACTCTTTAAGAGTAATTCAAAAGTAATTCCTAATTAAAAATTCTTGACATAGGGGGCAGCTGGGTAGCTCAGTGGAGTGAGAGTCAGGCCTAGAGACAGGAGGTCCTAGGTTCAAACCCGGCCTCAGCCACTTCCCAGGTGTGTGACCCTGGGCAAGTCACTTGACCCCCATTGCCCACCCTTACCAATCTTCCACCTATGAGACAATACACCGAAGTACAAGGGTTTAAAAAAAAAAATCTTGACATGCCTCTGTCTGACCACAGCTTATCATTTCCATAGCTTTAACTTTTCCCATAATTCTCTAATTCTCTCTTCCCTTGATCCCCATCTCCAGATCTTGCAATTTCTGTGTCTCCCATATCCCCCCACCTTCTCTTCTCCTATATCTTCCCCCCCCTTCTCTTCTCATACTGCCACCACCTTCAGGCCCTCTTCACTTCTAACCTAGATTTTTGCAATAGCCTCTTTATTGGCCACCGTGCACCAAATCTCTTGTTCCAAATCATTGTGGCTGAAGTGATTTTCCTGAAGTACAGATCTAACCACTGAGCAAACCCCAGTGGCCCCCTGTGAGACAGCTCAGTGTCACAGTAGATAGAGTGTGTTGGACTTAAGGTCAAAAGATACTTGAGTTCAAATTCTGCCTCAGATTTATTTATTTAAGAATGTTTTTCCATAGTTACATGAATCATGTTCTTTCCCTCCCCTTTTCCCACCCCCACTCCCGTAGCCAATGAGCAACTTCACTGGGTGAGCGATTTCACTCTGTGACCTTGGGTAAATCTGCCTCAGTTTCCTCAGTGGAATGGGAGTAATAATACCTCCCAGTGTTGTTGTGAGGATTGAATGAGATAAAAATATGTAAATTATTTTAAAAATCTTAAAGCATTATGTAAATACTAGTTACTACTATTATTATTGCTTATAGAATCAAATATAAGCTCCTCTTTTTAGCAGGTAAAGTCCTTCCTAACTTAGCCCTAACCCATCTTTCCTGATTTTCTGCCATATTGACCTCACATTTCTCAAATATAACCCTCTACCTTCTATCACCTTGCCTTTATACTGACTGGCCCCCATTCCTGCAGTATTCTCCCTCCTCACTGTCACCTGGTAGAAACCCTTTTTTCTACCAAGACTTAATTCATATGTTGCCTTTTGTTTGTCCTTCCTGATTCCTGTCCTCCTCCCCATCAACTGCTAGTGCCCTTCCTCTCAAAGTATCTTCTTTTAAACTATTTTGTCTTTATCTTTCTTAATTGATTCTGTATATAATTTCCTTAGTTTTATTCATTGTATTTGTATCTTTGAGACTTTAGTCAAGTGACTGGCACATAGTAGGCATTTAATGTTTGTCTTAAAAAAAATTTTTTTTAAGTTCATTTATTTATTTATTTAAGAGTGTTTTCCTATGGTTACATGAATCATGTTCTTTCCCTCCCCTTTTCCCACCCCCCCTCCCGTAGCCAATGAGCAATTTCACTGGGTTTTACATGTGTCATTGATCAAGACCCTTTTCCATATTTTTAGTATTTGCATTAGGTTGATTGTTTAGACTCTACATCCCCAATCATAGCCCCTTCGAACCATGTGATCCAACAGTTGTTTTTCCTCAGTGTTTCTACTCCCACAGTTCTTCCTCTGGATGTGGATTTTATTATTTCTCATAAGTCCCTCAGAATTGTCCTGGGTCATTGCATTGCTGCTTGTAGAGAAGTCCTTTATGTTCAATTTTACCACAGTGTATCCGTCTCTGTGTACAATGTTCTTCTGGTTCTGCTCCTTTCACTCTGCATCAATTCTTGGAAGTCATTCCAGTCCACATGGAATTCCTCCAGTTCATTATTCCTTTTAGCACAATAGTATTCCATCACCAACAGATACCACATTTTGTTCAGCCATTCCCAATCCGAAGAGCATCCCCTCGTTTTCCAATTTTTTTGCCACCACAAAGAGCGTGGTTATAAATATTTTTGTACAAGTCTTTTTCCTTATTGCCTTTTATTTTTGAAGAAGACAGGTGACATCATGAGTGATGTCTTTTTTACTTGTCCATGATTGGATTTAAGTGAGGGAGAATTATATACAGTCATTACCTCAGTCTTTCTTCCAGAGTCATCTAAGTCAAATGGTAAAATAAAAGTAAGGATGGCTGGTGATGGTCCAGGATGCAGTGAATGACCTTGGCATCTGCAGTGCATGACCTCACCATCTTTGGTGTCTGACCAAGCTCTCAGCACTCTGCAGAACCTGCTTCAGCTGCCTTCATGTCCATTAAAACAAAATGTTCTCATTTGCACATTCCACCAGGGGACATCTTCATATACTTGGGGTAGATATACCCCTAACTCACCAACAAATTAGTGGTCCATCAGTTATCCTCATCTTGGTTTAGTCTGTCTGTGGGGACAGTTTTATCGGGGTGTGGATGTTCCACCTGTGACAGTTTCTTGGCGCCCCAAGTGAAAGTTGGGTGAGAAGTGGGCACCAAAAGTGGATGAGCAGCCCTGGAAAGGGCTTGCCAAACTGTCACATCAGAGGTGCTCATCCTTCCTAAATACTCCATATGCTCTAGACTTAATAAAAGACACTATTTAAAATGTTTATTTGTCAGTTAAATTGTTGTAGTTAAAAATGACCTGGTGGCCAGTCTTTCTAGGGATGAGCCACTGTTAATTTATTTAGCAAGACTCTTCCTCAGACAAGACACGTACCACTAGGCTGGAGGACTTGCAGCCTTTCCAGCGTGATAGACCTGACCAGAGCTTATATTTGGCTTCCACAGAACCCAGCAACATCACCCTATCCTGATGAAATGCAGGGAAAGGCCTTCAGTGAAAGTAGTATCACCTCTCTCAATGCTAAAAAATTCCAAATTTGATTAACTTGGGTTTGATCTGGCCATTTCCCTAAAAAATGCACAGTTTGGCGGAATAAAGGAAGCATGTTCTTTTTTTTTTTTTTAAATTTGTTCTTGAAAGGGGCTCTGTTTGTGAGAAGCAATGTTTAGAGTATCCCTAGCTTAATCTCCATGCACTAGGCCAGTAAAATGCTCAAGTGGGTGCAAAGTTCATTTACTAGTGAAGTAGACTTAGCTAAAGTATAAAGTATATAAAGTAAATCAGCTCACTGGTCTTTTTTGTTTGCTTTAGTATTATCATGGGAACACAGAATGAGAGCCAAAAAGGGGCCTCAGAGGTCTTCTAGTCCATCCTTCTCATTTTGCAGATGAAGAAACTAAGGATGAAGGAGGTTAAATGACATGCCTAAGGTCACACTTTTTCCATTTTAAAAATAGGTCACTTGTGTGATTTTTTTTTTTATATCGCAGTAATTTCCTGATGCATTTTCCCATTCCCACACAGCTTTCATTTGTAACAAAGGAAAATGAAACAAAATTTACAGAACTAAATCTGACTACATATTTCTCAGGACCTTCACTCACCTCATCATGGTATGGAAATGTCACTCAACTCCTCATTCTTTTCTCTTTTCTCTCTCTCTCTCTCTCTCTCTCTCTCTCTCTCTCTGTTTCTGTCTCACTCACACACATACACCCATACCTTGTGTTAGAATTGATACTGAGTATATCATTTCTAGGACAGAAGAGTGGTAAGGGCTAGACAGCTGGGGTTAAGTGACTTGCTCTGGGTCACACAGCTAAGCTAGGAAGTGTCTGAGGGCAAATTTGAACTCAGGATGTCCTGCCTCGGGACCTACTCTCTACTGATCCACCTTGCTGTCTCTCCTCATTCTCTCTCACTCCCTCTACCCGTAATATACCATTAGTTTTCAAGTCCTGTCTTTCTATCTTCATCTCTCATATTTACCTCCTTTTGATGCTCAGATCTTCCTGACTCCAGGCCTAGCCCTCTGCCTACTGCACCACTCAGAAACAAGTGATTCAAGTCTTCCAAATGAATAGTATTTTTTTAAATTTTATTTTATTAATTTATTTTTTTCCATATCATTCATTTATATAAGTGAGTAATCTTATAAAACCAAAACCCCAAACCATAAACCCAAATAAACAATTGAAAAATTGTATGCTTTCGTCAACATTCTGACTCTAACAGTTCTTTCTGTGGTGGTGGATAGCTGAATAGTAATTTTTTGCTTGTTTTTTTAACACACATGATTTGGGTGTATCCTCAAGCCTGGGGTTTTTGTAATTAGTGATATCATCTGGAATTTCAGGAATGACTACATTACATACACCCTTTTTTCTCTATTGGTCTCTTGAGCTTATTCATTCATTCAGCAAATATTTGAGTGTCTCTAGTCAAGGTCCTTTACCATGTGTTTTAGATTTCAGGAGGAGGAGATAGAAAAATCAATGACATGACCTCTCCCCTGAAAAAGATTACAGTTTCATAGTGGAAGCAGGACGTGCACAAAGATGGGTATTTGATAAATGGTAGAGAAATATTAAGACCAGTAGTCTTAATTTAGATGAGAAATTTCATTTAATTTAGAATTTAAGAAATTAAATTTAGAATTTAGATAAAAAAGATCACTTTAAGTGGTAATAAAGGAAGGTTTTTTTCAAATTAATTAATTAACTAAGAATATTTTTCCATGGTGACATGATTCATGTTCTTTCCCACTCCTCTTCCCTTCCCCTTCCCTGAGCTGACAAGCAGTTCCATTGGTTTATACACGTAGCATTGTCCAAAACCTATTTCTATTTTATTTATATTTGCAGTAGAATGATCATTTAAAGTCAACATCCCCAATTATATTATACCCATTGAACCACATGATCGATCATATGTTTTTCTGCAGTTCTACTCCCACAGTTCTTTTTCTTAATATGGATAGCGTGTTGAAGGAAGTTTTAATGGCATTCCAGGATAGGTTATATTTTCAGAGGTGAATATCGAGTGTGGATGGGTAGCTTATATTTTAGGGAATAACCTAATCAGGAGAGAAGAGGAAGGAACATGCATGTCATGTATTCCAGGGTCGGTGCCTGGAGAGTCCATATGGCTGAGTAAACATGGAGTATATTTGGGGTCAGTTAATCAGCAGGTTTTATACCTATTCTGTGTCAGACACCGCTGGTCGATGGGGATACAAATCCAGTGAATGAAATAATAATCTCTACTCCTAATGACTTTACATTCTGGGGGAAGAGGAACAATAAAGGCAATTCTGAATGCATACAACATAAATGATTGATTGTCATCTAGTTCTTGCAGGCTTGTCTGACTCTTCTTGGCAAAGATACGACATCATTGGCTATTTCTTTCTCCAACTTATTTTATTTTTTTAAACCCTTACTTTCCGTCTTGAAGTCAATACTGTGTATTGGCTCCAAGGCAGAAGAGTGGTAAGGGTAGGCAGTGGGGGTCAACACAGCTGGGAAATGTCTGAGGCCGGATTTGAACCTAGGACCTCCCATCTCTGGGCCTGACTCTCAATCCACTGAGCTACCGAGCTGCCCCCCGATTTATTTTAGAGATGAGGAAACCAAGGCAAATGGTGGTAAGTGACTTGCTCAGGGTCACACAACAAGCAAGTGTCTGAGGCCAGATTGGAACTCAAGAAGATGAGTCTTCCTGACTTCAGGCCCAGTTCTGGGTCCGGTGTACCCCCTCTGCTGCCCACAGACTAAAAAGAGACTTAAATATAAGATAGTTTGAGAGAGGACATGAACAGTTGAGAGCATCAACAAAGGTAATGTCCAATGGGATGAGAAAGACAGAAACTAAATGGAGGATTTTAGATCTGATCTTTTTAGGCAATAGGGAGTTTTGAGCGGTTTTTGAGTAGGAGGAGAGACATGGTTTGAATCTGTTTGAAGAAAATGACATTGGCTGTATGGTAGTGGGTGGTCTAAAATAGAGCCTTAATTAATAAAGCAGGGAGATCCATCATTAGGTTATTGGAGGAACTCGGGCAAGAGGTAATAAGGGGGTAAGACTGGAAAGATGGGTTGGAGTCAAATGGTATAGATAGAAACCCTGCTCAAAAACGATTTATTCTGTGGCTTGCCACCTACCTTTAGGATCATGACAAAATCAAAGTTCAAGGCATTTTCCTAAGATTATTCTGATGGTTTGGAATGAGGGGAAGTAAGGAATCCAGGAGACCTGTTAGGATTCTGTCCACATTCACTCCCAAAGTAGGATAGAGCCAGTGAGAAGGGGGATTTAGACAGAAAGGAACATGTGGGGAGAAGTTGGAGGAGAGGAAGAGTGTGAAGGTCAGCTGTCCTGTGACTTGAGGGATTTTACCCAGAGAGGATGTTGGCATTTTCTCTGGCTGTTTCCTATATGTGGAATACCTACTACTACTTTCCTCATCTTCGCCTCCAGGCCTCATGTCTTTCTTCAAGTCTCTGCTAACATTTCACTTTCTACAAGAAGCTTTTCTCAATTCACCTTTAATGTTGATTATCTCTGATTTATCCTGTTTCTTATTTTTTATTTTAATTTTATATTTAATTTTAATGTATCCTTACCTTTTTTATACAGAGCTTGTGCATATTGTCTCTCCTGTTAGACTGCGACCTGCTTGAGAGCAGAGATTGTATTTTGTCTCTCTGTGTCCCCAGTGCTTAGCGTAAGGTCTGGGACATAATCTGTACAGAATAAATGCTGGTTGACTGACAGGAGGAAGAGGAAAACACAGGGCTTCAGGTGATCTACTTTATTTCTCTGAGGTAACTGAGACCTAGGAAAATTAAAAAGATTTGCTCAAGGCCAGATAGACTGTTTTTATAAGATTTATTAATAATCACTTGAAGTAAAAGGAATAAAAAGACAAAAGTAAAAGCCTGAGTAACGCCAGCTTTCCCATCGGGGAATGCGGGGAGTCACACAACTTATTTCCAAAATGTGAGGACACAATGTTGGGATGAAAGAAAAAGGAATTTGGGGACAAGAAAAAGAATTCTGGGAGATGGAGTCTTTAGGGTACAACATCCTAATTACACACTTCCCAGGCGAGATTTGAAGCCAGGTCCTCTGAAGTGTGCCACACTCTCTGGATTGATTTTTTTTTTTTTTCTTTAATCATATTGCTTCAAAGGCTACAAATAGTAGAGAACATGTTTCTTACCGTAACGGAACTTGGAGTCCAATTGGAGAGACATAAATAAAATGTTGAATGTTTTGGTGATAAATCATATAGTATTGACTAAAAGAAAGGTGAGATCATTTTAAGTTAAATTAGTGTGGGAAGGCTTCTTGGATGAAGTGGGATTTAAAATGAGCTTTGAACAGTATGTAGGGTTTAAATAAGTAAAGGAGTTTATTCTAGGAAGGTGAGAACAGCCTGAAGAGAGCCATAGAGGCTGGAATGAGCATGGCAAGAGTGGGCAGAAGGGAAGGCCCAAGTGGAATAGAACATTTGAATTGGGGAGTAGAAGTTAGGGAATATGAGGCCAAATTATTGGGGGTGGGTGTGAGGAGTGTTATATAGCTTTGTCCTGCAATCTGTGTTAGGGAAGATAGAGGCACCCTGATGAAGAGACATAGATCATTGAATTATTCAAGTATCAGATTCCCAGAAAAAAAAAAAAGACAATAAATAGCATGATTTCTCAAATAGAAATAGATCTTAGATGCTACATATTGACTTGGAAAATTCTTGACTGGTATTGAGGTGGTAGTACTTAAAACCTGTAGTCTTTCACACTTAGATAATTAAAAAAAATTTTTTTTCAAGTGGGGAAATCTTATTTATTTATTTGTTTTTAAGCGTTTATTAATATTCAATTTTAACATGGTTACATGATTCATGCTCCTACTTTCCCCTTCCCACCCACTCGCCCCCCCCCCCATGGCCGATGCACATTTCCACTAGTTTTGTCATGTGTCCTTGATCAAGACCTATTTCCAAATTGTTGGTAGTTGCATTGGTGTGGTAGTTTCCAGTCCACACCCTCAATCATATCCACCCCCGACCCATGCGTTCAAGCAGTTGTTTTTCTTATATGTTTCCTCTCCTGCAGTCCTTTCTCTGAATGTGGGCAGCATCTTTACCATAAATCCCTCAGAATTGTCCTGGGTCATTGCATTGCTGCTGGTACAGAGGTCCATTACATTCAATTTTACCACAGTATATCAGTCTCTGTGTACAATGTTCTTCTGGCTCTGCTCCTTTCACTCTGCATCACTTCCTGGAGGTCTCTCCAGTTCACCTGGAACTCCTCCAGTTTATTATTCCTTTTAGCACAATAGTATTCCATCACCCGCATATACCACAGTTTGTTCAGCCATTCCCCAATTGAAGGACATCCCCTCCTTTTCCAGTTTGTTGCCACCACAAAAAGCGCAGCTATGAATATTTTCATACAAGTCTGTTTATCTATGATCTCTTTGGGGTACAAACCCAGCAATGGTATGGCTGGGTCAAAGGGCAGGCATTCTTTTATAGCCCTTTGAGCATGATTCCAAATTGCTAGCCAGAATGGTTGGATCAGTTCACAGCTCCACCAGCAATGCATTAATGTCCCAATTTAGCCACATCCCCTCCAGCATTCATTACTCTCCCCTTCTTTCATTTTAGCCAATCTGCTAGGTGTGAGGTGATACCTCAGAGTTGTTTTGATTTGCATTTCTCTAATTATTAGAGATTTGGAACACTTTCTCATGTGCTTATTGATACTTATGATTTCTTTACCTGAAAATTGCCTATTCATGTCTCTTGCCCATTTATCAATTGGGGAATGGCTTGATTTTTTGTACAATTGCTTTAACTCCTTGTATATTTGAGTAATTAGACCCCTGTCAGAGTTTTTTGTTATAAAGATTTTTCCCCAATTTGTTGTTTCCCTTCTGATTTTGACTACATTATTTTTGTTTGTACAAAAGCTTTTTAGTTTAATATAATCAAAACCATTTAACATTTACATTTTGTAATTTTCTCTAACTCTTGCTTGGTTTTAAAGTCTTTCCTTTCCCACAGATCTGACAAGTATACTATTCTGTGTTCACTTAACTTGTTTATAGTTTCCCTCTTTATATTCAAGTCGTTCACCCATTCTGAATTTATCTTGGTGTAGGGTTAAAATTTTTTTTTAAATATAGAACTTTATATTTTTATTAAATTTCATCTCAGTTAGATTTAACCTGCTCTAACCAGTCAGAATCTTTCAGATCCTGATTTTGTCAACTCAAAATGCTTGAAGGACTACAGAAAAGTCAATATTATTATTATGATATTGAAATAGGTCTTGATCAATGACATGTAAACTCAGTGGAATTACTTGTTGGCTGGGGGTGGGGGTGGAATGGGAGGCGAGGAGGGAAGTAACATGAATCATATAACCTCAAGAAAATATTCAAAAGCAATTAATTTAATAAAAAATTTCAACAAAAAAGTATTATGAGAGGTACAGTGTTCCATAGTGCAGAGGTTGGTGTCAGAATCAAACATGTAATTGGGGTCAGTAGTTTGAGAGCCAGGCCTAGAGACTGGACATCCTGGATTCAAATTGTGTGACTGAGAAAATCACTTAACCTACAATTCCTAGCCCTTACTGCTCTTCTGCCTTGAAACCAATACACAATATTAATTCCAAGATAGAAGGTAAGAGTTTTTATTATTATTATTAATTTTTTTAACAAAATATAATTGGGAAATGTTTAACAAACTAGATAAAGATACAATAAAACAAAAAAAATGTCAGTTTGTAGTTTTCTGGGTCAATATGCAGTAGCAGGGATTTGTGTCTATTTGAGTTGGACACCTGGTCTCGTGCAGAGAGCACCAATCTCTGTCAGGAAGCTCATTCTCATTTTTATTCCTTGCCTTTCTTACTGCCTCCTCTCCTGCCTTTAACTCAGACCATGTTGGGTTGGGGGATTCTGGACTTCTCTCAGTCGTGATTTTATAATATATAAGATTATATAATATAAATTTATAATATAAGATATAATGTCTTGTTTTGTAGAGATGTGAGACAGTGGAACACTGCATATAATGTTGATCTTGGTTTTGGAGAACTGCCTTTTTTTTCTTTTTTTCATTATAAGGGATTCATGATAATCATTTGAGGAGATGGAAGGAGGAGATGATAGGAAAGTAATATGAAAATAAAGCAATACTATTTTAAAGAAAGGTGCCAATTTGCATTGGTAGTGTTTTTCTCTTTAGTTCCTAGAATCCTAGGTTTTGAGTTGGAAGGTTCAATGGACTCTTCGGAAACTTAGACCCAAAGAGGTCATTTGGCTTGCCCCGAATCACACTGGTACATGACACAGGCAGGGTTTGAATCTGCTTTACAACCAAGAATTCATTTCTCTTTCCCTTTTTTTTCAAGGGAGGGGCTTGATCACCATAATTATACAACATTTTTTTGTTTTCTTATTTTTCCCACATATCTTGTCATTTATTATTTTCTTGGTCTTATGTACATCAGTCAATATAAACTAAAATATACAGTAAGTCTTCCTAGAATTCCTCATCTACGAAGTGCACCCATGGACAGCTGGAGGCACAGTGGATAGAGCATTGGATCTGGAGTCAGGAAGACTTGTTTCAGATACTTACCAGCCTTGTAAGCTTAGGCAAGTCACTTAGCCCTTTTTATTTATTTATTTTTATGTTGAAACCATGCATCTTTATTTCATATTACTGTTTAAAAAAAAAAAAAGTACAATGTATCAGTTTCCCCTGACCCCTGGAAAGTTCTAAGGAAGGTGGTAAGTGGTTTAATGAAAAATTTTTACAACCTTGGGACAGGCTTTTCCTCAGACTTAACCCTTTTTAACCTCAGTTTCCCCATCTGAAAAATGAACCAGAGAAGGCAATGGCAAACCACTCCAGTGTCTTTGCCAAGAAAACCCCAAATGGGGTTGAGAGTCAGATGGGACTGAAATGACTAACCCACAAAGGGCATTACATAATCTGTTCCATTCATGCCCCACAACTCATTTAGCCGTGCCCCATTCAATGACTATCCACTTTGTCTCCATTTCATTGCTCCCACAAACAAATGCTGCTGTACATATTTTTGTATCTGAGACCTTTTCGTTCTGGACTTCCTTTTGAGGTACATTCTTAGCAGTGGGATCTCTGGGTCAGAGGTTGTGGACACTGTAGTCACTTTCTTAACATTAATCCAAATTGGTTTCCGGAATAATTGAACCAGATTGTAATGTCATCAACAGTTCATTCATGTGCCTTCCTTTCCAAGGCATTTCCCTTCTGTAACATAGTAAACACTTTAATGCTGCCCACAATAAATAGTGGGTTTAGGATTCTTTAAAGGAACGTTTCTGTGACAAAACCACATAAAAGGAGCGTACTTCTATGGATAGAAACATGACACGTGCAAATAATAGCAACAAGAAATTAATCCTTTACTTCCTATTTTCCGTTCAGCCCATGACTTTGAGACAGGATAACATGTAGCCCCAGATTATTTGCTTAGATTATTTTGGTTGAAAAGTAGTGAAAATCATGGATTTGATCTAAAAGTCACTATTATTATCCAGCAAGTTAACCATGCCTATTAACCCACCCCTCTCTTTTTAGCTTTGCTTCTCATTCCCCACTTGATTTTTTTTTTAAGCCTTTACCTTCTGTTTTAGTAACACTTTTAAGAACAAAAGGAAGGGGCTAGGCAAATGGAGTTAAGTGTCTTGCCAGGGGTCACAACAGCTAGGACACATCTGAGGCCAGATTTGAACCCACCTTCTCTAAATCCCAGGCCTCACCCTTTATCCCCTGTGTCACCTAGCTTCCCCTTCAACTTGATTATTGTTTAAAAATTATTTTATTTCATTAAATATTTCCCAATTACATGTAAAAAAAATTAACAATCATTTAAAAAAACTTTTTTGAGTTCCAAATTATCTTTTCTTCTCTTCTCCTTGAGTAGGTAAATACTTTGATTTTGATTATACATGTGAGGTGGTACAAAACATTTCCATATTAGCCATGTTGCAAAAGAAAACAAAATAATAAAAATAAAGTTTGAAAAAGCATGCTTTAATCTGCACTGAGTTCTTCATCAAATTCTATTTCTGGAGGCAGATAGCATTTTTCATAATGGATTCTTTGGAATTAGATCATTGTCTTGATCAGAATAGCTACATTTTTTATAGTTGATCATCTTTTCAAGTTGGCGTTATTGTGGAAAATGCTCTTCTGGTTATTCTTTACTTTGCATGAGTTTATACAAGTTTCCCCAGATTTTTCTGAAACCATCCCTCTCATCCTTTCTTAAAGCACAGTAGTATTCCATCACGGTCATTTGCCTCAACTTGTTCAGCCATTCCCCAATTGATGGGCATCCCTTCAGTTTCTAATTCTTTGCCGCCACCACACACACACACACACACACACACACACACACACACAAAACCAACTATAAATATTTTTGTACAAAAAGGATATTTTCCTTTTAAAAAAATCTCTTTGAATTATAGATCCCGTAGTGGTATTGCTGGGTCAAAGCACAGTTTTATAGCCCCTTGGATGTAATTTCAAATTGTTTTTGAGAATGGTTGGGGCACTTCACAATTCCACCAAAAGCATTATGCCAGTTTTTCCACATATGCCCTAGCATTTGCCATTTCCCCTTTCTGTCATGTTAGGCCAATATGATACATATAAAGTGGTATCTCAGGGTTGTTTTAATTTGTATTTTTCTAATCCGTAATTTAGAGCATTTTTTTTATTGTACTGTTAATAGCTTTGATTTTTTTTTTCTGAAAACTTTTCATATCCCTTGACCACTTAAAAGTGGGGACTCTTATTTTTATCAGTTTGGCCTAGTTTCCTATGTGTATTTGGGAAATGAGACCTTTATCAGAGAGACCTGTAAAATTTTGTCCCCATTTCTTGTTTTTTCTTCTATTTTGGCTATATTAGTTTTGTTTGGGAAAGTTTTTAATTTCATGTAATAAAAACTATTTTACTTCTATAATCTCTTCTATCTCTTGTTTGGTCATATTATCCATATCTATACATCTGATAGAATTGCAGATTTGATTTTCATACTATCTTTGTTTTTAGCTAGCTTTGTTGTGTTTTTTTTTCCTCTTAAATCCTAACCTTATGTCTTAGAATCAATATTCAATATTAATTCTGAGGCAGGAGAACAGTAAGGGCTAGGCATTTGTGGTTAAGTGACTTGTTCAGGATCACCCAGCTAGGATGTGTCTGAATCTAGATTTGAACCCAGGACCTCCCATCTCTCCAGGCCTACCTTTCTATACACTGAGCTATATAGCTGCTCTAAGTCACTCTTTAATTAAGTGTTGGGGCATTTGATTGGAGACTTCCCTGAAGATTGACTCTGGCACTATTTTTTGGGTCTACTTGTTCAATTAATTATTAATCCATCATAAAATACTGTTATTCAATCCCTATCACTCTATCCACACAGATACTAAGAGTGACTTGGTTATATGTTTAGCCAAAACAATTTTAGTCTGTACCAGACCAGCAATCTTATTTACAAAAAGAAAATGTAAAAGCGATGAAGCTAGCATGACCTATTCTTGATGCATCCGTCTGTCTAGTAGTGATAACACTTCCTTTTTTAAAATGCTTACAAAATAGTGTTTTGTTGATGGACTTTGACAAGAATTGAAGTTAAGAGCACTGGTTTCTGATTTACGTAATCTGCCCTCTTTTGGAAAATAAGGGCATTTGATTGTCTCTGGTCCTGTGGCTAGTCTCCTTTTTTCTCCATGATTTTTCAAAGCTTATCGACAGTTCATCCACAGGGATTAAGCCCCTTATTATGTACCAGGCACTGTGCTAAGAGCTGGGGATATAAAGAATGCAAAAACAGAGCCAACCTTCAAGGAGCTCACATTCCAAGGAGTATACATATAAATACATATATGTATACAAGGAGTATACATATAAATCCTCATGATGTCACCAGCCGTTCTGACTTATATCTTGTCACTGGAGTTAGATGACTCTGGCAGAGTGAGGACGATGGCTTTGTGCAACTCTACTTCACTTAATCTAGAAGTCATTGGTCCTCGTCAAAATGAAAGATGAACAACCAAGTGATAGTCTGGTGATAATTTCATCCCTTGAGCCTTCTCCTGCACTCCTGTGCTGAGCACAGTGCCTGGCACAAAGGAGGCACTTCATTTTTTTTTTTCCGATGGACTCAAACAGAGTGGTACTGGGGTGCACATCAGAGACCCTGTGGCACAGAGATTTGGGAGATAGCAGCTTGGATGGATCATAGAGAACATGAAGGGGAGCGATCTTATAAAATGGCAGGGAATGTAAATTGGAACTAGATTATGAAGGGCTTTACCTATAGATAACAAATAGATGGAAGGAAAACAACATCTTTATTTTGAACATTTCACATTTGAATGAAAGCATTGGTGCTGAAGCCAAGGTAGGAGAATAATAGAAAGACTCCAAAGAGTCAGAAGCAGCAGATGAGTCAAGGTTGGTAAGATCTAAGAAAAGACCATTGGATTTAACAGTTAAGAAATCATCTGTAGCTTTTGAGAGACACATTGTATTCCATGGGGTGGGTGGGATCAGAAACCAGATTGCAGGATATTGAGAGGTAAAGTTGTTGGTGAAGGAGTGGAGCCAGAGGGATCAGAATGCCCTTTCTGGGAGTTGCACCCCAATGAGAAGAGAGATATGAGACCATAGATTTGGAGCTGAAAGGCTCCAAATGAGGGTGTTTGGTTTTTTGTTTTGATTTGTTTGGATTTTTGAAGCATTAGGGAGACCAGAAAAAGTTGGTAGACAGCAGAGGAGCCAGTAGTAAGCAAGGAATAAAGATGAAAAATTGATGAGGTGCCCTGGAAGAGACAGGCATAGTGGCAAGGGGTTGGAGCCATTTCTGAGACTGGAGAAAAGGAGAGGCAAGAAGGAGCTACTTTAGATGGTGGAGCAAATGAAAAAAGGGTTAAATCTACATCTCTAGTATCCTGGATATGTCACTTAACCTCTCTTTACTTCAGTTTCCTTATCTATAAAGTGGAGATAATAATAGCATCTACCTCCCAAGGTAGTTGTGAGGATCAAATGAGATGCACATAGTAAGAGCTATATAAATGATAGTAGTGATGCTGATGCTGCTGATCATCATTTCTAGTGTTATAGCAGGAGACTCCAGTCCCTTCATTTCCAGGAATCTTGAATAGTTCCAGATGAACCAGGAATGCTTTTTTATTTACTATGAGTGTTCAGATTGCATGGTATATGATATTTGACTTTATTATTTTTATATTTTTCATAAGATGTAAGAATATGTTTGTATATTAAATTAAAGAGCATATTATATACTATATTAAATTATATCATATGTGATATATAAAATTATATTTATATATATATTTTTAAACTCTTACCTTCTCTCTTAGAATTGATACTAAATAGAGGTTCCAAGGCAGCTGGGCAGTAGGATAGGTAATTGGGGTTAAAAGATTTACCCAGGGTCACACAACTAGTAAATCTGATGTCAAAATTTGAACCCAGGACCTCCTGTCTCCAGGCCTGGATCTTTATCTACTGATCCACCCAGCAGCCCTTTTAACTGATATTATTAACAAGATAGGCACCTGGTCATCTTGGGGGCTTAATAGCTGCTGTCACTAGCTATTAAGTTTAACTTGATGGAAATTAAGATGTTTTGTTTAAATGTATCATTCTAAGAAGAAGTACTTGTAACCAAGTAAAATGTTTCTATTGTGCTAAATCTGGTATCTTGCACCTCCCAAGCCCTTAAAGAAGTTATGAGTAGAATAAGCCATCTGCAAGAGGAAAAGGGACACACCCATGAAGCCTCTAATTCTAAGAAGCTGCAGTTAACCAGGGGAAAGACTTTACTGCCTAACTGTTCATTCTTATCTATTATTTGTGATAATGATAACTCTGGGTTCTTAAAGGGAATCTTTTAAAGCTGCAAAGAGAAATCTGGTCTTTAGATTTCCTTCTCTTAAGGCTGTTTATATTTGTTTATTTGTTTTTTGTTTTTTTTTTCCTAGAGGGGGTTTGCCATTTTCAGTGGGAGTTCCCAAATTAGCTTTCTAGACAGCTGTTCAGGGTGGCCCCCTGAATGAGCTAGTTTTCACGGGTGGATACCTAGCTAACAGCAACTGGAGACAGCTGTTAAATTGAGAGCAATCTATTATTCTCAATTTGAAACTGCTGAATGTTTATACAGTGGATTTTTTTTTTTCTGTAATGCCCAAAATAAACTACTGATACCCTTGGGACATATAACAAGTTAATCAGAAGATAACTTTATGATTTCAACTTTGTAGGACACTTTGCTTTACACATAGTTTTTTTGGGGGGTGGTATTAGAGGTAGTGGAGGAGAGAACAAGCATTTATTAAGCACCTACTGTGTGCTTGGTGCTGTATTTATTTTTATTATTTTTTTATTTTTAATAACAAAATTCCACATAAGTTTTCCAAAGTTATATGATTCATTTGTCTTCCTCCCTTCTTCCCACCCCCTTCTTGGCGTTGACAAGGAATTTGGTCGGTGTTATACATGTATTATCAAGAAAATGTGTTAAGTTTTTACAGATATTATTGTAATTCTCACAGCAACCCTAGGAAGTAGTTGTGGTAGTTATGATTGAAGAAACTGAGGCAGACAGTGAATTGCCCAGGGTCAAAACAGCTGATAAAGTGTTTGAGGCAGGTTTTGAATTCACATCTTCTGGTCTCAGGTCTAGGACTCTATCCATGTGTTTGTTAAAAATGGAACAGCAACCTTTGTCAAAAATAAAGAGGCCCATCCCCAGTTCAGTAAACAGAATGAGTCCCAGCTATGTACATGTACTGTGCCATGCAGTGGGGACACAAGGGAGGAAAAGAGTAGTTTCTGTCCCAAAGTAATTTAATATTCCACTGGATTACTGATGACAGTTTAGTTGCTAGGGATTGGCTTTTAATAAACCCATAGAGCGAAATTATAAGAGCAGTTTGAAAAAGAAAATTAAATTTTTTGCTATAACTTTATCTGATAAAAATATTGATGGAGATAGGGATGAGATTTGTGATTTTGTAGATGCAGGGAACTCCCAAGTGGGGAATCCCTCTTTATCTATGCAAATTGTACTTTTACAGTTCATAGTCTTAGAGGGTTGCTTAGACCCATGAGAGTTTCAGTGACTTGCTAGAGGAAGGGAGGAGAGTGACTTACTGTAAGCCAGTTTTTGTCAGAGATGAAAGTAGAACCTACATTTCCTGGCTTTGGAGGCCTTCTGTTTCCTCTTTGCCATACTGCCTCTCAAAAGTCTTATACCTGAGATATATAAGAATTAGTTTAAAATATATAAAAATTAGCAGTTCCTCAACAAGTGATCAAAGGATGCAAACAGGCAGTTCTCAAAGGGAAAAAAAATCCATGTTATCAATAGCCATATTTTTAAAAAATACTCCAAAGTTCTAATAATTAGGGAAGTACAAAGTAAAACTACTCTGAGGTTCTGCCTCACATTTTGCAAAGATGACAACAGTAGAAAATTACAGTTGCTGGATGGTCTGTGGGGAAACAGGCACACCATTGCTCTCATGAATTGGTCCAACCATTATATGGAAAACAGTTTGGAACTATTCTGCAAAGTTATACTCTTTGACTCAAGAGATTGGAAAGAATGTTATAGTAGTTCCATTTTTCTATGGAAATGAAGTGGGTACTCAATCAGTTGGGGAATGGCTGAATATGTGATATAAAAATGGAATGGAATGCTATTGCACTGGGAGAAATGGTTTCAGAGAAGCCTGGGAAGACTTGAAAAAACAGATGCAGATCAAAGTGAGTATAGAAGAATTTATGACATTGTAGAAGAAAACAATACTGAAAGACATTGTGTTCAATGCAGTGACCACCCACTATTCAAGAGAACCTATGATGAAACATGCAACTCATATCTTAAGAGAGAAGTGATGAATACAAGACAGAGAATGAGACACCAATTTTTTGAAATGATCGATGTGGGGAATTTGTTTAATTGTATGTTGCCAGAGTTTGGTTTTACTTCTCCCTACACTCACCCCAATGTTAAGGTGAGGGAGGAGAGTTTTTTAAAGAAAAATTGGGGATAGGGTTGCCAAAAGGAAAGAAACACAAGAAGTAATTTAACATTTAAAAAAAATTAATAAAAGAACGCACATAGGTCAAAAGGAAACGAAGGCAGGCAGGGTGGTTTTATAAATCACATGCTGAAATTGTTTTCTGAATAGAAAAGGAAAAGCTAGCTATATGTGATAAATATTCACAATTTCATCAGTTCACTCTTTTCATTTTACTTTGTGTATGGAAATGCTCATTTTATTTGGTATTTTAAGACAGTTTTGAAAGTAGAGAACCTCATTCCTTATCACCTTAATATAATGGATTTATCAGGAAGTGAGATAGTTTCTCTCTCTTCAATGTTCAGTCCTCCTTGGCTCCAGAAAAGAATCAAAGAATTGGACCAGATGATGCCAGTTTCTTCTGGTTATGTTTATCTCTTAAATATTGAGATTTTGTGATTGATGAGTATATTCTTCATTTCTAGTTCTTTGCTATATGTCCTATCTATCTATCTATCTATCTGAACTACTATAAATATTTGTGTACATATGAGTCTCTTTCCAATCTCTTGGCCAGAGAGGACCAGGAGAAGCATCACTAGGTCAAAAGTGTACCTTGGGGAACATAGTTCCAAATTGCTTTCCATAATGGTTGGACCAGTTCATGTCTCTACCAAGAGAGCAGTGGCATGCCTCTTTGCTTACATCCCATCCAACAACTTTAAGAAAGGTTTATCATTCTCAAAGAGCTGGCTATTGACACAATTAATCATATGTTCTACCCAGAATAAAATATCTGGACTCTGATATTCTACCCAACAAGTTAAGGAAGTTAACATTCTGCAGTGTTATGTGTGCTTTTTTATTCCTTCACCTGTAATGTGTAATGCACCGCAATAGGCAATGGAAGAAATTAAAAGAGAAGAACAAATAAAATAAGTAGTACAAAGGACCCCCAAAATTGGGGAATTCAGAAAAGGCTTCTTGAAACTGGTGGCATTTGAGTTGAGCTTTCAGGGAGGCTTGGGCTTCCAGGAGGCAGACATGAGGATGGAGATCATTTCAGGAAACACAGAAAAGCATGGAGGCAAGAAGTGTAATATTATATAGGAGGAACAGCAGTTAGGACATTTGGTTTAGAACACAAGAGAGTGCAATGGGGAAAATTTGTAATCACCCTGGGAAAAGAGGCTAAGGGCAGACTGTGAAGGCTTCAGATTCCACAGAGCAGATTTCTTGAGGATGGGAGTGGCAAAGTCAGATTTGTGCCTTAGTGGTATCAATTTGGCAACTCCAGTAGGTAAAGGATAGATTGGGAAAGAACCTAGATGCAGGCAGACCAATTAGAAAGGTTGTTGCAGTAGTCAGAAAGGATGAGAGCTTGAGCTAGGTATGTGGAGAGAAAAGAGAGAGTCAATATGTAACAATTTTTCTTAGTCTTGATAGAACATTTTGTTTTCAAATTCTCTTATGCCCTTGTCGTATGGTGTATCTCTGATGTCTCGGTGTTCTCTAAACAGTAAGCTTTCAGAAGACAGAACCACATGTTATTTATTTGTGATTTTGAATATTTTCCCATATTTACATGTTTTATGTTCTTTCCCTCTCCCCAAATCCCCCAACTCCCTTAGCCGACGCACAATTCTACTGGGTTTTACATGTATCATTGATTAAGCCCTAATTCCATATTATTGATAGTTGGGCTAGTTATCGTTTAGTGTCTTCATCCCCAGTCATATCCCCATCAGCCCATGTGTTTAAGCAGTTGTTTTTATTCTTTGTTTCTCTTCCCACAGTTCTTCCTCTGAATGTGGCTAGTTTTCTTTCTCATAAGTCCCTCAGCCTTGCTCACATTTTATTTAAATGAAATATTTTCTCCAATGTCTGATAAACCATTGTGCCACAGTTAGAATTTAATAAATGTTCATTGAATGTGCTCCAAGAAATGTAGTACAGATTAGGATATAGACATATAAGGAATGTATAAAGTGGAAAACAGGTGGGAAGAAATTGTTTCTAGTCGCAGAAATCAGGGGAGGCTTCAAAGAAGAGATGACATTAGAACTGGTCTTTGAAGGGATAGGTAGACATTTAGTCATTGGACATGGGGAGGTGTCACAAGTTCTAAATCCTCTGAAATTATTTTAATGAATCCCAACCTCTAAAGCAAGCATGAGAGAGAAAAAACATGCCATCATTTCTCATCTTTGATAAATCGTCAAACACATTCAAGTCAGGAAAACATTTTAGGTCCAAATTCATGGAAAATGTATTCATATTTGTGGCATTGTATGCAAGAGAGCTAAGTAAATGTTGCTATGGGAACTATATTGAGAATTTTCTGACTTGAATTTCAACTTTGAAATTAACATATCTGGGTTTAATTTCCATGTGTGTTTTAGAAACAAGACATTTTTTTAGATAGAATCCTGCTGAAGTTAGAGGCAATTTCATATAGCTGCATTTAGATGAATACGTTCAGAACTCTAATTTCAAACTTTGACATTTAAGAAGTAGCTTGATTTTTAGTTCCCTTGTTAATAAGGCAGGATTATTATTTTTTTACTTTATTGCAAAAGGGAATGATGTTGTTGAGTGTTAAAATTAGGAATCTTTTTGCTCAAAAGATTTCAGTCTTAGCAGTGGTGTTTAGGAACAAGTCTAAGAAATTGAATATTTTAATTTTTAACTGAGCATTTTTAGGGTTAGTTAATAAAGTTCTGACTGTTAATGTTAAATTTCATATATTTATTTCCATTTCAATAATGCTGGAAAACGAATTTTCTTTTTTTCTGGACAAACTTACCAACAAACAGTCATCTACTTTTTTGATGACCTCCCGTTAAGGAGAAAATACTAGGCAGCCCTTTCTACTTTGGAATAGTTCTATATATTAGAAGTTTTTCCTTACCCTAAGCCTAAATTTGCCTCTTAGCAACTCAATAGATAACATTTAAATGGTGCTTTAAGGTTTGTAAAGTGCTTTTACACATACATTTAATTTGATCCTTGCAACCACCCTGTGAAATAGGTGCTATTATTCTCTTCATTTTACCAATGAGATGAGGAGAGGTTAATTGATTTACATGTGATTACACAGAAAGTATCCCAGGCAGAATTTAAATTCAGGTCTTTATGACTCCAAATCCATCAGTCCATCTGGTAAGCCACCTTATTCCTAAGATCTGCCCTTTGAATTGAAGCAAAAAGAAATCTTCCTCTTTGGTATGACAGCCCTTCATGTACTTGAAGGCAGTGATCACATTTCTTTTTGGCAGACTAAATATTCCTAGATCTTTTCGTTGAATTGTCATACAATGAAAATCAAGGCCATCTTCATCCTTTTTATAAATTTATTTTTTATTATATACTTAGTGACTACCATCAACCATCACAAAACATTTAACTAAACAAATGTATAAGCCATCTTCATTTTTTTTTTTTTTTGCCTTCTAATATTCTGAAGCTAAACATTGTTCTTCCTAAAACTAGATATGATAGTCTATGTTGGTCTGACTGGAGTAGGGTACAGCAGGAACTATCCCTACTTTATTCCCGTAAGCTTTGACCCCTAATGTAGCCTGAAAGTATATTAGCTTTTTTGGCTAGCATAAATCTGTTGACTCATCTGAGGGCTACTATCAGCTCTAGGTCTATTTTATTTTTTTAAAAAATGTCTAGATTTTGCTTACACATTTCATATGGTATTTGTGAAATTGATTTTTGGAGCTCACATGCATCCCCTCTGACTTTTTTTTTTTGTTTTGTTTTTAAACCCTTGTACTTCGGTGTATTGTCTCATAGGTGGAAGATTGGTAAGGGTGGGCAATGGGGGTCAAGTGACTTGCCCAGGGTCACACAGCTGGGAAGTGGCTGAGGCCGGGTTTGAACCTAGGACCTCCTGTCTCTAGGCCTGACTCTCACTCCACTGAGCTACCCAGCTGCCCCATCCCCTCTGACTTTTAAAAAAATTTATATAAAACCTTTACTTTCTGTCTTAGTTATTAATTTTAAGACAGAATAGTGGCAAGGGCTAGGCAAGTGGTAGTTAAGTGACTTGCCCAGGACAGCCAGAAGTATCTGAACCCAGGTTCTCCTGATTCCACCCAGCACTCTCTCTACTGTACTAGCTGTTGCCCCTTTCTTGCTTTTCATCTTACTAGATTCACCCTACTTTTCTACTCTTAATAAATTTTGAATCCTGAGACTCTCATCTAGGATGTTAACTGCCCCTCCAATATTTGTATCAGTTATATGTTGGATCATCATGCCATCAAAGTTGCTGATAAAAAAACAAAATACTAAACTTGAGGCCAAGCACAGATCCTTGGGCTACCCTGATGTAAAACCTCCAAATTGTCTTGGTCCAGTGAGTTCTATTCATTGAGTCACTCAAAACCTTTTCCTGAATTCTCTTCTTTATACAGACATTTAGATCATCTCTACACCTTATTCATAAAACTAGCATGCTACTATGCCTTAGCTGCCTTCTCCAATTAGTGAGTTCCTTCCAGACCCTCCTTTATGAGGAAGGGTCCAGAGCAGCCATCCTTCTTTCTCTGGACCTTGTCCTCATGTTCCCAGGTGGTAATCACACCCACTCCCTTCTCATTTTCCTTTTTATTTCTTCCTATACCAATGGAAACTCCTTGAGAAGTTTTGCTCAAATCTAGGTAAACTATCTACCAATTCTCCTAATTTTTATTGTTGAGTTGTTTTTTTTTCAGTCTTGTCTAACTCTTGGTGACCCCATTTGGGGTTTTCTTGGCAAAGATACTGGAGTGGTTTGCCATTTCTTTCTTCAGCTCATTTTATAGGTAAAGAAACTGAGGCAAACGGGTTAAGTGACTTGCTCAGGGTTACATAGCTAGTAAGTATATGGGTCAGATTTGAATTCAGGTCTACTGCTTCACTTAGCTCCTCTATCCATTTCCTTCCTCTAGTTAACGCAGAGGTAACAAGATTAGGTTGGTGTTTGAATTCACCTCAGTACTCCCATGATTGCTCCTTATTTCTGCATGCTCATTAACCATCTCTTTAAAAAGAAGTCTTAGAATTCTAAAAAAAGATTAATTAATTAATTTGGTTTTTCAAGCCCTAAAATATTGCCAGAAATTTAAGACAAGCCTTCTGACCAGTGGTTTACAAATTCCATTTATTCTTTTATTATTATTATTATTATTATTATTATTTTAATCAGGTCAGCATTCTTCCTTCCCAGGCTCTCTGGTAACCTTCCTTTCTCTCTGAGGATTACAGGCAGTGGCTCAGCAATTATATATCCATACCTTACTCCCCCTTCTCCCAAGTTATTTTCCAGAGATGTACTAGTTCATCTGGGCCAGGTGATTTGACCTGCCTTTAGTAAGACTTGTTCTCTTACTATCTCCTTATTTATCTTGGGTATCAACTTCCTATTAGTTATATTTGTTTTGTTCTTTCCATTCCCTGTGCCATCCTCCTTGGCAGAAATAGATAAGCAAAAGGTGAATTAAAAATCTTTTTTCTCTCTTTGTTATCATGTTTTATCCATCCTGAAGTTGTATGATTCTACCCATTCTAAATCTCCTTTTTTATCCACACAGCTTTATCTACTCTTTTGTCCTCATTCTGAATTTTAGTACTCTTAGCACTAGTTTATAGCACCATGCTTTGCTTTTTATGTCTAGATTCTGTTCCCTGCTTTTGGTTCCATCTTTTGTGTACCTTTTAAAAACCTAAACTGAGGGGTATCTGGGTACCTCAGTGAATTGAGAGTCAGAGCTAGAAACAGGAGGTTCTGGGTTCAAATAAGACCTCAGACACTTACTAGCTGTGTGACCCTGGGCAAGTCACTTAACCCCCATTGCCTAGCCTTTACCACCCTTCTGTCTTGGAGCCAATACAGAGAAGGTAAAGGATTTTTTTTTGTTTGTTTCCCCGTTTTTTAATTGTCATGTAAAACACACTTCCATTTTGTTCCTTGTGGTAAAAGCAAAGTCATATGAAACCAAAACCTCAGAATAAAACCATGATGACTCCAACTGTTCTTTCTTTGGAAGTAGATAGCATTCCCTGTCATAAGTCTTTCAGGATTGTCACAGATCACTGCATTGCTGAGAATAGTCAAGTTTTCCTTAAATAGGAGTCTAAAGAGAGAGAGACAGAGAGACAAAGAGACAGAGACCCAAGTATCCACCCAAAGAACCCACTAATTAATTTGGATTTTTTTTTTAAACCTTTACCTTCAAATACCACTACCGGGTCTGTATCCCAAAGAGATAATAATAAAAAGGGGGGAAAAGACCCACTTGTACAAAAATATTTATAGCTGCTCTTTTTTGTGGTGGCAAAGAATTGGAAATTGAGGGGATATTGTCGCATGTGTTGGTGATGGAACATATTTTTATTATAAGAAATAAGCAGGAGGATTTCAGAAAAAAGCTGGAAAGATCTGCAGGAACTGATGTGGAACGAAATAAGCAGAACTGAGAGAACATTGTACATAGTGACAGCAATCATTTTTGTACATATAGGACCTTTTCCTCTTTTTCTGATATCTAGTAGTGATAATCATGGGTCAAAGGTAATCATGGGTTTAGTGACATTTTGGGGTGTAGTTCCAAACTTGAGCAGTCAATGACTTCATGTTATCAATATGGCTGTTTTCTCTATAGCCCTTCCCCACATTTGTATTTTTTTCATTTTTTAAAAATTTTTAATCAGTTTTTTTACATTTTTGATCAGTTTTCCAGTCTGATAATATAAAGTAGAATCTCAGAGTTGCTTTAATTTTCATTTCTCTACTAGTGATTTGTAGCATTTTTAATATGATTATTATTCTTAAAAATTTTCTCAGCCTGTCCCTCTCCTCCACTTACCATAGGAAACATCATCTGGTAAACAGTTTTGTATGTCTTTTATGTTTCCATTTTTCAATTCATTCTCTGGAGGTGAACATTCACAAGTTATTCTTTAAATATTAAATCTGTAGCTGCATATGATGTTCTCTTGGTTCTACTTGTTTCACTCTTTATTATCTTCCATAGTTCTTTCCAAGTATTTGAAAAATGAATCTGTTCATTGTTTGATACAATGCAATAGTATTTCATCACAATCATATGATTATTGATAGCTTAATTTTTCTTTTGAAAAATTGTCCCTTTGTATTCTTTGACCATTTATCAATTGAGGGATGACTTATTCTTACAAATTTGAATAGTTTCTTTGTGTATCTTGGAAATGAGACCCTTACCAGCAAAATTGACTGCAAAGGTTGTTTTCCCCCATTACCATTTTCTTTTTAAATTAAGTTGCATTGGTTTTGTTTGTGCAGAAATTTTAAATTTATGTAATCACAGTTGTCCATTTTTATCCTCTCTGATTGTTTCTATCCTAGATTTCCTTCTAATTAAGTTTTTAAGAAGTACATAGAATTACAAAGGAAAACAATGAAATTGACATATGATGAAAATAAATTTTTTAAAGTACCTCAGGAAGTCTTCCCTCTTCTGATCACTTAATTTTTTACATTCCTTCCTCACTAAAATAGAAATTTCTTGAGGACAGGTTTTTTGGCCCTCCTTTGTATTCATGGTGCCAGGAACAGTGTTGTTATTGTTCCATGTGTCCAGCTCTTAATGACCCTGTGGACAATACTGGCCAATGGATTTTCTCGATAAGGATAATGCATGTTTTGTCCTTTCTTTCTCCGGGGGATTAAGGCAAACAACTTAAGTGACTTGCCCAGGATCATACAGCTAGTGCATGTCTGTGGCCAGATATTCAGGCTTCTTTGACTCCAGGCCCAGTGTTCTTTTTGCTGAGCTACCTAGCTGACCCTAGAACAGTTAGAACTTAAATGCTTATTGATTGATTTGACAGTTAAGGAAATATGGGCCCAGAGAGCTGAAGGTCATCATTACAACTGCAACTTGAATATAATTCGAGCTTCCCCAATTCTAATTCTAATATGCTATCACAGTTCATTTGTAGTATTATGCTAATGGAAGCAAAAATACTTCTCATTTTTGAATTTTTAGTCATGTTTATATTAATCTTGTTAGGTAGAATTACTAGGACTTTATTTGTACTTAAAAAAAAAGCCATAAGTATGAAAACCATTTTTATAATGTAAACTCCTCACATGCAGTGCAGGGTTTTGATTACTAGTTGATTATATACCACATATATCCTAGTAATTGTAAATTTAACATGGTTGGGTTAACTTTGCTTTTTAAACCTTGACTTCCGCATTTTCTGGTTAGTGGTTATTTACCACGTTTTGCAACCATAATGTTGAGCTACCAAGGCAGTTTCTATTTTAAACAGATAAAAAAATTACTACTTTCAAACCCTGTGAAATTCACCCACCCTTGGGTGGAACAAGGCCCTTAATATAGTTGTGTCTGACAGCTTAGTGATTCTTTGCTACTTTTTCCCTTAAATTATAAAATGTTAACATTATGGGTCTCTAAATTTGTTGTGGATTAACTGCTCTTCTCCTCTCTTCCTCTTCCCCCCAAATCCTAATCATTGGACAGCTTTATCTGGATTATTCTCTTGGTTTTTAATGGACTGGTGTTTTGTTTTTTGTTTTTTTTTTTAGATCTTTGAGAAGTATTAAAAAATACTTAGGAAGGCTCTAGGGGAAATACATAAGACAGGGTCCTTTCCCTCATGGAGCATACAGTCTAGTGAGAGCATATGATTCCAATATCCATTACTTTACAGTAATAACTCAGGAGGCAGTCTGGGCCAGTGGATAGAGAGGTGGCCGTGGAGAAACAACAGATCTATGGAGCTCTGATGCATAACTCTTGTAGTATATATTCTCTTTCCCTCCCAAACCTACTTTTTCCTTTTCTTTTTTTTTAATTTGTTTATTTAATTTTTTAGTTTTTGATTTAATTGGTTTTTTTTAAATTTATTTTTATTAAAAGTAAAATTTTTTATTAAAAGTAAAATACTCTAATTAACCAAATCAGAGTATTTTTCCATGGTTACAAGATTCATGTTCTTTCTCTCCCCTCCCTCCACCCACCTCCTGTAGCTTTTTCTAAACTTCTCTATTTCTCTCAGGAGCACCACCATTCTTGAAGGCTCCTCCACTGGTAACATTGGTGTTATCTTCATTCCCATTCTCCCTCATCTTGCATGGAAATATCCTAGCCATGGGTGATTGCCTTTTCTGCCTCCATGTTGTTTCTCCCATCTGATTGCTTTTCTTTATTCACATTTCCACCACCTTAGTTCTAGTCTTCACTGCCTCTTGCCTGGATTTTCACTCTGGCTTCCTCATTGGACTCTGATAAATATTAAAAATGATAAAGGCTGATATAATAATATAAATTAGTATTTTAATTAAAGCCATGCTGATAGATAAAATCATTAGACCACATGCTTGTAAGCATTCAAAACTGCCGCCTCCATTACTGTCTCCTGTTTCCTGGCCAAGAGCCTACTCGCAAAGAGACCACTCCCTCCTAACCCAGGAGATTAAAAACCCTCTCTGCCTCGATGTAGACCTCCCCATGCCCCAAAGACCCGGAACCGGAAACAGCTGGATCACGGGAAATGTAGTTTTGATACATTTCCCATGTCCATAGAAATATATACACTTCTAGATGGCTTTTTCCCAATTTTCACTTTTACAACTCCCTCTTATTTTCCCACTCCAATCTGTTATCTGGGTGATTGCCCTAAAGCACAGATGGAATCATGACCCTCCCACAAACTCCTTTGTCTCCTATTGCTTTTGGATCAAATATAAATTCCCCCTTTTGACTATTAAAGCCCTTCCCAAAGCTCAGCCCTATCTCTCTTGTGGGCCTTAACTCTATCATTCCCCTACCTGCACTCTGCTCTCCTGCCATCCTGGCTTTCTCTCTGGTCCTCAAGGATTTCTTCTCTCCCTCTTTCCATTGGCTAGTCCCCATTCCTGCATCTATAATCCCTTCTCTCTGAATGACCATCCCTCTATTCCTCTGAGACACTGCTTAAACATTGCCATCTAACATTTTGGAATTCTGTTTCCCTTCCCCAAATGCTCTCCTTCCCTCTCTTGTGTTTTATTCCTTATTTATTCTCTAAATTTTTATTTTTTATTCTCTAAATAAGTCTCATAGGGTGTTCCAATAGTCTTCATGGTTTTTTTTCCCCCAAATTGAAGCTTTTATTAAGCTTTGATAATATAAATGACTTAACTTTATATTTTTTAGATAATGTAGAACTTTTATGAAGCTTTAATGGCTTTAAACTTCACTAATAATTTTGGGCCTCTCTCTATATGAACTTATTGACTCCCTTGTTAGAATGCAAGGTTCCTCAGGATAGGAATGACTCTATCCTTGGAATCCCCAGCACTTATCCATGCTTTGAATCTCCACTATCCCAGTGGCTGCCGCATAGTAGATGCTTAACAAATAGTTGGTTTAAAATATTTTTATCTTTATTTTGTTTTAACAACAAATTTCCACATAAATTTTCCAAATTATATGATTCATGCTGTCTTCCTCTCTTCTTCCCTTCCAGAGTTGACAGGCGATTCAATCTGGGTTATACATATATTTAATAAATAACTTATTGATTGAATGACTTGTGGCCCTGGGAACGCCACTTCATAAATGTGGAAGTAGTATATTCTGGAAAGCCTTGAGTGTCAGGCTAAGTAGTTCCTATTTTTTGTAAGAACATTAATGTTCACTGTTCTGGAACAAAAAACTCCTCCCAAAACCTTCCTTTATTGAGAGAATTCAGAATTTCCTGTCACCTCTTCATTGCCTACCAGCTGTTTTTTGTGTCTTTTGACTCCACCAATATCATGCTCCTTGGCTGGATATTTCAACTTCCTTTTGTGAATAAGCTCCTCGAGTTCAGAGCCTCTTTCTTATTTGTATCTCTAGGACTTAGGATTGTGCCTGGCACAAAGTAGGCACTTAATAAATGTGTAATGTATTGGCTGTTTTGTAGGAGCAGCTAGGTTGTGCAGTGGATAGAGTGCCAGGCCTGGAATAAAAAAATACTCAGCTTCCTAAATTCAAATCTGGCCTTAGATCCTTAGTAGCTGTGTGACCCTGGGCAAGTCACTTAACCCTGGTTTGCCTCAGTTTCCTCATTTGTAAAATGAGCTGGAGAAGGAAATAACAAGCTGCCGCTCCAGTATCTCTGCCAAAAAAAAAGCCCCAAACAGAGTCACAAAGAGTTGGATATATCTGAAAAATAACTGAACAGCATTGACTATCTCCACACCTGCTTCTTGAACCTGATATACTATTTCTATATGAAGGTTAACCAGGAGAAGATAGACATCTTATTAGCCTGCCAGAACATTCTTGTTTTCTACCTTCCAGGGACTATCAGCAGTGCTTTCACCTCATCTATTCTTCGAGTTTAGGCAAGCTGGTACTTTCTATTCCTCATAGCTTTCACTTCCCTAGTCTGTTATCTAATTGTATTTCTGCTTACCACCCAAATTTGTCCTTCCTTGCTTCCCTTTGTCAGAATAAGGTACTTGAGCCAGCAGCCTTTCTAGCAGCTGTGGATTGAATCCTGCTGCCAAATTTGGATTATTGGAAGAAAATTTTTACATTCATTAGTTACATGTTAATATTTGTAGTCTAAAAGCTAATATATTTCATTAAAGCCTAATCCTGATTTGCAATGTTAACACTGTGAATGACTGAAACATGCCTCGCTGATATAAAATGGAAGATTGTTTAAAATTCAAATATTTCTGAAATATAGAACAATTTTAGAGCAGAAAGAAAATCAAGAGACCATCTTGTCCAGTACCCTTTTTTTATAGGTAAAGAAATTGGGACTCAGTCTTTCAGGCTATAGCTACTCTACCCAAAGGTAAATAAATATCTATGGCCCAACTTTACCTCTCACTCCCCATTGTCTCCTCCTTCCTTCCCTTTTGCCCCTCAGAAGCCAGAAAAAGGAACTGAAGCCTCTATCTATCATTTTGGAAAGGTCATTAGCCTTTCCATTTTCCTGCTCACCTAAAACTAGACTCATCTATTAATCAGTCAAAAAGCATTAATAGTATGTGCCATGAACCATCTCAACAAAATGAATACAAAGACAGAAGTGGATTGAGGAACTGAAACTAAACAGATGAGATGAACTGCTATTGGACTGGGAATTAGAAAACTGGAATCTTGTCAGGGGTGCCATTTTGCTTGATGTGATCTTGAGCCAAGTGGCTTGACCTTTCTGAGAGTTTTCTCATCTGTAAAATGAGGGTATGGCTTATCTCACAGGATGTATATGAAGAAAGCACTTGACAACAAACTGCAGTGCTAAACAAATAGTTGCCTGGGTGCAAGGATGGTGAGTCACAGACTCTCGTTTCATGATCAGATGAAGGAGTGAAGAAAGCAGAGTACTTGTCCAATTTAAGTTTTGCCTTTTATTTTTCTTTCTTACTCAAGTCAACAAACACCACGTGCCAGGCATTTGCGCCTAGTGTGGGAGGTACAAAGAAAAGGAAGGAAAAAAAAAGAATCCCTGTTCTCAAGTAGCTCACAGTGTGTTGGGAGAGACCAGTAGGTAAATGACTATCTGTACAAGCAAGATCTCTACAGGATAAATTTAAAATAATCAACAAGGGGAAAATACTAGCATGAAGGGGGACCAAAAAAGGTTTCTTGAAGAAAGTAAAGACTTTAGTTGGGACTTGCAGGAAGCCAGGAGACATGAGGAGAGAAGGTGAGACATGAGGTCAGGCAGTGAAAATTGAGGGAGTTAAAAGATGGTTCATGTTGGAGAAACAGAAAGAAGCCAGTGTTATTGAGTCAAAAATTACATGAAAGGAAGGTAGTAAGGTGTAAGAAGGCTGGACAGAGAAGAATGAGCCAGATTATGAAGGGCTTTAAAACCCAGACATGGATACAACAGGCAGCCTTTGAAGTTTCCCAATAGTAGTATAATTATTTTTCTTTTCTTTTTTAAAAACCCTTATTTTCTGTCTTAGTAACAACTCTAAGATAGAAGGGTAAGGGCTAGGCAAACATAATTAAGTGACTTGTCCAGAATCACACAGCTAGGAAGTATTTGAGGTCAGATTTAAACCCAGGTCCTCCTGACTCCAGGACTTGCTCTCCTTCCATTGTGCCACCTAGTTGCCCGCAGTGTAATCATTAAAAAAAAAAAAAAAAAAAAAAAAAAAAAGCAAAACATTAAACCCCAAACAGATTTGAAATGACTTCAGTGTGAGCTTTCCAGAAGAGGTATTAAGAATAAAAGTGGGAGCAGGCAATTCAGAGAAAAGGGCCAGCTATGGCTTGGAGAAGGGCAAAACTGGAAATTGGGAGAGACAAGTAGAGTTGGTCTGCTGGAATGTATAGTTGGAGAAAGAATGTGAGATAAGGCTAGAAAGTAAGGTGAGACCTAGTGGATGTTGTGTTGCCGGAACACCCTTGAGGTTGATTCCTGTGTGGGTGTATTTTTGTTCTCTGCCCTGGACCTAAAGAAATTTTATCCTCTCCTATCTGCTTCACCAAATGCTTCTGTTTCAGTGTTTCTCCCACCTCCTGTCTTATGGAGGATCCCTTCTGCTCATCTTTCACGTCCCCTTCTTTTTGTTGATTGAGTCATCTATTTTGTTTTCAAGCTAAACTGGTCTTTTGCCTCTCTGTAATAGTTCTGCAAAGCTCAACCTTTGGTAGCTTGATTTCCTTCCTTCCTTCCTTCCTTCCTTCCTTCCTTCCTTCCTTCCTTCCTTCCTCCTTCCCTCCTTCCCTCCTTCCCTCCTTCCATCCCTCCCTCCTTTCCTTCCCTTTCTTCCCTCCCTCTTCCTTTGGCACTTCCCCCCATAGTTTTGGCAGCTCCTCTGTCAGCAGATTGAAGGTTAGGATTGTGTTGGGTTAAAAAAAAAATTTTTTTTTTTTAAATTTTTGCTTGTCCCCAGAGTAATGACCATAAGTGCTTTAAAAATGTGTTTTGGATAGATAGAAATAAAAGGTCTTTGTCCATTATTACTTGTTAAAAGAACTGGCAAATGAATGGAAATGATCAACCTCCCCTCCACCCAAAGTGACCTGCCCTCCTGGTTTATGGAGCTTGCTCAGGGGAAAAAGAGGTCAGACCATGAAAGAGCACATTGGAACATTCCTTCTTTTCAGGAAGTTAGGTCCTGTGATTCACTGCATTGTGTCTGAAGCCTGTAATAATGGTTGTATTTTATGGCAGTTGTCTTACAGCCCTTAACTAACATGCTGCTTTGTAATCTGGGCGCTGGAAGCTCTTGGGGAATTAAATATGAAGGAACATAAGCCAAAGAGCTGGCTCAGTCCCTCTGTGTTTTTTTTTTTTTTTTTTTTTTTTTTTTTTGTGATAGATCTTTATATGTGTCTGGATCTTTATTTGGAGGCCAGAAGGCAGCCTGATAAAAGTGGATTCAGAAGCAGCTTAGGTAGCTCAGTAGAGTGGCCAAGTCACTTAACCCCAACTGCCCAGCTCTTCTTGCTCTTCTGCCTTGAAATGGATACTTCCATTCTGAGACTGAAAGAAGGGATTTTTAAAAATGTATTTGGAGTCCCAGGAACTGGATTCAAATTCCTCCCTAATAATGTCAACTCCTATGACAATAGACACAAGTCACTCCACCTCTTTGGTTGTTCCTAATTTCTGAAATGGAAGAGTTGGGCCTGGTCTCCTCCTAAGATTCCTTCCAGGGCATGCACATGTGGTGGTGAGGCTGGGTTCAGACCAGATAAAGTGAAAATTCATCAATAAGATGAATAAGTTCAAATTTGGTCTGATAATTCCTAGCTGTGTGTCTGGGCAAGTTACTTAACCTGCATTGCCTAGCCCCTATTCCTCTTTTGTCTCCAAACCAATGCCACAGTATTGATTTGAGATTGAAAGGTAAAGATTTTTTGAAATAAAAAATAAAATTAATAAGCAGATCTGCCTAATTCGAGCACGTTAGGGGAAAAAATTCCCTCAATAAAGTTGTTTTTCTCTATCATATTATCTTTGAATACATTGTTCTATTTCTGATCACTTTCCATTGGTTTTTATAAGGTTCTTTCTAGTTTCCTCTGACATGAACTATTTCATCACTTCTGATACATTCATATACCACAATTTGTTTACCACTTTTCCAGTAGGAAGACATGCTTTTTCCAATTTTTGGCTACCACAAAAAAAACCTGCTATAAATATTTTTGTTATGTAAAGATCCTTTTCCTTTGATCCTTTTTTTTTTTTTTTTGATGGGGGTGGTGTGAGGAGGAGAGTATAAGCCTAGCCATGGTATAAGTGAGTCAAAGGGTATGTATAGTTTAGTAATTTTCTGGGCATCTTTCCAAATTTCTTTCTAGAATGACTAGACCAATTTGCAGTTCTATCAACAGTACAGTAGAGTGCTTGCTTTCTCCTATCCCTTCCAGTATCTGTCATTTTCTTCCTTCTTCTCTTTGCCATTCTGCTAGGTGAAGACTCTCCAATTGGCTTTTATTTTCACTTCTGTAATAGCTATTTAGAGTTTTTTCCATCTTTGTTGAGACTTTTGGTTTCTTCATTTAAAAAATTTTTTTTTTCTATATTTTAACCATTTATCTGTTAGAATACTTATACATTTGAATCCATTCTTACATATTTGAATTGATTCCTTATGTATCTTAGAGATGACACTTTTTATCAGAGAAACTTGTTTCATCATTTTTCCCCCTCAGTAGCCTCTTTTCCTCTCTAATTTTTACCACCTATATATTAGATTTATTTGTGAAAAAAACTTAAATTTTATATAATCAAGACTGACCTTTTTTTCTTCTATCTTCCTTTCTCCAGCATGAACTCTTTCCATAAATCTGAGAGGGAATTTTTTTTCTTGCTCTCTTAATTTGTTTTAAATATGAATTTTTATATTAAGGTTATGTGCCCATTTGGTTTAACTATTTATTATAATTTAAATAGTATTGAAATATATTACTGTTTCATGGTGTAGTTGGAGAGCAGGTAGTATTGAAATCCCTTGCCTTCTCAATTTTTTGTATCATTACCCTTGAAATTCTTGACTTTTTGTTCTTTTACGTGAATTTTATTATTGTTCCAGTTGTATAAAATATTTTTGGGGAATCTTAATTAGTACAACACTGGGTACAAAAATTGAAATGAGGTGACTTGCCAGAGGTTTCCCATTGTTAGTGACAAGCCAGTTGTTTCCTGGCATTTGGGTAGGGCTTGCTAAATGCCATCTTTGAGACTCCTTGCACCAAAGCTCCCTCCCTATTCTGCTGGAGGATAGTGGTTGCTTCACTCTCTTATCTTGGGCATTTACCATGGTGACTTACCCTTGGCAAGCGCATCATTAATGCTTCTTCTGGGCACCACATCCAGGAGGATTATTAAGCTCCTTTTGTTTTAAGCCCAGAGGAGATAATAAAAGAAAGGCAAAAATAGCCCTTGCCCTCAAGGAACTCATCTTCTAGTCATGATACCAAAATAAACAGTTACAAAACTTCAGGAAACTCTTTAAAAATCTATTTATTCACTTATTTATTTAGTTATTTATTTGTTTGTTTATTTATTTATTTTGGGGTGGTTTTCCGTGTTTCCATGATTCATTTAGAAAACTTTTTTCCCCAAGATGCCACATAGGCAAAATGTTCTCAAAGTCAATGCAATTTGTGTAATTTTTTTTCTTTTGGTTCTCGTTTAATTATAAACTCCTAAATGGGTAGGGGCATTTTTGTGCCTGGAATGCTTGGTACATGATGTGCGCTTAATATTTATTGAATGAACAAATTTGTTTTAAAGAACAAATTTAATTTAATGTTTTAATTGCTTTTGCTTTTTAATTTTAGTGAGACCTATTCAGATAAGTATGACTTTGTCTTTTAAAAACTTTGAGTCCAGGAGGCAGCTATAGACAGCCAGGCCTAGAGGCAAGAGATCCTGGGTTTTTTGTATTTAGAAATCTTGAACCCTTGGACTTCATCTCCCAGAATTCTTTTTCTCATACCAAAATTCCTTTTCCTCTCTTCCCCCACATTGCATCCTCACTTATTGTGTATAAAGTCGGCTGTAACCCCACCTTTTCACTCTCTTCTCTGGCAACCACAGCTAGGTTAGCTCCCTCTTATTTTCCTTTACTTCAAGTTATTATTAATAAATCTTATTAAATATAATACTTGAAAATATTGTATATTAATTCTTAAGCTTACAGTTTAAATCTGGCCTCAGACACTTCCTAGTTGGGTGACCCTGTGCCTTGGAAACAATACGCAGGATTTATTAATTCTAAGACAGAAGGGAAGGGTTTAAAAAAGCAAAAACAGAAAGCTTAAGTCCTGATGTGTTTGCTGTCTGTATAATGCTGAAATTTTGGGTTTCTTAATTTTACATGGTCATCAGCGATTTTCTCTAGAGATGACCATGGTGCTCTCTGTGTTCAGCCACACTTTAGGGCCATCGTGGAGCCTCTCAGGCCCTGGAACAACCTTTGACTTCGAAGCCCTGCTCTCAGTGTATTCCTAAAATTGCCAGTTTTCCCCATCTGTTGTCATGGAGACAAAAGTTGGTTCCCATCGGATGTTTGGGGCAGGCCAAAGGAAAGATGTGTGCAGCTTTTACTTTTTAATCACTAGTCACACAGTTAATCATACCACTTTTCTCTAAAAGAAAACAAAAAAGCCAAAGAAGGATGTGATCAATTCTATTCCAGGGTGTGTGTGTGTGTGTGTGTGACAGTGATAGTGATAACTTTCATAGAAATTAAAATTTTAAAATATCTCTTTAAAAAATTTAAGTACTTTTTATTGCTATTTTCGCTCCTACATCTGCACATAAAGGGTTCAAAACCTGGTTCTTTGACTTTAAATTCAAAGTCCTTTCCACTCTGCCTTCCATTTACTCAATGATATCTTGAATGTACATGGTGATTTATGTGCTCTTACTGTCCAAGCTAACACATGTAGGATAAATATTTAAGAAATGCTCAGTTCTCAGCTTGGATTCTCCAGTTTGTCTTTTACTTTCAGAGTGTGTGTGTGTGTATTTTATTATTTCATTTTTTTATTTTTTGGTCCAGTGGAATTGCTTGTCAGCTCTGGCAGGGAGGAGGAAAAGGGGAGGGAGAAAACACACATCATGTAACCATGGAAAAATATCAGGGTGCCAAAAACAACTAACTAAATAAATAGATATATGGTTTTGCTGTTTTCAGTACATCAAGCTTAAATTCTGCTGATGTTTTTTCTCAGTATCACCTTATCTAGGGTCCTCTCATATTTTTTATATTTTCATAATTATCTTCTTCATGGCACCATAGTATTCATTATGAATAAAGTCTATTCTGAGTTGGAAGAGAAGATCAATTTTGATTTAGAATTGGAAAAGCCTTTAAAGGCCATCTTCCAACCTCCCCATTTGACTGATAAGGACAATTAAATGGGCAGAACTGGGAATTTGAACCCTGATCTTCTGATTACAGAGCCATTGCACTTTCCATTGCCCTGTGGTTGTTCCTGGGATTGAGGGAGGACCTTGATTTCCTTAACAGAAACAGGAAAGTTGGGAGAAGATGATGGTTAATAAAAGTAACTCTTTGAAATATTACTGTTATAAAGGTAGCATGGAATTTCAGATTATAAGCAGTTATCAGGAGTTTACTAAACCATGAATGATGTAGCTCCCATGTACAGAGATTGAAGAAATTTACTTTCCCCGATTTATTATTGAAATTTTCCTATTTTGAGTTTATTGAGAAATATTTTTGTAGTTTTGAAAGTTTCTTTGAAAAATAAAATGTTAATCCTTTGAGTTAAAACCATCTTGAATGAACACTTTATATCTTTGACGTTCGTAGTAGACAATGAGAGAACAACAGAAGAGCTTTTGCCATGACTGTCTTACCATGGAGAGCACACAAGGTGACATCATTTGTTGGAAAAGGAGGCAGGAATTTTCTACTTAGCCATATACGGCTCATTTTCCCTTGCTTTTACAAAACCTCATCCACAAAAATGACTTTTTCTAGACATATTGTGGTGCTTCTTTTATCCAGGAATACCACCAGTGAATGGTTTTTATTTACATTTGAATTTTTTTTAGACTTGCTTATGATTTTGGCTGCTCAGATTTCTCCAACTCTAAACATATTTCATTGAGTTCTAGAATATTAAAGTTGGATGTGATCAAATGAGATAAGGTTAGTAAAGTATCCTTTTTTTTTTTTTTTTTAAAAACCCTTAACCTTCCTTCTTGGAGTCAATACTGTATATTGGCTCCAAGGCAGAAGAGTCGTAAGGGTAGGCAATGGGGGTCAAGTGACTTGCCCAGGGTCACACAGCTGAGAAGTGTCTGAGGCCAGATTTGAACCTAGGACCTCCCATCTCTAGGCCTAGCTCTCAATCCACTGAGCTACCCAGCTGCCCCGTAAAGTATCCTTTTTTGTTTCTTTACTTAATATTTGTGTACAATGAGTGTCTAGCACATAGTAGATAGAAACTTATAAATACTTACTCCAATCCTTGGATGGGATTGTCTGCTTTTTATCTTACAGGCAATAGGAAACCAAGGCCTTAAATGTCAAATAGACTACTTATTTAATGCTAGCCATTACATAATTCAGAGTTCCCAATTTGTATTTTTTAAAATTCACCTTTTATTAGAGACAATTTGGCTTTTTTCCATTTGTGAATGTCATAATTCCTAATGAGGTACTATACTTATTTTTTTCTCCCAGATGACAAAACTTTTCAAGCTGTCCTATATCAAAGGTTTTTTTTTTTTTTAATTTAATTTTAAACCCTTAACTTCTGTGTATTGATTTATAGGTGGAAGATTGGCAAGGGTAGGCAATGGGGGTCAAGTGACCTGCCCAGGGTCACACAGCTGGGAAGTGTCTGAGGCCGGATTTGAACCTAGGACCTCCTGTCTCCAGGCCTGACTCTCAATCCACTGAGCTACCCAGCTGCCCCCTCAAAGGTTCTTAAACTATTTTCTTCTGACCCCTGAGGGTTACATGAAATTAGATGGAGAAAAAAAATTAACATTATTTTCACTAACCTCTTACTGAAATTTAATGTTTCCTTCCATTATTTACAAATATTCTAAGGTTGTGAAAGGGGGTCTCTAATACACAGTATTGATTCTAAGACAGAAGAAGGTTTTTTGGTTTGTTTTTTAACCAGGCTGCCAAAGTGGGTCAAAAAACCCCAAACAACTAAGAACTGATTGTGTTGATGTCACTGCAGTCTAGTTTCTGTACCTCTTAACTTATTACCAACTGATTGAAAGGAAATGGATGACAGAATCAACAAACATGTCCACCTAAACAGGAAGATTCTTCTTCCTCATTCATGACTTGGTTTTGTGGTGAATTTAGGAGGAAAAGCTGCCAAGGCACAGAAATGAAGTGGATATTTTCTTAAAATAAGCATCACACCCTAACTAAAAAAAAAACCCAATTCCTCCTTTGCAACAGTTCCCTCTCTTGAAGCTCAGAGTGCAAATATTTAAATATATTTGTGCCCTGTTTTGCATTTACAGTTGATGTTCAAAGCAGCCATCTGCATGTTGAAGTAGGAAAATATATGAAAGTCACTAATGGCCTTCAACAGATGGACTTTCATTTTAGAACAAGTACTTGGGTAGGGAGAAACAAATGTTTTTTTGCAGTGAAATTACGTTAAAAGATATTTTTGACCAACTAAATACATTCTCTTTTTCTTTTGCATTTGACCATCCACAGGCTGATTACATTTAATATGAAAATACCCTGAAATTTGGGTAATTTTTTTCTTCTTCACTCTTCTACTTTTTTCCTTTGATTGCTAGTGCCTGTGAAAATATTTCATTTATTTCCCTAAATATTTCGTTACATATAGAAGTCTAGATTTAGAGCTGTAAAAGACATCAATCCTATGCTCCACCCCTATTAAAACACACCCTTCCCTTCCCTCTTAGAATCAATACTTTATATTGATTCCAAAGTCAAAAGGGGTTAAGAGCTAGGCAGTAGGGATCAAGTGACTTGTGAAGGGTCATACAGCTAAGAAGTGTCTAAGACTAGATTTGAACCCAGGACCATCTGTCTCTAGACTTGGCTCTAAATCCGCTGAGCCTAGCTGCCCCTATCCCTCCCACATTTTTGAGATGAGAAACTGAAACCCAGGCAAGATAAAAGACTTGTTTGAGGTCATCTAGCTGGTAAATGGCAGAGCCAACATTTGAAGCCCAGCCTTCTGACTCCATCTAAATCCAGTGCCCTTTCCACCATATTATGCCACCTTGTTTTTAAAAAGTCTACTCTTAAGATAGGAAATATTTTAAATAATGCTATAACAATTAAGCCTGAAGGATCTAGGGACTCCAGCAGTTCCATGTATTTTTTTATTTTAAATTTATTTTTAGTTTTTATTAACAGTATAATGAGTAACTGAAGAAATTGTACTTTTATTTTTTCAGGTTCTTTTTTTTTGGTCTTATTTTTTATTTATTTAAAAAATCTTTTTCCATGGTTACATGATTCTTGTCTCCTTCCCCTCTTCCCTCCCAACTCCTGGAGTTGACAGGCAATTTCACTGGGTTTTACATATATTATCACTCAAATCCCATTTCCATATTATTTATTTTTATAATAATCTTTTAAAACCAAAATCCCAAATCACATACCCATCTAAGTGTGTGATACATCATATGTTTTCTTCTGGAAGCAAATTGTACTTTTAAAAGATGCAACAGAAAAAGCTTTTAAAATACGAGTATTGGAGAGGGAGAAGGATAAAATGAGAGGGAATCCTCATGACTGTTCTTTTGTTTTTGTCTTCAGTGTTTGATAATGGAAGCAAATTGGTTTGAATGAAAAACTATGAAAAATTCTGTAGTATATGGAGGGATGCACCCTGCTTTTAAGGTTGAAAGGTGAAGGAGTATCATTATTATTAGTGTGACTAATTGGCATGCTCCATTAATAAATTTAAAATATAACTTAATGTACTTTGTCCAGTTGCATGCTACTATTGAGAAATGCATCTGTTTAGGTAAAATAAGGAATGCTTCCATTAACAGTATTTGCTGAACTGTGAGATTTGCCACTTTTGTCATTCATTGTCTGAGTCTTGCCTTAGAGCAAGAAGCAAGATGGTTAAAGAAAGCATTTATGCTGTCTAAGAGCATCCAAGTATCCATTTGATGGAGTTAAGAGACTTACAGAAAAATTGCTCCCCCCTGTGATTGCAAAGATCCACATCTTTGTAATCAGAGGGGGAGAGGGGGCAAAAAAAAAAAAAAAAAAAAAAAAGGATGTTAAAAATAGAAAGTTTGTGGCTTTTACCACTAACCAGTTTTTAATTTACTCAAAAGTTTTTCAAGCTTTAGGTTGTGGTTTAATCTTGTAAGCTTTGTGGTTCTGAGATATAGTCTACCCACTTAACCCTTCTTTAGTTAATTCTGATCTGAAAACTAATGATTTACATGCAGCACCAGAAAACATGCTGATGCATCATTTGGGGGTTTATACCATGTACATAAAGTAATGTTCTAGGTGTTAAGCAGTGTCCCACAGGGGCATTTTGATTTCTTGGCTATTTCAATGTTCCAAAGAGGCAATTTATTTCTCCTAAAGATGTAATTTTCCTTTTAGAATTGTAGTTTTTCTCTTTAAAACATCTTGGAATCAGCAGATCTAGGGAGGTCCATGAAGTTATTCTTTTTTATATGTCCCAGTATTATTATCCCTCTTGCTCATAAATATAATTGCCACGGTGCATGCATTTGGCAGCCACTACTCCATTCCTTTAGCATACAAACCTCTGTGTAATAGGAAAAACCCTATATTAGAAGCCAGAAAGACCAGAGTTCAAATCCCAGCTCTGTTCATAAGATCCTTCACATAGACCATGAAAGAAAGCTTAGAGGTCATCGCATCTAACCAGCCTCGTTTTATAGATGAGGCTCATTTTGCAGGTTTAGAGAAATTAAGTGATTTATGTGGAGTTATACAGTAAGTAGCAGAACTAAGTTTCAAACTTGGTTCATAATCAGTTGTTCCATTCTCATAGGAATCCTGTGAGAATAAGATCCCATAAATATGAAAGAAGGAAAGAAATAAGCATATTTATTTATTTTACCATTAAAAATTTTTTTGTTGATTATTTAAGAAAATTTCCCCATGGTTACATGATTCATGTTCTTTCCCTCCCCTCCTCTCACCCCCTCCCATAGCCAACACACAATTCCACCAGGTTTTACATGTGTCATTGTTCGAGATCTATTTCCATATTACTGATATTTGCACTAGGGTGATCGAAATAAGCACTTTTAAAGTTTCTATTAAGTAAGCATTTGCTGTGTTGCAGGACTGTGTTAAGTGCTTTAGAAATATTATTTCATTTGTTCCTCACAACAACTCTGAGAGGCAGATCGTCCCCATTTTATAGTTGAAGAATCTGAGGCAGACAGAGATGAAATGCCTTGTCCAGAGTCATAGCCAATAAGTGCATGAGGCTTCCTGACTTCAGACCTCATATTCACTTGCTGCCAGAAATACCAGGTATGACAGCTAGTATTAACCTTATTGCTAACTGTCCTACAGACACAAAGTGAGAAATGTTGTGGGTGTGAAATGCCCCACCATCCTCTTGATTAATGCCCAGGCAGAGCGAGAAATTTATCCATAGAATTTATCATTATTAAGTTTACATTTATCCCTAGAATATTTTTTGAGGTCACCCTCTGTCCCACAGCTCTCTGCCAGGCAAGAACGATTACTTCTTAGATATTGTCTCCAGAGTTCACAATCTCAGAGGATACATTGCTGGAGTTCGTGGATATTGTGCTTAGCATGTATCAGTCAAATAAGAGAGGAGAGAGTGTGTAGGAAAAGGTGGGAAGTTCTCTTTTGTACCTATGGGGCATCCCATTGGAGGCATCTTATCCGTAGGAAGTGATGGAGAACAACGAGTTCTGGAGAGAGGCTGAGTGGATACACACATCAGAGAATCGTTGCATTATTGAAAAGCAACAACAGAAAAAAGGTTTACATCAAATATAACATTGTAGTTTATTTGGAAATTTTAAAAAATTGCTACTTGGTATTCTAAGATTATATTTTTTAGAGTAGAAAGCATTCTCTTCCCTCTAGCCCATTAGCCAGCATCCATTCTTAAATTTTTCACACTGGGATTGGGGATTTCATGACAAAGTTCAAATGATAGTGATATTCCACCCCCTTGAGATATCAAATAGTGAATTAATATATAGTATATCATTATACTCATGTAGCACATGTGGAACATAAAAATAGGCTCAATTTTTGCCATTTCGTTCTAGAATTTCCTACTTCATCCCTTTATTCTGATGTTAAACATAATTATACTGGTTTTCTTATTGAGGACTTTTATGGGTAGTTGTACATAGTTTTAAACTCTGAATTGTTTCATGGCCAAATGGATTTGGGAAATGCTAAGCCAGAGCAAATAGAGGTGTTTTGAGAGGGTTACATAGTTCTGAGTGATGAGGGCATTGTTACTTTCTTAAACTCCTCTTAGTTTCTCTGGACTTGCTCTTTCCCTTAACCCCCTCCCAAAGAGCCATTCTTGCTCAAGTACTGATCTGCACATCCCTCCTTGTCTGTCCTGGTCCTTTTACCTCCCAAGAATTCCATATGTACTTAAGACCCCATCTCTCTCTGGTTCAAGTGAGCCATCTCCTTTGGACTTTTTTATTTGTACATGAATGAATATGGGGCATCAGAACTTGTGAGTGCCCACAAGAGTGCCCTTCTAGTAGGAAAGATAGTCACCATAATAACATATTTTTATCATATTTCTCAATGCATTTTCCCATACACCATTTTATCTGACTCAACAACTCCATGGAATAATTTTACTATTCGAGAAGCAAGAAACACTAGTAATTGAAGAGATGAAAAGAGAATAAAAATAATGCATAGCATGATTATATTAAAAAGATAAGTCACAAAATCAAGAGAAAAAAGTATCCAAGTAAAAGAAATCAAAAGGGAACCCAAAAGGAGAGCATATTTATAGTAGCCCATACAAATATAATTTACATATTTTTAAACAAATTGTAAACTGGAGTTTGTGGTTTTGTACATAATCTTTTTTATGTATTTTAGTTAAAATTTTTTTTGGTGGTGTTTAGTTATCAAATATATAATAAAAAATTTAAAATAAATGAATAAAAGCTATTGGGGGAAAAATGCACTAAGAAGTTGTGCCATATACCTAATGATAGCATACATAGCTGAATTGGGATGCTAAAATCCTAATCTTTTGACCCTGAGTTAAGTGATGACTTCTACTATGTCTCATGAAGCTTGAAAGTGATTTCTGAATCTAGTCTAAAATATGAAAACTTCCATTGAGCTGTACTTGCAGCGAGAGACAGTATAGATTTCCATGTTATTGTCTCCCTACATTTTTACCAAATGGATTATATAGACATACATAGATTTTATATTATATTTATATTTTATAATTTGTATATATGTGTTTATGCATACAAATACATTCATAAACTGAAATAGATGTTTTTCCTTTACACATTCATTGGATTCACATTGAATTATACATTCATTGAAATAAATACATATCTATTTCTACTTATCAAATGTGTGTATGTACATTCATACATATTTCTATTTATCAGAGTTGCTGGCCCTGGTAGGTTAAATCTCCCACTAAGGGACCCCAGTTGTAAGTTTACATTAAAGGGATTCAATTCTGGCTTCTAAAAAGATGGCAGCAGGTTGTTCTTGTGTCTCTGAATCATTATGTCCCAATCCCAGAATAGCACTGCTCCCTTCTTTTCCAGATGGGCTATCTAAATTGGGCTGTTCTTCCTAGGAATTCTGGGACAGTCACTTAAACAGAGCTTCAATTTGCTCATTGCTAGGATCTCGCTGTTACCACAAAAGATTTTTTAAATTTATTTTTTAAAGATATTTTTTCCATGTTTACATGATTCATTTTCTTTCCCTCCCCCCCCCCCCCGCCAGAGCTGACAAGCAATTCCACTGGAATGTACAAATGTTGTCACTTGCTACCTATTTCCATATTATTCATTTTTGCTAAAGAGCAATTTTTTTAAAGGCCTAAACCCCAAATCACATACCCATATATACACGTAAGAAGTGATGTTGTATGTTTTTGCTTCACAAAAGAGTTTTTTTTAAAGTCACTCAATCAAGAAGCTTTTATTAAGCATTTACTGTTTATCAAGTTCTGGGGATAGAAAGAAGAGCAAAAATAGACTTCACCCTCAAGGAATTTGTTACTATAATAACTAGGTAAATAGAAACTATATAAAGAATAGATGGGAGGGGTGATAGAATGTTACTGTGCCATAAGAAATGATGAGCAGGATAAATTTGTCAAAACTTAGAACTTTGAGATAACAAATAGTGAACTGTGTAGACCCAGAAAAACATTATATACTGCCCCAATATTAATGCTGGAAGAAGAAACCATGAATGTGACCTCCAGAAAGGGAACAGACAGGTGAAACGTGAAAGACTTAATTTAGATGGACATGTTGACCTCCCTGTGATGCTGGGAGAGTACGGAGGGGCTGGGACACCCATAGAGGGGACTTATTATATAGATATGAAGTAAGCTAAACATACAAGAATTTTTATGACTTCATGTGTGTGCAGTTTGTATATGGAAATGCTTGTTTTGTAAAATTTGGAATATGAAATTTAAAAAATTAAATTAGATTATTAAAAAAGGGGAAAACAAGAGAGTAGATGGGAGGTAATCTCAAAGGCATAGTCATTGTCAAAAGGTGCTCATTGCAAAAGGTCTCCTGCAGAGTTTGGGAAAGGAAGAGGTGAAAGAGAGGGGGCAGAACTTCCTAAATGTAGGAGATTCCTAAGTGCTCATCGACGGATGCTTAAACATGGCACAGTCACATGTAACTCCAGTTATGTTTTCCCTCTTGGACAGCCCTAGAACTAGGAGGCTCTGGGTTCGGCCTTGGGAATATTCTTGCTGGGTGACTGTACTTAATTTTGCATGCATTGGCTATCTCTCTGAGTCCATAATTTACAGAGAAGGTTCTAACCCACATAAGTAGCAGGATTTTCCTATACAAAGAAATCACAGGTCCATTTTCTACCCTTTTCCTGAGAAATGAAAAAAAATCAGGAATTCATGGGAACCTGGGAAAATCTGAATGAATGGGACAGAATAAAATAAGCACAATCAAGAGAAAATTTACATAGTGACTATGATGATGAAAATGGAAAAGTCACTGGAAGAAAATAGAATTGTCTACAATTGATTAACCAGTAGAAATCCAGAATGAAGCATATATTCAGCAATGGCTGGTTGGAAATTTAGTTCGCTTTATGATGCATCTTCTAAAAAACCTTTACCTTCTGTCTTAGTATTAATTCTAAGCCAGAAAGGCAATTGGAGATAAGTGACTTGCCCAGGGTCACACAGCTAAAAAGTATCTAAGACCAGATTTAAATCTACATCTTTCCAACTCTAAGCCTGGCACTGTATTCATATGTGTTACTTAGCTATTCCACAATTCATATTTGCTATGAGAATTTTGTTTGTTTCTTTTTCCATTTGGGAAAGGAAAGAAAATTCTTGCAAATTGAAAAAAAAATTTAAAAATCAGTGAACGTCATAGAAAACTGATATTCAGCCTCTCACAAAGGCTGAAAACTTATTTCAGAATGTTGTATGTATTGTGAGAAGTGGTTACTGTATTGAATTTCTTCCAGTTGTTTTTTGCTTTTTTTTTTTTAATAACCCTTGTCTTCTGTCTTAGAATTGATATGATTGATGCCAAGACAGAAGACCAGCAAGGGCTAGGTAGGGCATTGGGGTTACCTGATTTGCTAACAATGTGTTTCATTTTCTTGGCTGTGTTTCAAGATCAAGATGACTGCCCAGGTGACCCTGGAAGATGCTCTGTCCAATGTGGACCTCCTGGAAGAGTTGCCACTGCCAGACCAGCAACCTTGTATTGAGCCCCCACCATCCTCTTTGCTCTATCAGGTAAATAATTAATAAATTGTTATAGAGCTTAGACAGTTAATATATATGAGGCACCAGGGTATTAGATGGGGCAGTTAGGTGGCACAGTAGAAAGAGTACTGGACCTAGATTTGGAAAGACTCATCTTCAGTTCAAATCTGGTCTCAGATACTTACTAAGTTGTGTGACTCTGGGCAAGTTTCTGAACCCTGCTTGCCTCAGTTTCCTCATCTGTAAAATGAGCAGGAGAAAGAAATGACAAAATGACAAAACACTCCAGTATCTTTGCCAAAATGGGAGTCACGAAGAGTCAGACATGACTGAAAAAACAACTAAACAACAGTAAATCATGGTAAAGTGGTAAAAAAGCTCTGAATTTGGAACCAGAAATTCTGGGTTCCAGGTTGTTTGGATACTAGCCTTACTAACTACCACCTCAGTTTTCTTGTTTGTTTGAAGATGATCTCACACTACTGAAATATTATTACAGTGCTTTGTGAATCAAAAGCAAATAGTAATTACAATTAATGATAGCAATAATTTTATTTTAAATAAATCTACCATTTTCTTCCTAAAGCTCTAATTGTTTTTTCTTCTCAGCCAAACTTCAACACTAACTTTGAAGACAGAAATGCATTTGTCACAGGCATTGCGAGATACATCGAGCAAGCAACAGTCCATTCTAGCATGGTAATTCATCTGTGTATATTTATTTACCTCTTGCAATAGAAAATCTAAATAATGAATAATGGATTTTTGAAAGTTACCCTTCTCCATCTCCCCATTTTTTGATATTACTTCTATCTGTGGGTGATTAGGAAAAAAGGGACTTAAAGTTGTTATCATTTTCACCAAGAAGAAAACTACATAATGAGAAGAATAAACTTATAATTAGGTTTATCATTCACTTTATTCATACCTTCTTCAATAAATGACCCAAATACTTCCTGCTTTTTTCTCTTGTTATCCTGGTGAAAAGCTAGGTTTTTTGTGTGTGTGCCCAGTTTTTTTTTTTTTTCCAGTATCTATCTCCTTTCCATATAAAGCAAGGGCCAGGTTTTTTTTTTGTTTTAAATTAAGCTTTAAATTAAATTAATGTAAATTAAATGATTATTAGATTAGATTATTTTAATTTAATTAACTATAAACTAGTTAAGTTTATAGATACTACTTAGATGTAAATGTACATTTCTTTGGAAGTCAAATAATGAAAATTCCATTGGTGTACAAAGCAGCTTTCATTTTGATTTATCCATTATGCTTAAAAACTGAGCTCTGCATTGGTTAAAACCTTGTTTAGTGGGGTTAGCAAGAGTTTGTCATAGAATGATAGGAGGTAGAAGGCTTCCCTGAGCTCTGGAGGCTTTGTCATACCATTTAGTAATCTAGTGGTGTCTTCATTTCATCTAAATAGGTGCTCAAGCTATAGGACTAACATGCTGAAATCAAAAGATCAAAGGGAAGGCTGGATGTGTCCTTCTCTAGAAGGAGTCAGGATTTGAGGACAAAGAAAGCAAATCAGTCCAATTTAGTTTGTTTTAATATATAATTATAACTACATAGTTATGATATTTCACATATCACATATCCATATATATGTTTAACCAGTTGAGCCATTTTGGCTTCTGAAACTGACCCATCTGTTAGATTTTGACATAAATGCCTTTTGGGTCTCTCCATTGAGGTCTCTTCAGAGGAGTTGGTTTCATCAAATAAAAATTTCAGTTTAGTTAAAAGAAAGACTCACTTATTTCTCCACTTTAACTTTTAAAAAAAATTATCCATCCCTCTTCATTTTGGGATTTTTTGCCAAAGCTTTTCCTTATATTCTTATGTCTAATTGTAGAATGAGATGTTGGAAGAAGGTCAAGAATATGCGATCATGCTGTACACCTGGAGAAGTTGCTCCAGGGCCATTCCTCAGGTAAAGAAAAATTTAAATGTCACAGTTCCTATAGACTTTGTATCTTTTTCTTCAAGCTCTGTCCAAGGTCTCTGGTTCATCCATCATACAAGGTAGCTAATGGCTGACGAACTTGCATTCATTCATTTATTTATTTTCTTCTTGTTGTTTTTTTAGTTATATTTATTTTTATTATCATGCAAAACACAATTCCATATTCATCATTATTGTAAGAGCACACTGATACAAAACTAAATCAAATCATAAATGCACTGATGTGAAAGATAGTCTGCTTTGATTCGCATCCATCTGACTCTTAACAGTTCTTTGAAGGTGGATAGCATTCCCCATCATAAGTCCTTCAGAATTTTCCCAGATCATTTTATTGCTGATATTAGCCAAGTTTTCACAGATGATCATTGTACAGTATTGTTGTTATTGTGTATAATGTTTTTCTGGTTCTGCTCATTTCACTCTGCATCAGGTCATGTAGATCTTTCCAGCTTTTTCTGAAATTGTTCTGTTCATCATTCCTTATAGCACAATAGTATTCCTTCACCATCATATATTACAGTTTGTTCAGCCATTCCTCAATTGATAGATATCTCTTCAATTTCCAATTCTTTGCCAGCACAAAAAGAACAGCTATAAATATTTTTGTACAAACAGGACCTTTCCCCTTTTTTATTATCTCTTTGGGACACAGACTCCAGTAGTATTACAGGATCAAAGGGTATGCCATTTTATAGCCCTTTTGGCAGAGAGGACCACGTATTTAAAATAATTGTGTAACAGTAGCTCTAGGTTAGATTTAAGCACAAGGTCAATAGGGTATGAAGGGTCAAAATCATATGGCAAGACTCTGTTAGAGAAGGATTTTCATGGAAGAAAATTGCCCAATAGCCAAATACCAAAGAGTTCAGGGCAAAAGAGAGAAATCTAAAGAATTAGGAGAGGTCTCTACTAACTAGGAGTGTCTAGTAACAGCTGTTGAATGACTGGTCACTACATTGGTGAGAGTGCTTAAATTTTTCAAAGAGGTTTGTATTTGCAATACTGCTATTGTAGAAATTGTTTTCCTTGTTCTTTTTACTTCATTCTGCATCAATTTATACAGATATTGTCAGATTTAATTGAAATCTAACTAACTTAAATTCTAAGGATAGTGACTGCATGTATGTAGGCAATAAAAGATATATATAAAATAGATAAAAGGTAACCTTAGAGGGGAAGGCATTTAAAATAAGGGTAACCTGGAAATGTCTCTTGCAAGACCTGATGCTTGAGTTGAACTTTAAGAAAGCAGGAATTCTGAAAAGCGATGGTGAAGAGAAGGAGGGAACATAGAGAACCACCAGTGCAAAAGCAGAGAAATGGCAAATGCACTGTTATGTGAGAAATAGCAAGTAAGCCAGTAGTATAGTTGGATTGTCAAGAGAATAAAGGTGAAGTAATGCTTAAGAAAACCAGATATATATTAAATATTAAGGTATTCTAGGGAATAGTGCTTATGAAAAAAATAACTGTCATAACCAACATGAAAATTTCTTGATGCCTTATGTAGCTTAATTTTTCTCCAGGTCAAATGCAATGAACAACCGAACAGAGTGGAGATTTATGAGAAGACTGTGGAGGTGCTAGAACCAGAGGTCACCAAACTGATGAATTTTATGTACTTTCAGGTAAATAACAGAAAAATAAGCCAATGGAATTAAGTGTATGCAGAAATGCTGGTAAACATAATTCCTTACTAGATTTGTCTTTTAAAGTGTATACAAACACAAGTTACTTGGCTGATGAAAATATGTTAATGGGTAATTTCACTTCTTAATAGGATTTAGGAAAATGGGGAAATCAATATATAGTAGACATCTTTGAAAGTTTTTGCTTACCTATTCAGAAAAGCTCACTTTGTGCATACATTCTCTCACTTCTTGTTTCTACACTGAGAAACTTCTCATTTCCTAACTCATTGCCTTCTGGACTCTCCCTCATGGTGCAAAATCCAAATATCTTGTCACTTTTTCAGCTAGAGCACTTAAAACCTTTTTCTCTTTTTAAGTGTAAACCCTTCACCTAGAAGGGATCTGTCTTCATTATTTGATTTAGATAAGTATTCATTGCCTGAGGATTTTTGCCATGGGTTTATTGTGAAAAGCAGAACATTTTTAAATGGCTATAAGGTTGTGGATTCTTTTTTTTTTTTTTTTTATGGCTTAGTACTTATAAAAAGTCAGTGTTATAGTTTATGTACAATTGACTCATGGGTTGTATATTCAGCCCTAATCTTTCCCCTGAGCTTCAGTTCCATATCACCAGCATTTTTTTTTTTAATTTTAAACCCTTAACTTCTGTGTATTGACTTATAGGTGGAAGATTGGTAAGGGTAGGCAATGGGGGTCAAGTGACTTGCCCAGGGTCACACAGCTGGGAAGTGTCTGAGGCCGGATTTGAACCTAGGACCTCCTGTCTCTAGACCTGGTTCTCAATCCACTGAGCTACCCAGCTGCCCCCTCACCAGCATTTTTAACAATTGTTATTTGGCATTTTGGGATTCAGATTCTCTCCCTCTCTGCCTCCCTCCTGGGGGCAGTACAGTGTCTAATATGTCATACCAGAGGCACCAGCATTCTTCCAGGCTCCAAAGTTTGAAATCTTGGCACTACTTATTCCTCTGTGACCGTCCACTAGGATGTGTTCCATTCTTGCCTCTGCCTCATGGAATTCTTAGTTCTCTTTCAAATTCAATTCAAAACACCATCATCCTTTCCTGATACCCCCAATTTGTAGTTCCAGATCCCCCAAAACTAACGTACGTTTACTGTGTATGTGGGTGTACATTTTGTCTTCCTCGGTGGAATGTAAGCTTCCCAAGGATAGGTTTCATTTTTGTCTGTATTTCCACAGCTTAACGTGGTACCTGGCACATAATGAGTACTTAATAAATACTTGTTAGTTGATTTATTATTCCAAAATAAATGCTTATCAAATTAAATATGCAAAAAGCATTTTCCCATCGACTTGGCAATTTTCCTCCTTGTTATTGTCTCTCTCCAGAGAAATGCTATTGAACGTTTCTGTGGGGAAGTGAGACGTTTGTGCCATGCAGAGAGGAGGAAGGACTTTGTGTCTGAAGCATATTTGATCACCCTGGGCAAGTTCATCAATATGTTTGCTGTGCTGGATGAATTGAAGAATATGAAATGCAGTGTGAAGAATGATCACTCAGCGTATAAACGGTGAGCTCCAGCATAGAGTATACTTGTGCATGGCGGGAGCCATTGTTATGTCATGGTAATCATTCTCTCACTCTGTCTATCTGTCTCTCTCCCTCCCTGCCCCCTCTCTGTCTCTCCCTCTTTCCTTTCCTCTCTCTTTCTCTTCTTTCTCCCTTTCTCTCCTTCCTTCTTCTCTCTCCCTCCCCCCTCTCTGTTTCTCTCTTCCCACCTCCTCTCCCTTCTCCCTCTCTCTTCTTCTTTTTCCCTTTCTCTCTCTCCCTCTCTCTTCTTTTTCCCTTTCTCCCTCCCTCTCCCTCTCTTTTTTCCCTTTCTTTCCCTCCTTCCCCCTTCTCTTTCTCTTTCTCTCTCTCTCCCTCTCTCTCTCTCTCTCTCCCCCTTTCCCCTTTCTCTCCCTCTTCCCCTTTTCTCCTTGCTCTCTCCCCCCATAACACATACATTTCCTTCTGTGTCAACTCAAGGATGACATCATCAACATGTATTTATTGATCATATGCGCACACACAAGGCATGAAGTTCCTAGAGAAATAAAAGAACTATCCTACCCTAGAGGAACTGATTAAGAAACCATAAGGAGTATATAATTTGAAAAGAACCACAGGCAGTGTTGCATTCTGCAATGGGATGGATTAAGCATTCAAAGGCTGCTTCTTTAAAGGAGTGACTAACCACAGACTTCAGTGTCCCTCAGTATCTCTGACTATAAAAAGAAGATTTTTCCCATTTCTGACAATTTACTGCCATACTCCAGGGGATGTATACAGGCCTGTGCAGCAAACAGCAGGAATTAAGCACTCTATGAATATATATCATTATTTGTTGACAATAGACCTTGAAAATGTATCATGTAGGGGGAAGAAGAAGAGGGAGAATTCTGAATTGAAAATTTGAATTTAAAAAAAGAAAGAAAATGTATCAGATATACATTGCCTTGGGTCATAAATCTATATGATAGACATGAATACAGAGAGTATTCTGAATTTAAAATAAAATTGAATTTTAAAAAGAAAGAAAATATATCATTCTATACATTGCCTGGGGTACTCATATGCTCACAAGACCATAAAGACACAAATACATGTCTTTTCTCAGTTAATATGTTTTCTATCCTAATTGATATTGAATTATTATGGAAAAACTCACCTAAAAGGGAGGTTCTATTATATTTTTTTAAGAATTCAGAAGATTTTTGAAAAAGAGAAAGATAAAGACACATAAGATGGCAGCAGTTGGCGTTTAGCATGCCTTTGGAAAGGGGTATAAAGCTAGGAATCAGTGAGGACAGTAAAGGGAGTGATATGGAAATAAACTTGTTAGTAGGGAACGTGTAGCTATAAAGACTGAGCTGTTGATGGTAATAGGGTTTGCTGTTGTTAGCTGATGAGCTTTTTATGAAAAGAAGTTTTGCAATCCATCTGTATTCCATGCTAAGCACAGCACTCGTTGTAAAGATGAAATAGGAGTGCCAGGCTAAAGTCTGCAAGTCCTATGACATCTGCAGTTTATTTTTTAGATCCTTTGTAAACATCTGTCTTCTCTCCCATACACACACTTGTAGAGTTGGTAATATAAGTGAGGCATTTTGTACACTTAAAAATGAGCCTGTAGTCATCATATTAGAGATGGTCCTGTTATACCTCTCATTTTTAGAGTATTTGACATGAGTACGGACTGAATCCTTTAAGAAGAATCCACAAGATTTAGTGTTTTTTCAGTTAGAGAAATACCTTCAGTACTTTTAATCCCTTCCTATAGTCTTCTAAAAAGTATAACTCTCTAGATAGTATGTTATGTAAAAAATTTAATTTTTTTTGGGGGGGGTAAGCTTTTGTGAAATGCCTACTATGTGCTGAGCACTGGCTTTCACAGCAGAGTGGGAAGCCTCATGTTTTTGTATAAAAAAGCATTGGAATGGGTTAGTAGACTTGGGTTTTTTCTACTTATTTCACAAAATTACTTTATTTCTCTACTTAGAAGCAACTAGTGGCATAATGGATAGAGCTCTGGGCTTGGATTCTGGAAGACTGGAGTTCATCTCTGGCTTCAGCTTAACTAGCTGTGTGACCTTGTGCTCTCACTTTCCCTGTCTGTAAAATGGGAATAATAATAGCACCCACTTTATAAGTTTATTGTAAGGATTAAATGAGATAATATTTGTAGGAGCACTTAGCATAATGCCTGGCACATAGTAGGCTTTATATAAATGCTTATTATGTTCCATTCTCTCATATAGAAAGAAGTGGTAGAACAGCTGATCACTCAATTCCCACTTCCCTCACCCAACCAGTTGACTTTGATTTGGGAGGATTCTTGGAGCAGTTTCAGCTTTGCTACTTCTAAGCTGCCATCTTGCCCCTAAGAGCCTCAACCAGTTGATTTTGAAATGTGACCCAGTCCATTCTACTGTTGGCAGCTTTTATAATATTCATTTTCCAAAGAGCTATGTATGTTTGTTGGGAAAGGAACTGTGACCAGAAACCATTGTCATATCAACTTATAATTCTTATCATTATAGTCACAGTTATGATCATTATCATCACAGCAATTCATGAAACAAAGAAAAGGATAAAATAATCTTTAGCCCTCTGTGGCCCACTTTTCTTGTGGTGTCTGAGGCTGAGGGAACTTAAATTCATATGGTTTTTAGATGATCTATAAATACTATAAATACTAACTTTTTTGTGGTGGTGCTGTAAATGTGAGAACTTTGTCCAGTGGATATACTAGAAATGGAATCATTTCAATCAGTATAAACAAAACTAGAAAGAAAAGAGAAGTTAGACATAAATGGAAGAATGACTTCCAATGTTCACCTTGGAAAGGCAAATATAAAGGAGTTGGCAGAGATGGTTTTATAATGTGTCCATGTAAAAGAACACAGATCATTGCATGGGCTATTTAGTTGTCTTGTATGATGTGCACATATTCATAATTCACAAAAAGAATACTATGAAAATAATTGCAGTTTATATGCTAACATATGCAAAGCAGATAAATTGTGTGAAGTGCTCATAAGATGTTCTACATTAAAACAACTTCTATACTTTGAGAGTTACTGGATTCCATTCAAAGAAAAGCTAGGTAAAAATAGCAGAAAGTGTTGGAAAATTAGTGGTAAGGATGAAGAAACCAAAGACAGACTACATTGATGCCTCACAACTATGTATCATGATTATTATCTTCAATAAGATAATCAGGAAACACTAGATACATAGAATATCGATATTATATTTTTAACAGGAAGGAAATGACTTTTTTTGGATATTTTTTTCCCTTTTTTTATTTAGAATATTTTCCCCTGGTTACATGATTCAAGATCCACACACAATCTTTCCTCCCCCCTCCTGAAGCTGACAAGCAATACCACTGGATTATACATGTCTCATTGTTCAAAACCTATTTCCATGTCATTCATATTTGCAATAATCTTTTAACATTAAACCCCTAATCAGATCCCCATCAACCCATGTGATCAAGTGGTTGTTTTTCTTCTGTGTTTCTACTTCCACAGTTCTTCCTCTGAATGTGGGTAGCGTTCTTTCTCATAAGTCCCTCAGAATTTTTTGGGATGCAAAGTCTATGTAATAACAATTTTCAACATACATTTTCCAAAATTATAAGATCCAAAGTGTCTCCTTCCCTGCTTTCCCTCTCTGCTCTTGGAGATAGTAAGCAATTTGATCTGGGTTATGCATGTATTATCATGCAAAACAAATTTCCATATTGATCACTATTGTAAGAGAATACTCATATAAAAACCAAAACCCCAAAATAAAACCATAAATAAACAAACATGAGAAATAGTATATACTTCGATCTGCATCTGACTTGTTGGGGATATTGTTAAACCAGTTGTCTATGTGTAGTCATAGTACTGACTAGGAAATTAGAAGAACCAGTAGAAATGAGAAAAAGATAGAATGTCCAATTAAAACAACTCCAATCTCATCAAAACAAGCCTACAGGGGGGCAGCTGGGTAGCTCAGTGGAGTGAGAGTCAGGCCTAGAGACAGGAGGTCCTAGGTTCAAACCCGGCCTCAACCACTTCCCAGCTGTGTGACCCTGGGCAAGTCACTTGACCCCCATTGCCCACCCTTACCAATCTTCCACCTATGAGACAATACACCAAAGTACAAGGGTTTAAAAAAAAAAACAAAAAAAAACAAAAAAAAAAAAAAACAAGCCTACAGCACTAACAGTGAAAAGTGAGAAGTGGGTAGTGAAAAGTACAATTTTGCAAAGAAGTTTAACTGATGTAAGATAATTATCATAAAGAGGAGACAATTCAGAGACTAAAAACTGCTTCCATCAGCAAACACTTGGTTTACTTGCAGATCAGCGAGATCTGGTTGCTAAAGGCAACACTAGTTTAGATAGTCTCCAGTCTGTGTAGAAGGATGGGGAAAGATGATAATCAGTATTGCCTCAGAAAAAAAGAATGAAACAGTAAAAAATTGACAAAGAAAATAAAGGACCATCTCACTAAAGAAGCCTCGGAAGGGAGTGGGTTATGTTTAAATTTCCAAAAGGGCTCCTTCATAATCCTTTTTGTCCTCTCCTCATAGATCCCTTTAGCAGACTCATGAAATCTATAGACCTCTTCTATAAATGTAATTTTTTTTTTTTTTGCTAAAATTGTTAATTATTTCCATTAATCTTTTAGTTGATTTTCTGGGAGTCTTTAAGTAGACCATCATATCATCTGCAAAGATGTTATATAAAGGATAGTTTAGTTTCCTCATTGCTACTTTAATCCCCTTAATTTCTTTTTCTTCTCTAATTGCTATTCCTAGCATTTCTAGTACAATGTTAAATAATAGAGGTGATAATGGGCAGCCTTGTTTCACTCTTGATCTTATTGGGAAGGTTTCTAACTTGTCCCCATTGCAGATGATACTTGCTGATGGCTTTAAATATATACTGTTGGTTATTTTTTTTTTTAATTTATTTTAAACCCTTAACTTCTGTGCATTGACTTATAGGTGGAAGAGTGGTAAGGGTAGGCAATGGGGGTCGAGTGACTTGCCCAGGGTCACACAGATGGGAAGTGTCTGAGGCCAGATTTGAACCTAGGACCTTCTGTCTCTAGGCCTGGCTCTCAATCCACTGAACTACCCAGCTGCCCCCTACTGTTATTTTGAGGAAGGGCCTTTCTATTCCTATGCTTTTTGGTATTTTCGGTAGGAATCATGTTGTATTTTGTCAAAGGCTTTTTTTTTTGCATCTGTTGAGATAATTATGTGATTTCTGTTGGTTTGATTATGTAATTTTTTAACCCCTTTCTTCTTAGAATCAGTACTATCAGTTCTAAGGCAGAAGAGCAGCAAAGGCTAGGCAGTTGAGGTTAAGTGATTTGCCCGGGGTCACACAGCTAGGAAGTGTCTTTGGCCAGAATTGAACCCTGGATCTCTTATCTTCAGTTCTGGCTCCCTGCCCATCAAGCTGTCCCAGAATGTAATTTTTATTTCTTTAAATTTATTTTTAGGATGTAATTTTTAAATGGATAAAGTAAGATACCTAGGATTCAAAAGGAAACAAATTATAATGAAATATAGTCATGAGAAGTAATTTTTAAAAACTGAATTCATAAGGAGCAGCCAAGCGACTCTGGATAGGAAGTAAGGCCTGGAGATGGGAGATCCTAGGTTCAAATCTGACTTTGGCTATTTCCTAGCTCTGTGACCCTCAGCAAGTCACTTAACTTCCATTGCCAAGCCTTTATCACTCTTGTGCCTTAGAACCAATACTTAGTATTGAATTTAAGAAGAAAGGAAGGGTTTTATGGTTTTTTGTTTTGTTTAGTTTTTTTGTTTTTAAGGTGAGTTCTGGTGGGGAGGGAAGAGGGGAGAGAGACAACAAGAATTATGTAACCATGGGGAAAAAACAAATAAAAAAAATGAGTTCATGGACTCCAGTTTAAGAACCTCTGATTTGGGAGAATTAGAAAATCTAGGAGAAGGGCACTTGCATGCTATCCAGTTTTCTATAGATAATTGCACAGTGATTAAATTCTCCTCTCCCTTTAACATATGCATTTCTGATTTTAAGATATTCAGATGGAATTAAACATTTGTTGTTGTTTTCTTTCAAAGAGCTGCTCAATTTTTACGCAAAATGGCGGACCCACAGTCCATCCAGGAGTCCCAGAACCTCTCCATGTTCTTGGCAAACCACAACAAGATCACTCAAGTAAGCTTCTCCCCCTACCCCTGTTGAGTCAAGCACCAGAACGTCTCTGGGCACAAGCGCCACGGTAGCTGGGCTGGCTGGTGGGTGGAATCAGTGGGTTGAAAATATCCTTTTTTTTTTTTTTTTGTATTCCAGTCTCTCCAGCAACAGCTTGAGGTGATTGCTGGTTATGAAGAGCTCCTCGCAGACATTGTAAATTTGTGCGTGGACTACTATGAGAATAAAATGTACTTGACACCCAGCGAGAAACACATGCTTCTCAAAGTAAGTTGCGTGGGAGCGGCGGTTGCCGGCTTTAGAGGGTAGCGAGGGAACAGCGTGTGTTCTCATCTAATCACAGAGCACGAGTCATTCTGACAAATGCCCTTCTTTCTTCGGCCTCCTTTAGGAGCTTTTAGGAAGTCACTTTCCTCCCCCTACCTAGCAGGCGCAGTACAGGTTCGTGACCAATTTTTGATTTGTGTATTGCGCAAATTGGAAGCAGTGGGGTATAATGATAGCCTTGTTTTAGGAGAAAAATGTGCTTCTGAGTGATGAGATGAATGGAGCAAATGCCACGCAGGATAAAGCATGGATTCTTTCTGTAAAATAGGTTTTAGCAGAGTGCCTTTGTAATAAAAGTCTGCTTGTTAATGCCCTTTTTTGTTAGGGTCCCTCTGGGGAGTGAGCTCTCGAGAGGCGGTCACGAATGACTTTTTTTAGGGTCACCCAGACAAGAAGCGAACTCGGGTCTTGATTGGCACTGAGTCACGGCATCCTAAGCATCGTTAGGATTAAATGGAACTGTTGGCAAAGAAATATAGTGATGGTGGTGGGGCGAGGGCAACTTGGATGGATAGAGAGTGGAGAGAGAGGCCAAGCTTAGAGACGGGAGGTCCTGCGTCTAACTCTTCAATACTCTATAGTATGAGTGGGTGTTTTTTTTTGGGGGGGGACAAAGATATTCAAGTGGTTTGCCATTTCCTTCTCCAGTGGATTAAGACAAAAAAAAAAAAAAAAAAAAGAAAGTTAAGTGTCTTGCCTGGGCTTAAACAGCTAGTAAGTGTCTGAGGCTGGGTTTGAATGTGGGTTTTCTTGACTCTAAGCCCAGCACTCTTAGCCCTTGAGCCATTTTAGTACCTTAGTGGGGACTTCATTAATGTTGGTTTAATTGATATTTTAAATTAAATAAAAATCAATATTCCTTTCTATTTAAAGTAGTAGGACAGACACACTCTCTTGCCTAGAGAACACAACTTTTTTTGGGGGGACATCTTTTGAGGAAATTTGCATCTTTTATTACCAGTTGTTTATAGATATCCTTAAGGTATTCCTGCTAAAATCCTTTGCAAGACAGATCTCAACACAGCTTAATACAACTTTTATAAACTCATAAGTAACAACACTCTTGCAGATAGATTTCTATACCCCAGGGAGAACACCACTTTTAAAAAGATTTATACAGCTACCACCCCTTCGCACAATTCCATCTTTCCATAGTCCAGAACTCCTCCTTCTGCCTTTATTAATAAGGCCATCTGCTGCTTACGTAGTCCTGACCATTTCATTGAACCATGTCCGATGAATAACCCTCCTCCCTTCATTTCATTTAGGAGCTGGACCAATTGGAGAAAGTGTATTCTTTCTCCATGGGGTGGGGATATGTTCCTGCTATCTTTTTGGAATTGGAAATGCTTTTTTTCATAGAAGCAATGTTGTAGAGACTGATGAGATTTTATATTCATACTAGAGCTTGGCTACATTGTGGATAGCATAGGGTTTTTTAGATTAACCTGGACCCCTAACCACAATTGTTTCCCCTGAAAAATAAATTCCAAATTTCTTTTTTTTTTCTTTCTTTTTAAACCCTTACCTTCTGTTTTGGAGTCAATACTGTGTATTGGCTCCAAGGCAGAAGTGTGGTAAGAGTAGGCAATGGGGGGTCAAGTGACTTGCCCAGGGTCACACAGCTGGGAAGTGTGTGAGACCAGATTTGAACCTAGGACCTCCTGCCTCTAGGTCTGGCTCTCAATCCACTGAGCTACCCAGCTGCCCCCTAAATTCCAAATTTCTAACAAATGACGTGCAAATGAATTTTTGAAACTAAATTGGGGACTGCTTGTATTTTGCAACAATCTGAACCAAAAGCAGGAACATACTTTATTTCATTTTCCCCAGAATTTTCACTTGAGCTGAACCCTTGGTAAAGATGGGTGGTATGTTTACAAAGTGTTCCCAAAGAGATAGATGTCTGTGTGGACTGGACCCTATTCCTTGCACTCTGGGGATAAACTCTAATCCAGAGCATTAGATTTCCATTGCGCTGTGAACGCTAATTCTAAAATCCCTATATTGACATAGAATAGTTGAAGAATCATATCATGATAATTCAGGTATTATTTTGTAGCTTCTTTGAGAGGCTCTGTATTATTTCACCTTGTCTAAAACATTTAGCAGTTGTGTTTGATGAAACTTAGGAGGTAAAAATAGAATAGCTACAAATATAGTACACATTAAAAAATATCTGGGCATAGAGGAATGATTCTTCTTGATTAAAATGTTTTATGTATAAAGAATAAATTTTGATTTAAAATCAAACTTACATGTGACACGGTATTCAGGGTGATGAGATTTGCAGATCAAAATCTTATAGAAACATTGTATTGTCTTACAGGTGATGGGATTTGGACTGTACCTGATGGATGGCAGTGTCAGTAATATCTACAAATTAGATGCCAAGAAAAGAATAAATTTAACCAAAATAGACAAGTTCTTTAAGGTGAGTTAATTTCAGCATCATTTAAACTATATGATGTTTTGTGCTTGCTGTGGCAGCACATATACAAAAATTGGAATGATACAGAGATTAGTGTGGCCTCTATGCTAGGATGACATGCAGATTTGTGAAACCATCCATATTTTGTATGTAATATATTCTATATATCTTAAAGTGTCATATATGAATATTTCCATATGGAAATAGGTTTTGAGTGATAATACAGATACAGCCGAGTGGAACTGCTTGTCAGCTCTGGGAGAGGGGAGGAAGAGAACATAAATCATGTAACTATGGAAAAATATTCTTTAAAAATAAAATTATATTAAAGCACCCTGTATATGTGATCTCTTGTTATTAAAAGCATCGATGGCAAAAAAAAAAAAATAATGAACTATATCATGTTTTTAGTGTAGCCAAACAATATTATTTTGCCTCATTTTTATCCTAGCACGGTGCCTAGCACATGGTAGTAAATACTTAATAAATGCTTGCTGATTGATTTATTGATGTTATTTATGAACCTTTCTTTTCCAGTTGTTACCTTGCTTTTGTTTAATATTATGTGGTCATTCGGGTGAAAGGTAACAACATGTGGCCATAAAGAAACTGGTCATCTAGGAGCAGCTGGGTTGGCACAGTGGTAGGACCTGGATTCCAGTGTGGCCTCAGCACATCCTCACTGTGTGATCCTGGGCAAATCACTTAACCCCCATTGCCTAGCCCTTGCTGCTTTTCTGTCTTAGAATTTAAAAATAAAACCAAAAAACTGGTCGTCTCCATAGAGGAGGGAGCACGTGTCCTTGACATGGTATATATTTGGCAAGTGGCCCTTTATGGTGATGGTCTTTTCTTTTTCTGCTTGAGAGCAGCAGCTGCAGGTGGTTCCCCTGTTTGGCGACATGCAGATCGAATTGGCACGCTACATCAAGACCAGCGCCCACTATGAGGAAAACAAGTCTCGGTAGGACGACTTTGCACTGTTCATATTTGTAAGATTTGTGTTGCCCTTCTTTTTCCAGGTTCCCCTCCAGGTCTCCAGAACCCAGTGGAGTACATGGAAATAGGCACAGCCAGGTCTCTGAGACACTGAAATAATGATCACAAAGTCCACTTTAGGGGCAGCCAGGTTTGGAAATGAGAGGTCCTGGGTTCAAATGTAGCCTCAGACGCTTCTTAGCTGTGGGCAAGTTTCTTAGCCCCATTTATCTAGCCCTTACTGCTCTCCTGCCTTGGAAACAATTTTTAAGATGGAAAGTAATCGTTTTAAAAAAAACACAAACATTTTATTTTGTAGTAAAAATATTTTTCTTTGCAGAAATATTCAGTTTGTGGACTTAAGCTGTGGATTTAAGCCAGCAACCTTATTTTACTCACAGTTTTATTTTTTTGTTACCTGGTTGCCCAAAGATTTTTAAAGCAATAAATTAGAAATAAAGGTGGGTAGAGGCAGGTGTACTGATGGGGTAAGAGCTGGTAGTTAGGGAAAGATACATTTTAGCTATAAAAAATATGGTCTATTCAGTGCCACTGAGTGTAGGGGCAAACTACAGAGAGTTTAGTAGCTACTAAGAATGATATTCTTCTGGATTGTAACTCAGTATAATAATTGTTATTTTTAATAACCCTAAGTCATCAAGAAAAAGCAGTATGAAACTGGTGTATTTTGCATAAGGCAACTGTTGCCTAGTGGACAGAGAGCTGGCCTCTAAGTCATTTGAAAGCAGGGACTTTCTTTTATTCCTTTTTAACCCCAGCACTTAGCCCAGTGCTAGACCCATGATAAGTGCTTAATAAATATTTATTGAATGAATGAATGGGTTCCTAGGCTCCTAGGTTAGAGCTAGAAGGAACCTGAAAAGCTGTCTAGTCCATGTCCTAATTTTACAGTTAAGGATATCAAGGCACACAATGACTTAGTGAGATATCTTAATGAGATAGTGAACAGAGGCAAGATTTGAATTCATGTCCTTTGTTTCCAAAGCCATTGAGGACCCTTTTCCACCAAGCCCTCCTCTTTCAAGCCTCATTCTTGCATATATGATAAACAGGACCCTGGGCAAATCATCTAAACCCTTAGAATCTCAAGGCAGTAAGAATCTAGGCTGCAGAAAAGATGCTGATCCATTTTCTTTAGCAGGAATTCATCAATGCCAATGAGATCATAAATCTAGTTTCCCCCCCTGGTAACGCCTCAAAAAATTTTTTTTCCTTAAGAAACTATACATTGTAATTAATTTTTTTTTAAACCCTTGTACTTCGGTGTATTGTCTCATAGGTGGAAGATTGGTAAGGGTGGGCAATGGGGGTCAAGTGACTTGCCCAGGGTCACACAGCTGGGAAGTGGCTGAGGCCGGGTTTGAACCTAGGACCTCCTGTCTCTAGGCCTGACTCTCACTCCACTGAGCTACCCAGCTGCCCTGTTTTTTTTTTTTTTTTAAATAATGCATTAGAAAGATTTTTATCATAGAATATTTTTTTATATTTTCTGGCTAGGCTCGGCGGTACACATCAGGGACGTTTGTTGCCAGGGAGGCTAACGCTGGTGGATTGCTCAAGCCCTGGGGTTCTGAGAGATGATGAAAGCTAATCCAGTGTATGCCAAGTCCAGCTGCAGTAAAGCGAACCCTGCCCTAGGAGCAGAGGCCATCCGCTGCTTTAGAAATAGCAAATGAAGGGACAATTGGGTGGCACAGTAGATAGAGAGCCAGGTTTGGAGTAGGGAGGTCCTGGATTCAAATGTGGCCTCAGACACTTCCTAGTGGGGCAAGTCACTTAACCCTGAATGCCTAGCCCTTAACTGCTCTTTGGTATACTAAGACAGAAGGTCTAGGTTTAAAAAAATTTTTTTAATTAAATTTAAAAAGGAATGGCACTATTGGGACCAAGTTGGAAATGGAGGTCTCAGTTCCCATGCTGATCAGTATGTGGGGACAGGCCCTTGAGCAGTGATTCCCAAAGTGGGTACCACTGCCCCCTGGTGGGTGCTGCAGCGATCCAGGGAGGTGGTGATGGCCACACTTTTTTTGTATTACATTCTATTCTGAGTTCAATAAATAGTTTCATAATTTCCAGGGGGCTAAGTAATATTTTTTCTGGAAAGGGGGTGGTAGGCCAAAAAAGTTTGGGAACCACTGCCCTTGAGTGATCGCTATATTTCTAGCCTGGACAAAATACAGAGACCCATTTTTTGTTGTGTTCTTTTAATGAATACTTAGACCTGAGCTATCTGGAATTTGTTTCTAACAAATTATTTGTAACATAGATGAGAGGGGGTATTCAGATAGGCAATTAGATTGTCTGTATACTTTGATTCTTTTGTCCTCCACTGGTTATAATTGATTGGAATATTTTCCTGATTTCTAGTCTTTTTCAGTTACAAAATAAAATAAATTGCCACCCCAAGGCCCTTTTCTCTCTTTGAAAAACACCTAACTTTTACAAATTGTTGTCAGACGACAGATGTCAACCAACCAGCACCCAAACAACCCCTTTAAAAAAGAAAATTCCTTGGTAAAAAAGAAAAGAATAAGCCTTTATAACACACCTGCTCCATGCTAGGCCCTGTGCTCATCACTTGGCACAGTGGTTCCCAAACTTTTTTGACCTACCACCCCCTTTCCAGAAAAAATATTACTTAGCACCCCCTGGAAATTATGAAACTATTTATTGAACTCAGAATAGAATATAATACAAAAAAAAGTGTGGCCATCACCGTTCCCCTGGATCGCTGCAGCACCCAGCAGGGGGCGGTAGCACCCACTTTGGGAATCACTGACTTGATGTATATCTCATCTAATCCTCTCAACAATCCTGCAAAGTGGGCGCTGCTATGATTCCCATTTTGTAGTTGAAGAAATTGAGGCAAACAGAGGTTAAGTGACTTCCCCAGCATTATTCAGATAATGTGCCTCATTTGGACTCAAGTCTTCCTGACTCTGGTCCCAGCCCTCTGTTCACTGTCTCACCTAGCTGCCTTTAGAAAACAGTTGAATTATTCAGCAAACCGAAAGCAGACACATATAGCCCCAGAAGCCTTTTTCTGATGGAGGCTGCTCGTCATCTTCTCTCCATGCGTATATAATTTTGGCTACTGAGAATTTATTCCAACACACCGTGCCTCTGAGAAATGAAAAAATGCTGTTGCCTGGCTCAGCCACTCACAGGGACCTCAGCGAGGGCCCCTGAACTCCCTCACTCAGGCAGATAAATGAGGGAGATGCTGGTCTAAGCAAAATCAATCCATTTATTAAGTGCCTCCTATGTGCCAGGTGCTGTGCTGAGTGCTGGGGATACAAAAAGAGTCAGAAGACAGTCCCTGCCCTCGAGAAGCTTTCAGGCTCGTGGGGAGACGGCATCTAAACAGATACACCCAAAGCAAATTCTATTCAGGCCAAGCCAAATGGGAAATAATTACCAAAGGGAAAACGTTGGTGTCAAGAGGGGACACCTCTTGGGGAAGGCTTTCTGTAGAAGGTGGGATTTTAATTGCCTTGTCTGGATGTTTTACATTTGAAGACTCGGAGAGCAGCAATATCTGGAGCAAGAGTTTCCGTTCTGTCAATGACAATTTGGTGATGCCACTTTTTTGGGGTCAGAAAACTAAAATTCTTCCCCCTCTTCCACTAGATGGACGTGCACCTCTTCCAGCAGTAGTCCCCAGTACAACATCTGCGAGCAGATGATTCAGATCAGGGAAGACCACATGCGCTTCATCTCAGAGCTGGCTCGCTACAGCAATAATGAGGTCAGTGACTTGGGATAAATGGATCAGTGACTTGTCTTTAGCTGGATGGATCTGCGGGAGAAACAGCACGTGAGCTTGGAACTACAAATTAGAATCTGTAATACTGTTTTTAATCTCACATTGAAGACAAAAGTGTTAGGAACCTCAAAGTGGTAATTTGTCGCGTGTTGCTAAGTTGAGACAAGAATAACATTACAGGAATTGCACTTCTTTGGAGGAGATAATTGGAAAAGGGGGAAATAATTTTAAGACACATAATTTTAAAGAAAATTGAAACTACTTTCATGTGGAAGAAAAATCTCTTAGCAAATAAATAAATAAACACAAACAAATAAATAAATGGCTGAATGAATGAATGAAAAAATAAGTAAATAATTAAGTGGATGAATGAATGAATGAATGAATAAAGTATCAGTCTTGGACCCAGAAATCTATTGCTGGGTCTATTTCCCAAGAGATCAGGAAAAAAAGGAAGAGGGGGTGGCTGGATAGCTCAGTGGATTGAGAGTCAGGCCCAGAGGTGGGAGGTTCTAGGTTCAAATCTGGCCTTAGACACTTCCCAGCTCTGTGACCCTGGGCAAGTCACTTGACCCCCATTGCCTACCCTTACCACTCTTCTGCCTTGGAGCCAATACACAGTATTGACTCCAAAACAGAAGGTAAGGGTTTAAAAAAAAAAGAGAACCTTTGTGTTACAAAATATTTATAGCAGTTCTCTTTGTAGTGGCAAAGAATTGGAAATTGAAGGGATGCCCATCCATTGGGAAATGGCAGATTGGGGGGTAGGTTGTAGAAGGTAGGTGGCTCAGTGAATTAAGAGCCAGGTCCAGAGACAGGAGGTCCTGGGTTCTACTCTGGCCTCAGACACTTCCTAGCTGTGTGACCCTGAGGAAGACACTTAACCCCCATTGCTATAACTCTTACAACAACTCTGCTGCCTTGGAAACAATATACAGTATTGATTCTAAGACAAAATGTAAGTGTTTAAAAAAGAATTGTGGTATATGCTTGTGATAGAATACTACTATGATAGAAACTATGAGCAGGTGAATTTTTTAAAACCTTGGAAAGAACTGCATGAGATAATGAAGAGTGAAATGAGTAGAACCAAGAGAACATCATATAGAGCTATAGATTGAGTATTTGAAGAATAACTTGTGAATATTTACCTCTAGAGAATGAACTGAGAAGTGGAATCACAGAAGATATAATCTATATATCATGTCTGTTTGCCAGATGGTGTCTTCTATAATATGGGGGGGAGGGAGAGGCTAAATTTAAAAAAAAAAAAAGTATGGCATGAAAATAACAGAAATATAAAGGACTGAAAACTATCCTGAAATATAAAATGATGTTATATAAAGAAACTATATGATTAAAAAAATGGAACAAAAAAAATCAGTCCTATCATTTATTACATTTTTCCTCCCTCAGTTGAATTCTTGGTGATGGGTGCTGCCCAACTATTTTCTACCTTTTCTCCTTGATAAACTGCTCTGCCAAATGGTTTTTTTTTTTTTCAGTATCTTGCAGTATATGCAAGGAGTCAGGTTTCTAAATAGTTCTCACATAGGAAGCTTGCAGATATTACTTGAATGCAGTCTTGCATTTCTCTAGAGGTATATAGAGCATATCTCATCATTCTGCTCTTCTGCCTCAAGAATGAGCTATACATTTATAAAACATAAATTTACTGTTTAGTGAGAGTTTGGGAGCTAAGTGATAAAAGAGACTGTGCCATTTGGTGATCCAGGAATGCCTTCAATTCTTTACTGTTTTACCTTAAGAACCTCAGGATCTTTTCATCTCACTTGCCTTTTAAATCTTTTTTTTTTTTCATTACTATGCAAGCTCCTTAAACAAAGATTGTCTTATTTACATCTCTAGTGTTTTGCACATAGTATGCACTTAGTGTGATTTCATTCATTACTTAGTTCATTGTTCTTCCTGAGCATTGTGACCATCTTTCTCCTCCTTGGTCTTGGTCTTTGTCATCCATGCCCTTGATCCTGGTCTAACTCTAGCCAGATCCTTGTTTTGGTTGGTTTTGAATTGGTGAAACAGATTCTTTGTGAATTTGTTTCTTTAATTAGCTTATTTGTAAAATGTATTGTTTCCTTTTTTTAATGTTACAGTCATACCCCAACACACACATGCACCCCCCCCCCAAACTCTCCTTTGTAACAAAAAAAAAATAAAATCCATCAACAAGATGATAATATTTGGAGTCTTCTGTACCAGAATCACCCACATCTCCCTATATCACATGTTCTAACTTAAGAACCTATAACGTGCATGTTTGTTCTTTTATTTTTAGCTTACTAAAGTAATTTTTAAAACTTATTTTATTTAAAAATTTTTCTTTTTTTTCTTACGGACTTACCAAACATCTATAAACATGGACATCCTAGTGAAGCATAAAAGAAAATTGTGTGAAACTTAACTTTTATTACACATAGTCTAAAAAAGTTATCTGTTAAATTTAACAGGATAATAGTATAACTGCCAGGTCTTTTTCTGAATTTTCTTCCATTCTCCTCTGTGTGTGTATGTTTTTTTTAATATTTCATTAAGAAAGCAGATATTTTACACAGAGCTGTAGCTAACAGCTGGGACAAGAGGGGCTAATTTGGGTTCATTTGGGTTATAGCTGAATGGGGAGGCAGGAATGGTTAAGGAAGAGGTGGCCACCACTTTCCATTACCTGCCTGGGAGAGACCCAGAGTAGCCTTGTCCAGATTATAGCTTGGATTTCTCTTGGGTCTTTCCCTGTTTGGTCATCAGGGAGTGTAAGGTTTATTCACAGAATCTTGACAATGTGTGTTCAAGGCCTTCAGAGAAATGTTAATGTCTTGAACAGAAAAGTCTCCAAAATTGTCTTTATTTTTAGAAATTAATTAGCGCTACTTCTGAATGCATACTTGCTTTATTTACTTTATTTCAGGTAGTGACTGGATCTGGACGACAGGAAGCTCAGAAAACAGATGGCGAGTATCGCAAACTCTTTGATCTCTCTCTCCAAGGATTACAGCTGCTGTCTCAGTGGAGTGCCCATGTCATGGAAGTGGTATGTCTTTTTTACTCCAAAAAAGGAATTTGGTTTTTTGTTGTTTTTTTTTTTTAACTTGAAAAATGGTTAAGAGCAAAAGAATTCAGTCATTTGAAATGAATTCTGTTGAGTCTGGGAAGAAGTGCTCAATTTCTGACCCTTAGATAAAATGAATACATAATAAACAAAGTAGGAAAGAGGAGGGAGGAGGAAATCAAAAAGCCTCTTGATTTTATTTATTTTCAAAAATTTGGCTGTATTAGTGAAATCTAATTTAATTTTGTAAAAAATGATTTCTTTAATGCATCTTGTTTTTCCTCTCTCACAAATCTCACAACAAATGTTAAAAATAACAAGTTTCTATTCTATGTATTAGGCAGTCAGACTAAATATCTGTCTGTAGCAATTTTATTCCTTTGTTGTAGGAAAATATACCATGTTATTTATAAACAGGGTAAACTAGACTATTATTTCTCATGCTTCTCTTTTACATAAAAGATATTTGTAATATATTTTCAGCAGGGAAATCTATGCATGTGAAAGGTACTCTCCCTGGAACAGAGAGGGTTTTTATAAAAAAAGGTATATCGAAGACCTGTTCCCAGGCTATTGAAACAGTCTAGACAAATGACAGTGAGTCATTGGGTGCTTTGGTGAGTAATGAGAAAATATTGTGGTTGTAGAATCAATAGGACTTAGTAACTGATGGCATATGTACAGTGACAAGTAAGAAAGAGTATTTCAAACACAAGACCCTAGCCAAAGTCTCGTGCCTTCCATGTAGTTGGTGCTTAATAAATATTTGCTTAATTGAATTGAATGGTAGTGCTATTGACAGAAGTAATGTTATCAGGAGGAGGAAATTTTGGGGGAAAGATAACTAAATTTGACTTGGGATGTGCAGAGATTGAGGTACTTGTACACTTGGGTCAAAGTGTTCTATGGGAATTGTGGGTGTAGCTTAGGAGAATGTGGAAAAGGGAAATATGAGCATCATCTATGTAGAGAGAATAGATGAAACCTAGGGATTGAGTGAGAGCAAGGAAAGAATATAGAGAAGAAAAAAGGGCCACTGGAGAGACCTCCCTTTCTTTCCCCATAAGGAATTAGGAAGAGGATGAGTCTCCAGCCAAAGAAAGAGAAATAGTTGGAGACCCAACTATGAGACCAGGGTGTCTCCAAGCCAAAGAAGAAGAGACAAGTCAGTAGTATTAAACGCTTCAGAGGCTTAAGGAAATGAATGGCCACTGGAATGATTAGGAAGTTGTTGGTGACTTTTTTAGGAGGACATACAGTGAAGGACAGATGGAAAGCAGATTTTCTGTTTATCTGTAAATGTATTTTCATAGCTTTTTTTTTTTTATGTCATCTTCATTTTGAAATATATTCTCCCCCCCCCCAATCTTGGGGATCTTGGTCTCCCATCCCTGGATACATTTTAGCTTGTTTTCTAAAATTCAGTGCCCAGAATTTGAACATGATCTTCTAGGTATGGGCACAATAGCATTATTAACCCCTTGGTCTAGACACTATGTGTTGTTGTTTTCTTTGTAAAGAAGTCTTCTTAATGACATCTTTTTTTTATGCAATAATCATTTGCCAATATGCCCATATCTCTTTTATAATAGAAAGATGGTTAAGCAGGATAAGCTAATAAAACAGCTGTGACTAGTGATGGGAAATTTCTTTTTCTATGGCTCCTCACCTCTATTGAGAGATGGAAATGTGAACATTATATTTTTATTATTGCAGCATAAAAATGCATTCACTCTTTGCTTTATCAAATATTTTCAACTTGCAATCCACTCAGATTTCTAGAACTAACTTCCTTCCTTCCTTCCTTCCTTCCTTCCTTCCTTCCTTCCTTTCCTCCCTTTCCTCCCTCCCTCCCACCCTCACCTTCCACCTTAGAATCAATACTGTGTATTGGTTCCAAGGCAGGAGAGTGGTAAAAGCTAGGCATGGGGTCAGATTTGAATCTGGAACCTCCCGTCTCTAGGCCTGGCTTTCAATCTACTGAGCTACCCAGCTGCCCCGTTTTTTTTTGGCTTTTTTAATCAATTGCAGGATTTAAAATTTAATGGAAATAAATATGATTGTCTTACATTCAGCCCATTGTTCGAATTTGTCCAGATTTTTTTTTATCCAGCTTTCTGAAATTCAAAAATTTGAAAGCTGTGCCATCAATGTCTTTATCAAAGTCATTGGTATGCTTAGACAGAATTAGATCAGAGATACCATATTGTTCCATTACATTAAAGACATCTCCAAAATCATTTTTTGGAAAACAGAAAATAGGATAATAGCAAATAATGTCATGGGATGCAAAGGTATAGGCAGAGACCAGATAAGGCTTTTTTAAAGATCAGGAGTCATTTTAATACCATTCTCTTGAATTATATGAGAAATGTGAAGAACATAAAGCACCTATTTTACCTTTATTTCAGGACTGTAGAGACACCATGTGAAAATAGTTTGTGGCAGATCTATTGAGTCATAGCTTCAGAAAAGCACATGATGTAATTAACCTTATAAAACCTATGGAAATGGCTTAATCACTAAAAATATGCATTTGGCAGTCGATAAAAAAAGCATTTCATACAATGGGGATTTGTCTCTCATGCATTATTCTTTCTTTCTCCTTTCCAATGTTCTCATCAATACCAGTATTCATGGAAACTTGTGCACCCCACTGACAAGTACTCCAATAAGGACTGCCCTGACAATGCGGAGGAGTATGAGCGAGCAACACGTTACAATTACACCAGTGAGGAGAAATTTGCTCTGGTGGAGGTGAGAGGGTTGTACCTTCTTCTGATTTGGAGTTTGCTTGTTTTCCTTAATCCGCCTTTATTTTTTAAAAAAGGAAAAAAGCATTGGGTCATCTCCTTTCCTTTTTCCCCCTGCCTTTAACACGGTGCAGTGGAAATTGGTGGTACGATGGATTTGTTGTCACAGGACCCAAGTTCAAATTCCTCCTCTGCCATATAAACCCTAGTTTTCTCATCTATAAAGGGAAGAGAATCATCAGACATCTCTAAGCCTTCTAGATGGGATGCCTCCTCATATAGATCCTTTCTGGATCTAAATCCCTTCTAACGCTGGCTCTGAGACCATTTTCCTCATCTATAAAAATGTGTTAGATTAGATATTCCTGGAGGTCTTGACTAGTTCATCTAAGTTGGATCATTCCATTCCCTCTTGGTCTAGATCAGCAGTTTTCATAGTCTAGGGGTTGGTAAAGCTCTTCTTTGGGGTCCAGTAAATAGAAACTATTTTTATAATAATGCTAAGACATTTTAATATCGGATATGATATTATTCAATACATCCCACATGAACAAAAAACCATCAGGATCCTTGGAAATTTTACCGAGTTGTATAGTTGATACCAAAAAGTTTGAGAATCATGGGTTTAGGTGAGGGGCTGGCAGATTGTGGTTTATTAATTTCTGGTAGATCACAAATATAGACCTGAAAGGAACCTTGGAAGACATCTAGTCCAATTCCCCTCATTTTACAGATGAGGAAACTGAGGCTCATGGAGTTTAATAGTGATGATGATGATGATGGTGGTGATGATGGTGATGATGATGGTGGTGGTGGTGGTGGTGGTGGTGGTGGTGGTGGTGGTGGTGGTGGTGGTGGTGGTGGTGGTGGTGGTGATAGTAGCCGCAGATTATCTAGTGCTTCATTTTGCAAAAGCTCCTTACACATATTATCTCATTTTATCCTGACAGCAAACTTAGGTGGGAAATATTATTATTATTTTCCCCACTTTATAGTTAAGGAAACTAGGGCAGACAGAGGTGAAGTCACTTATCCAGAGTCATTTGGCTAATAAGTATCTGAGGTTTGGTTTGAAGTCGGGTCTTCCTGATTCCAGGTCCAGTCATTTGCCACCTTGCAGTCTCTAATGGGAGTGATCCAATAGTATTTACTCTGTAATGTGACTCTATTTGACACACAGGATCTAGCACAGAGACATCCCTTATTGATGGAATCCTGGGTATTGGACTCCTCCCTGACCCACTGCAGTGTGCCCTGGCTCCTTGCTGACTGCCCATTCTCTTATGCCATGGTTCCCTAAATCTTTCACTCCAACATCCCAGGAACACTTTTTGGCTTAGGTCTAGGACTTCCCCCTAAAAAAGTAGGGAGAAGACCAATCATTTATTTTTATGTATCCCCTGAGGCATCACATCTTTTAGTTCAGTAGCCTGTTAGGGAACTCTGTGATATATATATCAGATTTCCATGTAGTCAATGAGAAGGAGGAAAAGAATTATTTGTATATGTCTTGTACAATTCTATATTTCATGTGTAAAATAAGTGGACTTAATCCTTATGTGTGCTGATCTTTCTGTGTTTCTAGAAGTGATCTCAAAATTAGTAAAAATTGCTGGCTGTGAGGAAGACTGGTGGTAGGGTTGAATCTCGATTTTTTTTTTAGCCCTGTTTTCTGACTTTTTTTCCCCTTCTAGGTTGTACTTGGACTATGTGTGATCTGACCACCAAATAAGCTCTTTGTTCTCCCACCTGTTCTGAGAATACCCTTCCTCCTGATGAATTCTTAATGATCATTTCCAATTTAATTCAAAAATCATCTTCTTTAGAAGCATTCCCTGATGTTCCAACACTTTTCCATTCAAATCTCATTTAGCATCATTCTAATGTATTTACGATGTCATATTACACACCTTATTGTGTTTGCATCTTATTACCAAACTGTAATCTTCATTAGATGGGAAGCTTGCAGCCCCAGCCTAGTACTCTCTGTACAGCAAACATTTCATAAAAGTAGTTGAAAGAGTGAGGTATTCTTCAAAGGAGTGCCTGGCCTAGTTTTGCTGATTCATGTTTTTGCTACACACTCTGGTGGTTGAGAGTAGATGTTAATAGACCTGTTATATTTCCTTTAAAGAACCTTTGAAGCTTTTATTGAGACTGGATTAGTCTACCCACCCTTGACAGAGCTGGCCATAGAAAATTCTTTATTCATTTTAAGTCTTTGTCAAACCATGAGATTGAAACAGATTTTGTGTGCTAGACCAGCCCTCTCCCTTTCTCTAACTTGGTTCCCAAAGTCCAGCCCCTAGTGGGGCTTCCTCTCAAGCTCGCCCTTACTTTCTGGCCTCAGGCCTTTTTTTTTTGGCCTCGAATTGTTTGTGGCCTCCTTCCCATAACTTTTTTCCCTTTTTATAACAGGAGAGAAGATTCTAATGATAGAACTCTGACCTGAGAATTTGGATGGCTTTGCTGTTCTTCACTGATAAATAAACCTTTTGTCAGCCACTTCCTGGTGGTGTACCAAAGCCAAAATGAAAAAATAAGTCCTGGTTTGTTTTCATAATGTACCTAATTTTGTGGCGTCTGCTGCCAGGAAGAAACCCAGTAGAGCAAAGAAGTATTTACTTGTAGCAAAGAAGATAGAGAAATATTTGCTATTTATGAAAGGCTCTTTTTCCCCATTTCCCTCACATAGACATATAGATGTATGTTTATTTTCCTTCAACTTTGGGCTCAATCCAAATATGAATCTAAAATAAGTGTTTGTCTCTTCACAGGTGATTGCTATGATCAAAGGCTTACAGGTACTGATGGGGAGGATGGAAAGTGTCTTCAATCATGCCATTCGTCATACCATTTATGCAGCCCTTCAGGACTTCTCCCAGGTTACACTCAGGGAGCCTTTGAGGCAGGCCATCAAAAAGAAGAAGAATGTCATTCAGAGGTTCATATTTGTTTACTCTACCTTCCTGGCCCTCTCCCCACCCTTCTATTTTTATTTCTAAAGCATTTCTATAATTATTTTAATGTACAGATTGTGAGTGTTTTTTTAATTGGTTTTTCTTTGTCAGCAAATGTACTAGAAAGGCAAAGGGTATTAGATTGAGAGCTAATCTTGATTCAGAAAGATCCATTTAAATTTTTTTTTAATTTAATTTAAAAATTTTTTCCTTGGTTACATGATTCATGTTGTCTCCCTCCCCTCTTTCCTCCCTTCTCCCAGAGTTGACAAGCATTTTATACATATATTATCACTCAAAATCTATTTCCATATTATTCATATTTGCAATAGAGTGAGTGATCTTTTAACTCCAAAACCCCAATCATATCCCCATTGAACCACGTGATCAATCATATGTTTTCCTTCTGCATTTCTACTCCCACAGTTCTTTCTCTGGATGTGGATAGCATCTTTCTCATAAGTTCCTTGGAATTGTCCTGGATCATTGTATTGCTGCTAGTAGAAAAGTCTGTGTAATAACAATTGCATTGCTTTTAGTAGCAAAGTCAATTATATTTGATTGTCCACAATGTTTCAGTTACTGTGTACAATGTTTTGGTTCTGAGAAAGACCCATTTTTAAGTCCTGCCATAAGACACGATTTGTCACTTAACTACTCTTTGCCCACTCTCTTAAGACCACTCTCTAAGATTGAAAATGATAGGAGTTAATACAAATATTAATAATATGAAAATAGGTCTTGATCAATGACACATGTAAAATCCAGTGGAATTATTCATTGGCAATTGGGAGGGAGGTTTTGGGGGGGAAGAGGGGAGGGAAAGAACATGAATCATGTAACCATGGGAAAATATTCTAAATCAATTAATTAAATAAAAATTTTCAAAAATTAATTAAATAAAATTTTTCCAAAAAAAATAGAGAGAAAATGATAGAGTTGCTTACCTGCATGGAAGAAAAGTTTTCATAAGGAAGAATTCCTCACACAGATAAAATTAGAGAGGAAAACCCCTAAAACTAACCTAAGTATTTTGATGTCTTCTGTCTTGTGAAAGGGTGGCATTCTAAACTAGAACCTAAAGGACCATTCTCTGTAAAATACCAGATGAGATCACCTAGCCTCTGCTTGAAGATTTCCAGTAAAGGGGAACCCTCCACTCATCAGGATAGCCCATCTCCCTTTGGGACAGCTCTGACTGTTAAAATTCCTCTCCTTATGATGACCTTTTGAGATTTGGTGTCATTAAGTGCCTTGCACAAAATTATATGATTCAGAAGCATTAAAACCAGCAACTGAACCCAGATCCATAATACCAAGTCCAGTGCTTAAGTAATGTAATTTATATTTTTCTTAAAAAGATTAGTTTCCTCTTTTTTATTAAGAGCAATATGGAAATCCTAGTAGTACTCCCTGTTTGATTTTTTTCAGCAGAATTAAAAAACCTCATTTTTTTGTATGTGTTGAAGTTTTATTTTATATCCCTTTAGACCGATTGATCTGTGGTTGTCTGTTTTAATTATTTTCAGTGGATAGCATATAAGACAACAGTTGCTGAAATATCAAACTGGTATTTTGTTATGTCCACTTCTTTTCTAGAAAAACAATTGCTTTTGTTATGTTACTATTTAAATGAAAATCTAGCCATTTTTCTTCCTCTTGAGACTTAGTTTGATTCAACACTCTTTCCCTAAGTTTATAGCTGGTAGATATATACTGAGATACAACTTCTAGATATAGTTAGGTAGTAATCCAACTTATATAGGAAAGGAACTACACCTGTGGTTTTATTTAAGCTTCTAGGTGAGGAAATTACCTCCACCACAGTAGATTTTGGCCCATTCTCTTAAACTTAGAATATTTATAAGAGTCACCCACAACCATGGGAAGGTAAATAACATTCTTAGAATCACACAATCAGAATGTGTCAGTTAAGACTGGATAAATATTAAATTAAATATTTGTTGGAAGAATATTAGTGTCAGTTAAGACTGGATAAATATTAAATTAACTCTTTGTTGGAAGAATATTAGTATCTTCAGAATATACTTAGGAGGTGGGCCTTTGGGTGGGGATTTAATTATTCTTCTTAAAAAACATGGATATAAATAAAGAAATTTTTTTATTTATTATGTATAATGAGCAAATAAAATTAATGTTTAATATATTTGTATTAATAAATGATGTTATGAATATATTATTAAATAAATAATATAAATGAAATAATAATATAAATAAAATAAAAATGAATAAAAATATAATTTATTTTAAAACCATATAGCAGAGAGCTTTACTATTGAAACAAGGCTTTCACATTGCATTCATCTTTCTTTCCCTCATCCTTTAAAATGAGTTAATTTAGAATGAACTGTGCACAGTGTATAGTGATGAGGTAACACTCTTTAAATAAATATAATGCTTGAATGGTTATATGTACACTTTTGACTTTGTTGCCCTATTTTGGTGATTGAATATTTTTGGGATGTGGTTCTACAGTGTTCTACAGGCCATCAGAAAAACAGTGTGTGACTGGGAAGCAGGCCATGAGCCATTCAATGATCCTGCTCTAAGAGGAGAGAAGGACCCTAAGACTGGCTTTGACATTAAAGTTCCAAGACGAGCAGTAGGGCCATCCAGTACTCAGGTATTCCTCTTTCTTCACTCCATGCCAATATAGATCTTATAGTCTATAGCTAAGCTGGGGACATTTTTTTATGCTGGTAATTCTAAAGGTGGGAAGCATGTTACGAAATAGGACATTGAAAAGAAAATCAAAATGAATAATATTCCCCTTCTCCATCCCTTCCCCACTCATCCCCTGAATAAAATGAATGAAAATGTGTCATTTTGGTTACGCATTGACCTACCTACTTTTCCCAGTGCTATTTCCTATTCCAAATCAAATGCTTTTTAAAAAATCTCAATTTGGAAGTCATTCAGCAAAACAAATTTATTTTAAAAAGATACTTAAATTTTACAGATTTCTCTTTTTTGCATTCAGAAGCTCATTTACCTATCATTTAATCTCCCTTCCTGAAAACTTGGGTGAAGAGCTATGTATATGTGTGATTATGAATAGTTCATATATTGTGCTTTTATGTAGTTCTGTTATTGTTGTTCAGAATATGTGGTCATGGTTTATGTATGGGAATCTGCAAAATGTTAATCTCTGTAAAAAAAAAAATAGTTGAAATTCTAAGTTTTTGTGGCTTTAGTGTTTCATTATTATTAAACCACCACCAATGTTTTCCTCTCTTTGGTATGTTTGAGCCTTAAACCTCAGCAGCTTTTTGTGATCATTGCCTTTCACAAACTGGTATATTCTATCATTCTTGTCTTATTTTTCCTTTTCTGGGGCTAAACACTTCTGACTGATCTCTTCTGTTAGGTGTTGTTTGTAATCTCTTCGGTAACACTGAAAAAAAAATTTGAAAGATATCAGCAAAACAAATAGCTGATTATCTGAAATGTTAAAGACTTTATGAAGTTGGAAAAAAAAAAAACGAAAAAGTAAAATGATAGCTTAGATTTGGCTTGCCCAAAAGGAAGAAACTTGCCTACTCTCATAGTGGCTAAGTTTACACCTGCATGTTGACTGCATTGCTTTCCACACCTAACAGACTAATCTCTTTTCTCCTCTTATCTGTTTCCATTTCCTAATTGACCCACGTGTGTTTTATTAACGGATTCTCTCCCCCGCCTTTCCCTGTCTGTTGGTTTTTAGCTCTACATGGTGCGCACTATGGCAGAGTCCTTGAACTCTGCTGAGCTGTTGAAGCAGCTCAAGTCTTTGGGAATGGAAAAGCTTTTGCATGTGGTAAACAAGTTTCTGAGGCAGTCCTACATCTATCCACCTCTTTTAACCTTTGGTGGTAAGACATTACTTTTTTTAAAAAAAAAAAAGTTTATGGCAATAAGGTGAACTGTTCCGCTACAAGTTGTCTCTACCTGAAGAAGTAGACCTACAGCCCAAATGAGAAAGCCAGTCCTCTCTCCATATGATATTTGGCTCATTGGTTTATGAATAACTCGATTCATGGGATACCTACATGGGATAGCCGCCATATTGATGCTTGTTTTTCCCTCTCCCAGAAGGGTAACTATTTCCCGACAACCCCAGGGATTATCAATTTGTAGCCGAGCAGTCGCTTTCTTTGTTTTTTTGAGTTTTGCTCAACTAATGTTCCATGTGTATTTTTCCCCCCCTTACAAATGTTTCCTTGAATGATACAGCTTTACATGGTGAGAACCATGCTAGAGTCCCTCATTGCAGACAAAAGTGGTTCCAAGAAAACTTTGAGAAGTAGCCTTGAGGGGCCCACCATATTGGACATAGAAAAATTTCATCGAGAATCATTCTTCTACACTCATTTGATAAATTTCAGTGGTAAGAGATACAGATGATCAGTGTTCAGCCAAGCATGTCCTAACACCGCTAACACCATCCAAAATGTTTCCGATTGCTTCAGTTAACTTTGCTCTAGTCTGTTTTCTGCTCACCCAGGACAGCGAAGCATTATAACTTTTGCACCATAGTTCACATTAGAGAATTCAGTTCAATGTTTGTTCTGTTTTGTGGTTGTTCTTGTGGTTATTGTTTTTTGAAGCTTCCCTGGCTATGGCACTCTGGCTACAACTATAGAGTAATGTTTATCTATCTATCTATCTATTTATTTATTTAGGTCCATTTTTAGCAAAAGTGAGTGCCAGGGCTTGCAATGGTCTCTTTTAATTTTAAACCAGAGTGTGATCACAAGGAACATTAAACAGTATGGTTTACATCATTTTTAAACTTCATACCCAGTATAGCATTGACAAATGTTTCATGTCTAGTCTTTATATTTGGAAAATGGCAACTCACTTCCAAACTCAGGCAAACCAAATCTTTTTGTTTTGTTTTGTTTTATTTCTTCTTCAGGAATACTCCTTAGTTCTTGTTTGAAATGTAATCGGAAACATGCTACCCAATAGATTTTTTCCACTGCCATCAGATGTATCTAGTCTTTGTCACCACCATATTGTGCTGTCTGTCATGTTGATTTTGTTGCCTGGCACTTGGCTTTTAAAGTGCTGAATCTGTCCTGGCCCTCATGCTTGTCTTCAACAATACATATATTGGAAGGCAGAATTGTGAGGGCATTAATTTTTTTTGTTTTAAATATCTTTTTGTTTTTATTACTACCCACCTGTATTGTGTGATAACTGTGCCTCCATTTCCTAATGGTAGTCCTTAAATAATTTTTCTCCTATTTAGAAGAAAAGGGGATCCTTGATATTTCAGTCCAAACCCTTATTTCATTTCTCTTTATTAAAAAATTTTAAAAAATGCATGTCTCTTTTGTAATGCCCTTTTAGCCAAGACACATGCCAGTGTCAGTGTGGAAATTGCATAGTAGAAAGAACAGTATGGGAATAACTAGATAATAGTGGATAGAGTGACAGATCTGGAGTTGGGAGGACCTGGATTCAAAATTGACCTCTGATACATTATATCTGTGTGACCCTGGGCGAGTCACTTAATCCCAGCTGCCTAGCCCTTGCTGCTCTTCTGTCTTAGAATTAATACTAAGGCAGAATGTAAGAGTTTTTTTGAAAGAAAGAGAAGTGTGTATGGAAGCAGAGAATCTAACCAGAAAATTACTTGACATTTATTAGTTATGTGACCACATGCATATCATTTAATTTCTCTGGACTTCAGTTTTTGACTCTGTAAAATGAGGATTACATTATCTCTGTAGTCTCTTCCAACCCTAAACCTTTGGTCATCTGAATTGTCAAGAGTCTGGTGATCTACAGTGGGGGGCAGTTTAATATTTATTGCTCCTCTAATGTCATTTGTGGCAGCTAGAATGCTTTATATCAATATATATACTTAGACCCCCTACCTTGCCCCTTTAGCTTTGGACTGAATTGTATTTTTATCTTGGGAAGATTCTTTGGTAATTATTTTTTTACTAAAGGGAAGTAAAGCGACTTTGAATGGCTCATTGGGGTGCTTTTTTTTAAATGTGTGTTTGTATGAACATGCATATGTATATAATTTTTGTTTTCTTGGGGATGGGGACCTTGGAAGGTTTTACCCTTTCTTTCCTGTGCAATGGGGTTCCTTCCATTAGCTCTGGGAACTGTCAATGTTCCTTGAATTGTCATTTTTTTTTTATTTTATTTTTTTTTTTTTACAAATGGCAACCACTATTTTAGCTTGCTTTTTCTGGATACTTCTGGTTATGTAAGAGCCTAATGCAGTGTGATTTTAAATCCCTCAAGAAACCCTTCAGCAGTGCTGTGACCTCTCCCAGTTATGGTTCAGAGAGTTTTTCTTGGAATTGACCATGGGCAGGAGGATCCAGTTTCCTATTGAGATGTCCATGCCGTGGATCCTGACAGATCACATCCTTGAGACCAAGGAGGCATCCATGATGGAGTAAGCTTCTCTTGTCTTCTTCCCTTAGTGGGCTGATAGGGGGACACTTGGATGCTTTGTCATCTGACTTGCGTTTGATGGTGACTTAACTTTATAAAGAATGAACACAAAGAAACATAAAGTAAATTAATCAGCAAGCATTTGTTAAGCACCTATTATATACTATGTACCCAGCATTGTGCCAGGCACTAAGGATATTATTATAAAGATTGAAACAATCTTTACTTTCAGTCAAGTGACAGTCTAACCCAGTGGATTCAAACTTGAATAGAAATAGAGCCACTAAACCATCCATAGTGGTCCCTGAAGGTCACATATCACTTCGAATACCATACATTAACATTATCTGTATTCTGTTGTATTTTTCTTTTATTCAACATTTCCAAATTACATTTTAATCTGGTTCAGTCCATGCTGAGAAATATTGCAGGTAATGTGTTTCCAATGAAACCCACTATTTATCTATTTTTTAACAATGGAAATCACCCTTGAGCATATTTTGTTTAAAATCACAAAATTACCAATCTGGCCTCAGATACTTCCCAACTTTGTGACAATTAAACTCAATTGCCTCGCTCTTATCAGTCTTCTGCCATGGAACAGATATTTTGTATTGATTCTGAGACAGGTTAGTGTTTGTTTGTTTGTTTGAATCACCAATTGTCACCTGAAGAAATGGCTTTTTTCCACTGGAGTTGAAATTATTAAAGTGTATTTGAGATTCACTGGCCTCTGTTGTGTAAACCAGAAAACAAAGCAAAGGGGAAGCAAACCTGTGTTCCCTAAGTGTTTTGGGGGAAATGGTGACACTTCTGCTTTTTCTATAGATTTGACTAAATATCCTTTTATAAAATCTTTAAAATAAACAAACAAGAAAAAGAATAGAGGAAGCAGACTGGGAATATATCTTTGAGAAGTTATGCCCTTAATGGTTGCCACAATCTTAACTAATTTTAGTTTCCTCTACCTTATTAAAATGGCATCTTTTTTTGTGTTTATTTCTACTTTAAATATCAGACATTTGCCTTTCTTGTCATTGTACCCTTCTGAGAAATCTGATGGATAAATTCCCCAGATGGAGTAAGAGGGAGTACGTGGACATCATCCACATCGCTGGCGTTTATATAGTTCTTTAACATTTTTAAAGTGCTTTACAAATATTGTCTCCTTTGATCCTCATAACCACCTTGGGAAGTTGGTGCTATTATTATCCCCGTTTGATAGATGAAGAAGCTGTCTGACCAAGGTTAAATGACTTGCCTAGGGTCACATAGCTGGTCATTGAGGCTCATTTTGAACTCAGGTCTTCCTGATTCCAAGTTCAGTGCTCTACTGTGCCTCCTACCTGTGTCTTTGACATCACTCATGTGAGCATTCAGTTTCCAAAGTTTTTACACTGTTGGATGACTTTTAGCACAAAAGCTAAATAAACTATCTGAGTTGGAGTCTAATTCTTAGCAGTCAAACATTAAGAACTATGCTAGGCACTAGGGCTACAACGATAAAAGGAACCAGTCCCTGCCTTCCCAACCACAATACATTTTGGGATATGGGCATTTGGAGACATTAGTGTGTTCCCTATTTGAAAAGAGACATTTCTTTTCCTTCTTATTTAGAAATAGATTAAGAATGAAAGAGCCTAATGTCTTATAAGTTTATGGGTTCATAAGAATTATTATATTGTATGAATTATGAATTATTTCCTTGTGAGATTTTTATAAATAGTTGTTCATTGTCTAGATTGAAAGCACCAGACAAAATTGAGAAAAAATGCTTATAAAAGCTTATTTTTCCTTCTCCCAGATATGTTCTTTATTCCTTGGACTTGTATAATGACAGTGCTCATTATGCCTTGACCAAATTCAAAAAGCAGTTTCTCTATGATGAAATCGAGGCAGAGGTAAGTTGTTTTGTTCAAATAAATTTTAATTCAGCAACAATTGATAAAAGTGCATATTATAAGCAGGGAAGTCAGTGGCTTAAACATTTCTCAATTTTATTTAAATCTAGTTCCGGCAGCGCTCGGGAGCCATGGGCTTTGCCATATTTGATACTTCTTCTCTTCCATGCAACTCTCTCTTACTATTGTTCTACATTGATTGAAGAAGTTGGCATATTAGGAGTTCACTATGGCAATGAAGTCACAGATCCAGACAAAACCCAAAATCTTAAATATAGTTAGCATTTGCAGATTTGGAGGGGAATCATTTTATGATCACACCCCTCTACTTTCTTCTATACAAAACCATAAACTTAATTCTGATTTCTAGATTTCTTTATAAAGCCACAATAATTAGTTAATGGCATTTTTTTTCTCAAAAGTTTTTACTAACTAACAATAGTCTGGACCCGCTATGGAGTGATCTTTCCTTGTTAAAAACCAGTGAGTGTAAATAAAACTGTCTTGCAAAATTAACAAGTAACCCTTACCTAGATAGTCCTTTAAGGTTAAAAAGAATTTGAGGTATGTGCTATAATTTGACTTGTGAAGTAAGTAGGGTGAATGTTATCTTCATTTTACAAATAAGGGAACTGAGGTTCAAAGATATTGAATGATTTGTCTAAAGTCTCTGACAGCCAGAATTTTAGAAACTAGTTCTTTTAATTCCATGTCCAATGATTTTACCAGTGTTATGATAATCCTGATGGTATGAGGATCTGAAGGTGTTAGTTAGGCTACACTGTTATTTGAGGATAACATGAGATAGAAGATGACTACCACGAAAAATTAAAAGTACTGAACATAAATATTATAATGGTATCACATAGCTCACATTTTTCCAGGCCTTGGAAGTTAGTGCATTGTGATCACTACATCTTGGGATATAGGGATGTGAAGACTGGGGTGTTCCATATTTGAAAGAGATATTTTTTTTCCTTCTTATTTTGAAATAAATTAAGAAGGGCAACTGGGTGGCTCAGTAGATTGAGAGCCAGGTCTAGAGACAGGAAGTCCTAGGTTCAAATCTGGCCTCAGACACTTCCCAGCTGTGTGACCCTGGGCAAATCACTTAACCCCCATTGCCTACCCCTTACCACTCTTCTGCTTTGGAACCAATACTTAGTATTCATTCTAAGACAAAAGGTAAGGGTTTAAAATAATAATAAATAAATAAATGCAAGATAGATGAAAATTATAATGAATTCAGTGAACTAGGCAGCAAGAATGGGGGAAGAATATAGTGACTGAGTACTGCTCTTACTAATTGTCAGTACAATTATAATTTGCTATTTCTTATATTCGGTTGTTGAATGATTTTAAAAGAGATTTTCTCCAATCATTTCTTCATCAGTTTCACAAAAAAATAAATAAGGAATCTTGGCAGGGAGTAGAAATAATTTTTTAGAGCTCTATAATAGATCATAAGATCAGGCAGATCTTCTATTAGAATGATCATCCTAGTGTTATTTTAAGAAAAGAAGTTTATTGAAAGCCTTTGTTTGTATATCATCTGTATTTCCCATAATATTACTCCTCAAACCCTCTTTGAGAACTATCCTTCATAATTAAGTAGGAAGAAAGAAAGAAGAAAATTTCTTCTCACTAAATTAACATCTCACAAAAGGCCAGTGTTCTTGGGCAGTTTCCCATACCTAGGACCCTATTAAAAACTTGGTACATGGTTGTTGTTTTTTTTTTTTTTTCAGGTGAATTTGTGTTTTGACCAATTTGTCTACAAATTAGCAGATCAGATATTTGCATATTACAAGGTTATGGCAGGAAGGTAAGTGTTAATTAGGTTTATGATATTGGGACAAAATAACGTTTCACCTTTTTCTTTAGAATTTGCCATTCATCAGGTAACAAACTATCTGCCCTCTTCCTTTCCATCCTAGTTTGCTTCTCGATAAAAGGTTACGGTCAGAATGCAAGAATCAAGGAGCCACGATTCACTTGCCACCATCTAACCGCTATGAGACACTACTAAAGCAGAGACATGTGCAAGTAAGCGAGCTTTTTTCTTTGGTTATAATAGGAAAGTGTTAGCTGGTTTTTAGTTGCTAGAAATAGATGTAAAAATGGATATTGGTAGGGATTTGTGTGGCGGTCTCTGCTTACACGGATAGCACTTGAGTTGTAAAACACATTACGTCCTGGGGAGCTGTATCCACAGCCCTGTCTGCCCTCCGACCAGCTTTCTGACTAGTAATAAAGGGACCAGGGAGGGGTCAGAAGAGAATATGAGTCTTAAGCAGGAAGACAGTCATTCTCCCCAAGAGCTGAAGAGTCAAACAAAGACTGTTGCCCACGTCATACTGGTGGCCATGAATGTGGCTCTCTCTGGTGGCAGTTCACATCCATTCCCTGATGGTCAGGGTTTGTTTGCCCCAGACTTTGGCAGGTTTCCATGAGAAGTGGGTTGTTGGTTCCCTTCTCCATGAGTCACGCAGAGGAAGTGCTTGAAAGTCCCTTGTGCATGAGGGATTGTGAGGAGAAGAGCTTGTGTGGTAGCCCTTGCTTGGGGATTTCCCTGGGAGAAAAGTTATCATTAATATGTTGACTCTTGATTTTTCCTCCCATGACCAAAGTCTGTGAGGCCGACATTTTGATTTCAACCCTGCCTCCACCCCCAACACACACAAAGATTTGATGAATTTCTCTAACACTTGTTTGTGTTCTGGCTCCCATCAAAAAACCAACAATAAGTAGTACTTTGGGAGAATCAGAGAAAACCTTTGAAAAGAGGCAGTGTAGCGTAATGGAATGAGTGCTGGAGTTGGAGGTCAGAAAATTGGTTTGAACCCTGGATTTTGTCTTAGAATCAAAACTGTGTATTAGTTCAAAGGCAGAAGAAGAGGTAAGGGCTAGGCAGGGGGTATTTAAATGACTTCTCAGACATCATTTCTTTATTCCCAGGAATGTCCTTTTTTTTATGCTTATCATTGTTTTTATTAACTGACACACTTGGAGAAGGATCTTTATCTCTATTCCAGGTTGAGTGATGCCAGATCAGGCATTGAGATCGACTTGTTGTTGTTGTTGTTGTTATTGTGCTGTTGTGCTGTTGCTTCTTCTCCTCCTTCTCCTTCTCCTGCTTCTTCTCCTCCTCCTTCTCCTTCTGCTTCTTCTCCTTCTCCTCCTGCTTCTTCTCCTTCTCCTCCTCCTTCTCTTTCTCCTTCCTCTCTTTCTCCTCCTTCTTCTCCTTCTCCTTCTGCTACTGCTTCTGTTGCTGCTGCTGCTTCTTTTGAGTTTTATCTTTATTTTATTATTAAAAAAATTTTTTTAACCCTTACCTTCTGTTTTAGAATCAATACTATGTATTGGTTCTGTATGTGAAGGTATGGAGGTTAAGTGACTTGCCCAGGTTCGCCCAGCTAGAAAGTGTCTTGAGGTCAAATTTGAACCCAGGATCTCCTGTCTTTAGGCCTGGTTCTCAATCCACTGAGCCACCCAGTTGACCACTATTTTATTGTTTAATAACAAATTTACACATAAGTTTTCCAAAGATATATGATTCATGTTGTCACCCTTCCTTCTTCCCTCCCCCCTCCCAGAGTTGACAAGCATTTTGATCTGGGTTGTATGTGTGTTATGCAAAATATATCCAGGAATGTCCATTTTAAGGAACTGATATGGGGCGGGGGGGGGGGGGGCGGTGTGGAACACAACAAAAAGCAAAACAAAACAGAAAAAACAAGCTAAATTATAAATTACCTATTTTGGCTGCACTGTCACTCGCTTATTGTCATGTGAACATGGAAATTAAGGTTACTCGTTTGAATAAAAACTAAATTGAATGGGGTGTAGTATCCAGCAATCTTAGATTATTTTTATTCCTTGTATTGGGGCATTTGCAGTTCTGGGTAGGAAGTATCTGAAATCAAATTTGAACTCAGAACCTCCTATCTCTGGTCCTGGTTCTCAATCTACTGAGCTACCTAGCTGTCCCCATATAATATATTTTAATCACAAACATAAATTACTCTTGTTTTCTCTTATCCCTCTATTTACAATGTTGGTAAAATTGGTTATTTCATTATATTGCAATAATTAGTTTAAAAATACACCTGATAATAGTATAGAGCCATATAATAGAAGTCAATTATATCATTGTCAAACTGAAAAGGAGAAAAATACCTGGAATTTTGCTTAAGATACTTGGATTCTATTCCAGTTTATACCACTGAATAATAATCTAAGCTTGGGAAAAATCATTTGATTTTCCTGAACCTCAGTTTCCTCATATGTAAGTTGAGGGAGTTGAACAAGACTATCTCTAAGGTCTCTTTTATACCCTAAAATCTTCCAGTTCTACATTTTGTATTAGAACAATAACTGCATGACCAGTACTGTGGGAGAAATAAGATAAGTAGGAATGATCTTACTGTATTACCTAGCAAAGTTCTCTAGCATTCATTTAGTCCTTTCAGGCTCCCAAAGTTTTTTACGGATATTATTTAAGATCCACCCTGTGTGGTAGACCCCAGCAGGCTCTCAAAGGGAAGCCTTTCTTACAGAGGTGCAGATGAGGACAGAACGCATGAAAACAAGTATTCCCTTTCCGAATCTCCATGAACCTTTAACATTGTCTACGAATCTATAACCAGATTTCAACTCTTTATTAAACTGGTTTGTTGAAGGCTATTTAGGAAAACTTTTTTATTGGTCCCTTTTCTTTCAGCTCCTTGGTAGGTCCATAGACCTCAATCGTCTGATTACTCAACGTATTTCAGCCGCTGTATATAAGTCCATGGAGCTGGCAATTGGGAGATTTGAAAGTGAGGACCTGACCTCCATAGTGGTGAGTACCAGAACTTGTACTGTCCCAGTCACTCATGGTTAGAGCATTCAGACCTGGGACTCAGCTTCAACATTCTCTTTTTTTATTGCAAATTTAACAATTATCAACAGTTTGCTAACACTGATTAAACGCCTACTGTGTGTTGGATACATTTTTAAACAAAAAAAAAAAAAAGAAAGAAAAAGGCTTGTATAAGTGTAACATAGATAATTTTAAGTGGGGTGTACTGCCTCACAGGACTCCACAGTACCCCCAGAACTCCAGGAGAGGGGGCTGTTGGGACAGTTAAGAATGTGGGTATAAAAGCAAGTCACCCAGCTTGGCAAGATCACTCTTTGGGGGGACAGAGGGAGTTGGGTGGCTGGAAGGGGTAGGATTACGTCTTCTCAGTAGCTTAGCTTATCTCTAACCCGGAGAGCAGGGTGGATTGTTGCTAAGTTCTCCTTACAGACTCTAACCAGACTGTTTTCCCAAAGGCTGTGAGCACTGTGACAAAACTTTGTAAGCAGTGTCCCAGCCAATCCCTAAACAACTACAGATCTATAATCAAGACCACTTCTACTATCTTGGACTTATTATTAGATTTTAGGAGATAGTTTAGATTGTGAGGGAGTTTAGGGAGAAATAGTTTTATTCAGAGGCTTTCTCCTCCGTGGGGATAGCCACTCTGACAGCTTGAAGATCATAGATAGATTTTACCTCACCCTCAAACCTAGACCTTTTCCCTCCTTCCCAGTTTCCCTGAATTAATAAATTCCTTCTCTTGTTAAGAGTGTATAAGTGAGGTGTTGTAGTTCAGGCTAGATAAGCCTAGGGCATACATTGCGTAAGTCAAATCTCCATCTTGGCAGATCCTGAAAGTAGTTGACATCCAGTGATCAAGGAAGCTGTTTGAAGACATCCTGAGCACATTAACCATCTTGTGTTTTGGGAATAAGCCTCAAACAGTGAAGTTGCCAATTTCTGTGGGATTATTCCCTTTTTGCCAGCCAATTTAGCCCTGTGAAAGTTAAGTCAGATAGCCACCATATCTGGACTGAGAAGGATTCTGTTAATAGCAGTTGCCAGAAGCTTCAACTGCCAAGAGAGGGGGAGGAGAAAGAATTTCATCCACTTACTCCCCTCCCCTTTGCTAGAGGTTTTGCAGCCAGAGCCTTGGAGCCTGCTGAGACATCATTGCTAACTGGTCCTACTTTTAACAATAAGTAACTGTGAGCTTCTGTTATGTGGCATTTGTTTTAAAAGATGTGTATGCATCCCATATATGCATATATGTGTGTGTGCATGTATTATATACATATATAATATATTCATAGATTATAGTGGCCTTTTATTACTTGTACACATGTACATGTATAATATAGTGGCCTTTTATTATATTACATAAATTATAGTGGCCTTTTATTACTTATACATATTAGTATATTATTGTGACCTTTTATTTATTATAGTACATATATTATAGTAGCCTTTTTATTATACATATATAATGTAAGCTTAAAATTAATATACAAATATCTTCATGTATTATTTTAATGAGATTTATTAATAATAGCTTGAAGTAAAGGAAAATAAAAAAGCTAGAATAAAAAGAGTGCTAACCCCGTCGCAGTTGCAAGAGAAGAGAGCGGGAGGGTGGGGTTACAGTAAACTTATTTACAATACATAAGGACGCTCTGTGGATGAAGGGAAAAGGATTCTGGGAGATGAAGTCCAAGGTTTCTAATTACACAACAATATAGCAGCTTTTTATTACTTATACACATATACATATATAATATATCTATACACACATGTTATAGTGGCCTTTTATTACTTATATGCATATATAATAAATATATAATGTGCGTAAATTATTACTTATACAATATACATATAGAATACATATATCTATATAATGTATACATATATCATAGTGGCCTTTTATTACTTATGCACATCCATATAATATAAATAATATATAGTATTGGCCTTTTATTTATTATATTACATAACTTATAGTGGCCTTTTATTACTTATACATATATACATACACATAATACATATACATATATAGTATGTTGGCCTTTTATTTATTAAATTACAATTTAATTACAATTAAATTATGGTGGCCTACTACTTATACACATACACATAATATATATATATACATACATACATATATAAAAAAAATTATAGAGTTAATAATACAACTTCTCTGTTTATGTCTTTCCCTGGATTTTTTTGTGGTCTTCTGTGCATTTAAAAGCTATTTTATTGTTATTCCTTTTTGGGCACATCTATCACAGTGCACTAATTTTGGCTGTCCATTCTTCTCCATCCTCAACCTCACCAATAAATAAACAAGCTATCTATCCCTTGTCACAGCTGTCTGTGGTCTAGCAAAAAGAATCAACATATTAGTTATGGTGGAGAGTGCATCTCTTATTCTCCATTTTCTGATCTTGTCTCTCTGTCAAGAAATGGAAATGCCATCATTCTTTTTTAAGTCTTTGCTGTTTACTATGTTAATCAAAGTTCTGAGATCCTTCTCCCTAAGAGAAGTTTGGTTTTTACATGCAGATAGAAGGGACGTGCATAATAGCATTGGGCATTTCAAGCCCCTCCTTAATACCTACACATATTTTATTGTTCTTTGTGAGGAACAGTAAGTTTAAAGTATATGTTGAGGGGGGGAGTAATGTGTTTAAAGGTTGGAAGAAAAGAAGGGGCTAAATGGTAAAGAACTTTAGATGCTTAAGAGAAGAATTTACATTTAAAAGTGGGAAGTGATAAAAAGCCACTTGATTTTATCTAATTTTTATCTATTTTTTTCTGGGGGTGGTGGAGTGATCTGGTCTAAGATATATGTGAGGAAAATCATTTTGGCAGTTGTGTGAATGATAGATTGGAATGGGGAGAGATTTGAGGAAGTCCAATCAGAAGGTTTTATGTCAATCCATATTCCATTTTAAAATGTTTATTTATTTGTTTTCAGGTCCAAATTCTGTTCCTCCCTCTGCCCCCTTCCCTACCCACTGAGAAGACAAGAAATGGGATACCCATTACATAGAGAAGTCATGAAAAGCGTTTTTCTCCATTAACCATCTCAGTCCATTTTCTCATTGTATGTTTCACGCCTTCTCTGTTATCTTCAGCTCATTTCTTTTATCTCTTCGTGGTCAGGAGCTGGATGGTCTTGTAGAAATAAACCGAATGACCCACAAACTACTGAGCAAGTACATGACGCTGGATAGCTTCGATGCGATGTTCCGAGAGGCCAACCATAATGTATCTGCACCATATGGAAGAATCACTCTGCATGTCTTTTGGGAACTCAACTATGACTTTCTTCCAAACTACTGCTACAATGGGTCTACCAACAGGTTAGCATTGTCTTCTTTATTCATCCTGTTGTGGGAATCATGCCAGATTTCAAAATGGTACACAGGTAGGAGAAGCCACTTGTGGATGGCTCTTCATTCACAGGATCATAGTTGCAAAGCTGGAAGTGGCTTCAAAGACTGTTTAATTCAGCCACCTCAATTTATAGTTGAGAAAACTTGAGGCCTGAGGACATTAAATGGCTTGCCCAAAGTAGAGGCACAAGCAAGGTTTCAACCTAGGTCTTTGGACCCTCAAACCCTTTAGTGCTGTCACCCCTCCACCATATTGTCTTCTCTATTCATTCATCAGCGAAAATTAGCTCAAAAATCAGAGCTTTCAAAGAGTGACCCTGCCCTTCTGCTGTGTCCCCCAGGATTTTCTTCCCCATTTAATTATCCCCAGAGAATTCTTATTTCTTTTTGTTTCTCCTACCCTTCCACTGAAACACTCGGAATTCCTTTGAAGTGCAATTTGAACTCAAAGTAATACTCTGCTTTTATGTTGGCATTTAAATTGCACCTTTGGGCTTGGGGTTTGGTTGGACTTTGCCCATTGCTTGGTTAGAAGTAAACATTGGGGAGTAGGGGGGACAGCTGGGTGGCTCAGTGGATTGAGAACCAAGTCTAGAGATGGGAGGTCCTGGGTTCAAATTTGGCCTCAGACACTTTTCTAGCTGTGTGACCCTGGGCAAGTCACTTACCCCCCATTGCCTAGCCCTTACCACTCTTCTGCCTTAGAACCAATACCCAGTATTGATTTGAAGACAGAAGGTAAGGGTTTAAAAAATAAAAAAGAAGTAAATATTGGCTCTTTTGACAGTCTAGTGCCAACAGTTGAACTGTCTATAGATTGTCAATTATAGTTAGCACAGCTACTAATTGTTCTGAGATGAATGCAATGACTTTTTAAAAAAAAACAAAAACCTTTACCTTCTGATACCTTCTTTCGATTCTAAGATAGAAGAGCATCAAGGGCTGGGCAATGGGGGTTAAGTGACTTGCCCAGGGTTGCACAGCTAGGACATGTCTGAAGTAAGATTTGAACCCAGGACCTTGAATCTCCAGGCCTGGTGCTCTGTCCCTTTCCCTACCTTGCTTGGATGTCCCAATGATAATTTTTTAAATTATTGTTATTAATTATTATGATAAAATTTTACAATAAATTATTACAGTGAATTATAATGAATAATTGTTATTAATTAAAAATATTGGGGGATGGGAAATACAGTAGGAGGTGCTTAGGGAGAAAAATTAATATCTATACTCCCCTTCTTGCTTTTAGGTAGGGCTGTCTTTGGGTATGCATGATAATTTAGTTTCCACAGTTAATTTTAGAGATTTTTCTATTTCCCCATTTTACAGCTATTATTGAAATGAATCTGAGTTCAGCCCCATCCCACTCAAGGGCTGTAATCTTTGAGGAGATATTGTTTCATGCTTTGGCATTTGTATCCCCAGCACCTAGTGCATTGACTGGCACCTACATGACTAATAAATGCTTGTTGATTGATTAATGGATACACTTGTCCAAACACTTGGGTTCATTGTTGCCTAGCCAAGAGATACAAATACAGGAGACTTGATTTAGATTACTATCATAAGATTTCTTTTTTTAAGCTACCTCTAGATGTCACTGTTTTATTTTCTACAGAAAATAATTCAGTCTCTAAGTGAATTTGTAAATTCTGTTTTACAGATAGTTCTGACTTTAATAATAAATATCAGGTGGGGTGACTAGGTGGCTCAGTGGATAGACAGTCAAGCCTGGAGACAGGAGGTTCAAATCTGGCTGTAGCTGTGTGACCCTGGACAAGTCACTCAACCCTAGATGCCTAGCCCTAACAGCTCTTTGCCTTGGAACCAATATTTAGTACTGATTCTAAGACAGAAGGTAAAGATTAAAAAAACAATCAATGTAAAGTAATTTGATCTAAATACATCTTGATCATAGGGTAGGATGACAATGTTGGTCTTACTTACATGTAAAATGGCATGAAGGAGATGGGGCTGTCCCTAGAGCTAAGGCAGTAGATAACAGGTCTCTCATTCTCAGCAATACAGTTTGCTTTTATACTATATTGCTTTCTATCCACTATTGGCCTAAAAGGATTATCACAGACTTTAATTATGAAAATCTTTATTATTCTAAGACCTCAGAGTTGGAAGGCCTCCCTCTCCCACCAAGGAATGAGCAAACGAATGAATAAAACTTTTATTAAGTGCTTACTATGTCCAAAGTGCCCCCAAGATAGAAAAGTCACACAGTCTCTTCTCTCAAAGAGCCCCCATTCTTATTGGGAAGACAGCTCACCTTTGTTCCAGATGCCTGGCCTAATGTCAGAATTCCTTCAACAATATTTATTCAATTTTTGAAGAAACATTTATTAAATCCCTGCTGTATGGAAAGTACTGTGTTTAGGCACTGGTGGAAGTATTCTACTGATAAAGTTCTAATAACACGAAATCCTTATCCTCATGGATCTTAAAAGTCCAGTAGAAGAAGAAGACATAACTTACTTTGTCAGATAGTCATCATTTCTTTTGCTTTTTGCTGAAGCTTCCTTTTCTATTAACTTCTCAAAAAACTCAAGTTCCTTGGAAAATATTTTGAAAAGTTGTTTGGTTATAATAAATGCTTCTGCCTTAAATAAAATAAATTTCTAAATTGTTTGTGTAATTGTTTGGCTTTCCTTTCACTGTTTTCTCTCTCTCCATCTCTCTCTCTCCTTCCTTCCCTCTCTCTGTCTCTCATGTATTTATATATAAATACTATTTTAAAAAATATATATTCAAAAATAATATTTCCCCCCACTTACATGTAAAAAATATTTAACATTCTTTTAAAAAAAAATTTTAAATTTTGAGTTTCAAATTCTCTCCTTCTTTGCTACTTTTCCTTCCTCTCCTATTTTCCACATTATTATGTTAAGCAAAACAAATAATAATAATAGAGTGACATTTACATAGCACCTTGGGGCTTGCATATATTAACTACATTATCTATTTGGTACTTGAAAATCATGAGGTCAGAAGCAGATATGAATTCCCTAACAGAGTGTGAAGTATTCAAAGAGATCTTTGATTTTGAAGTGTATCTCATTATTTTTAAGTCATTGTACTAAAAGAATGTATCAGCTTTTGAAACATTAGTCCATTTTAGAGGCTAATGGTAGTTTTCTTCTAGTTTAGAAAAGGCTATTTTTCCTTCCCAAATGGACACAGAAGCTATTATTTTATGTTATCTTCCATAATAAGAATAATTGCTAGATTTTATATAGCCTTTCTTTTTAAAAAAAAAACTATTGTTTTCCCAATTATATGTAATAATGATTTTCCACATACATTTTCTGAAGTTATAAGATCCATTTTGTCTTGCTCCTCCTTCCCAGAGATGATAAGCAATTTGATCTGGGTTATATATGTATTATCATGCAAAATATATTCCCCTTGATATAATTGGGGGTATAGATGCTAAACGATAACTCTAGTCCAACTATCAATAATATGGAATTAGGTCTTAATCAGTGATACATGTAAAACCCAGTGGAATTGTGTGTTGGCTACAGGGGGTTGGGGAGGTTTGGAGGAGAGGGAAAGAACATGAAATATGTAACTATGGGAAAATATTCAAAATACAATAAAAATTAAAAAAATAAAATGAAATAAAATTGGAAAAAATATATTCCCCTTATGTAGAATTTCCATGATATAGCCTTTCAAAGCATGTAAATAGCTTTTTTTTTTTTAATTACCCCATTTTGATCCTCACAGCAACCCTACAAGGAAGGTACTATTATTATCCTCATTTTACAGATGAGGAAACTGAGGCACTGAGGTTAAGCAATTCACCCAGGGTCATACATTAAGCTTCTGGAGTAGGATTTGATATCCAAACTGCTCTCTGTATCACCTAGCTATCTCCATGGCATAATTTGTTTACTGTATTCTTGGCATATTAAATCGGTTTCAGTTCAGAAATTCACCAAAGTATTAGATTCAGGACTCAAAGCCTTTTGTTCGATGATGGTCATCAAGCTCAAGGACTTAAGAGTGGAATTGTGGGATTCCCCTGGCCTTCTTCCTGTTCTAGCCCTGACAGGTTTTTGCATCCAGTTGTCATTTCACCCCTAGAGTTAAAAAAGGATTTTTCTTCCCCACTTTATTTGACGTGTGTGGGCTCTTTCTCAAACCACCCCTCTTCAGATGTCTGGGTGTTTCAGACACTTGACAGAACTGTCATTTTTGTAGCTGAGTTAGGAAAGTGCTAAACTATCCACAGCATTTGAATTCAGAGAAGTTAAGATGATTCAATAAGATTATTCTCTCTTGAGAAGGAGGGTAAAATTTTGTACCAAATGTGGCCTCCTAAAAATAACCCACAATATCTGTCAGAAGGAACAATGTTTGACAATTAGAGATGCATATTAAAGAGCTTTGTAGGGAAAAAAAAAAAGGAATAATCTTCTTATACTTCTAAAGGCCCACGCATCTTAGAGAACAAATTTGATATAGAATAGCTCAGTACTAATATCATTTTCATTTTACTTTTTCCTATAATAATAATAACCACCGCCATTTATATCACACTATATAAGATTTGCAAAACTCTTTACACATATTATCTCATTGCATCCTAGGATGTCGGTGCTATTATTATCCCCATTTTACAGATGAAAAAGCTGAAGCAAATAGAGATTAAATTATTTAGTTAAGTATCTGAGGCCAGATATGAACTTATTTCATTAATTAATTAATTTCCCCCAGAATACTGAGCCCTAGAACCAAGAGGAAGTACAGATTTTGAAGGCAGAATTCAAGAAAATTAATTGCTTTCATGACAGGAAGAGAGATAGTGGGTCTTGTTATATTCTTAATTACATTTCAAGAAGCCTAGAATTGATGCTCAAGTTCCATGAAACCACTCCTAATAGCTTTCTGAATCTTAAGGGTTTTGCTTTCTGTTAAAATACAACTTATCAAATGGAGCTGAGCCCTGGATGCAAAGAAATCTCTGCAAAGTCCTACCAAGTTGTAAAGGCTATGAGGGGGAGGCTTAACATACATATTCTATATATAAATTTTTATATGTTTATATATACATATATTTATATTATTATAAATTATATTTTATGTGTTCTTTATATTATATATACTATTAAACAATAGTATATGTTATGCATAGTATAGATGATAGCATATGTAATATATAAGTTATTATATATTATAAATGAATTATTATATATTTTTATAGATTATATATATATTTTTAAACCCTTATCTTAGAATCAATACTAAATGGACTTCCAAGGCAGAAGAGTGATAAGAGCTAGGCATTTCAAGTTAATTGTCTTGCTAAGTTAATTTGAAGTTAATTGTTACCTCGCTAGAAGGTATCTGAGGTTGGATTTGAACCGAGGACCTCCTGTCTCCAGATCTGGCTCTCCATCTACTAAGCCACTTAGCTGCCCTATCTAATTAATATTTTCAAAGAGGGCCAGCCTTGTTAAAGTTTAAAGAGATCCATTTCCAAGTTGGGCACAGAGTAACAAATTGTGCCATCCCAGTGACCCTAGAAGACTGGCTATTAAGTCCTAAAGATTTTGTGATCCAGGTAGATGTATTAAGGACCCAGGCCAATGAGATTGCGTATTTTTAAAAATATTTATTAAGTGTCTTCTAGTGCGATTGTTAGTTTATTCCTTAACTAATCATTTTACCTAGCATCCAATAGAAGAACAAGCAGTCCAATAGGTAGGTAGAAGATGGAAAGGGACAGGAAGGATGAACTATGGGAGAATGCAGAAGTTTGTTCTTTTTTTAACTTTGGAACTCAATATCCTTTTCCCTTACATCATTTCAGCTCTTGCAGAGCCCACAAGTTTCTTCAGAAGTGAAACAACTGCTTATCTTTTTTAAATCCTTATTTTCTGTCTTAGTCACAACTCTTAAGACAGAGAAAGACAAGCACCGAGCAGATGGATCAAGTGACTTGCCCAGGGTTCCACAGCTAGGAAGTGTCTGAGGCCAGATTTGAACCCAAGTCCTCTAGACTCCAGGTCTGGTGCTCTATCCACTGTGCCACTTGTCTGCCCCTTGGATTAACAAAGCATCTGCTTTTACCAAATTTTCATCAATTATAGCATGTTCATTCATCCTTTGAAGGGTTTAATATGTTAAGAGCCTTCAAGATATGTTAAGAGCCTTCAGGATAACTTGTGATCTGTTCAGAAAGAAATGAGAGGGGCGAGTCATTTAGCGCCCTCTTACTGCTCTTCTAACATGGTATCAATATTTTGTATTTGATTTGAAGTTAGACAATATGAGTTTTTTAAAAAAGAGAGAGTGAAAGAGTAGAGAGAAGCTAGAATTTAATTTTTAAAAGTCTTATAAGATGATGGAAATCAAACATATGTCCAAAAGTATTTTTGCTTTGTGGTATACTTTTCTAAGGACTAAAGTATTGGCTATCCTTCTTCCTCTGAAAAGGAGTTGGATAAATAAGTGTAGGATCACTGGGAGCACTAACTGGCTTCTGAAGCATTACTCATGTACAGATTTTCAGGATTTGTTTATTCAGGGGCTACATAATCAGCATGACAGTCCAGCAGTCTCTGGCCAGCTCAGAGCTTATCCGGATCACCATTAAAGGTGGAGTTGGACATATTATAAGCCCACAAAAATAATTTCAGAAACTTCAGGATTTAACGTTGTGCTCAGAGGGCTGAGAGATACCTTGGATTGTATAAAATATCCTGAATTTAATTTCTGTGGTTTAGTATCATGATCTAGGTGCCAAGAAGTGACTTTGATCATAAAATATCTAGTATATCAAGTAATAAACATGAACTTGAATTCCTTCTGACACAGTGTAGGAATTAAATTTTAAACATATCATTGTAGTTGGTTTGCCTTCAACAACTGCCTTTTCTTTGTATTTTTCTTTGTCTTAATTCTCATTTCATTGCACTACTACAGAGATGAAGCACAAAGCAAGATGTTTCTGTCACTTGCATTGTCAATTTATAGGTTATTGCATTTGATGTCACAGTAGTCCTGGAAAAGTATTATGGGGATGGTATTCCTCCCGTTTTACAACTAAGGCTGAAAATGGGTTGGGGGTAGAAATGAATTTGGGATAAAAAGACCTGGGCTTAGTTTCAGTGCATCCTACCTATGCAACCTTGGACAAATAATTTAACCTCTCTGGGTCTCAGTTTCTATATGTACAAAACAAAGAGGCTAAATCAGATGGCCTCTGCAGTTTTTTCCAGTTCTAGATCTCTTATTCTATGATCTGATGTCTTAAGACAGAGGTTTAAGTAACTTGCTCAAGGTTACACAGATAAGCATGTGTCTACGGCCAGATTTGTGCTCAAATCTTCCTGACCAGGTGTATTAGATCAATCTGCAAACATTTATCTAGTGCCTACTATATCACTGGATAGAGAGATAAAAATGAAATAGCCCCTGCCCTCAAGAAATTTGTGGTCTTTTAGGGAAAACATGTATGTGTATTTGTAAAATTATCTATCCATCCATTCATCTCTCCATCTATCCATCTATCTATTCATCCATCCATCCATCCATTGATCCATCTAGCTATCTAGCTATCTGTTTGACTTCATACACTTACTAGTTGTGTGATCCTTGGCAATTTGCTTAATCTTTGCTTGCCTCAATTTCCTCATCTGTAAAATGGATATAAGAGCAACTTGCAGGGTTGTTCTGAAGATCATATGAGATGATATTTGTAAAGGACTTAGCACAGTACCTTGCACATAGTGCCATAGCTATATAAAATGTTAGTTATCATCATCATTATTCCTCTAACCTCCTTCCCTTCTTGATGTAGGCAAATGTCATATTTTAGAACCCATTTAAAATCCACTTAATGCTGAAACTAAATGGAAAATTGTTAATGGAGTGCAGGTACTGGTCACTAATCTGACCAGATTTGATATGTGTTATAGTAACGAGTTTTAAAGGGGTCATTTTATTTGATGGTGCTTTCCCATATCAGGGAGGTAAGGACAGTGGAGTTTCAGAGAGGCAGCATAGGAGACTGATATAGTATACAGGGGGAGGAGAATAGTAGATAGAGCTGTAGTAATAATGATAGACCTAGGATTCAAATTAATGTAAGGCTTATCTTTGTGATGCAGTGTAAAAGTTGAAAATGTTGAAAAACATACTCCATAGGAATAGATGGAATAACCGGGAGCAATGCTATTTTAGAAATTTGGACATAATTATAACCTCTGTAACAAATGGATTTTTCCATGAGCGTTTTCAGTCCCATTGTGTTTGTTGTATTAACCAACCACTCTCTGAGAGACTAATTCCTCAATCTTGTCTATTCTTAGTTCCCAATTGAGGCATGCAGGTAATAGGCATGCACTGTAACTAGCCTTTCAGAATTGCACATAATTGAAATTGTTTAAAGGTGAATAGCCATTTTCTAAGTCTTTGGAATTTTGTTGGGTTAGAACCATTGAATCATGCAATTATTTTGAGCCAGAAATCATTCACTTCAGAGGTTCTTAACCTATGGTCCATGGATAGATTTGACCTGGCATGAACTCAGGAAGAAATTACATCTTTATTTCCATCACTATCTAGCTGAAATTTGGCATTTCATTCAATTTCTTAAAAAACATTATTCTGAGAAGTGGTCCACAGGCTTTACCAGACTACTAGTGGGGTCTGTGACATACAACAAAAGAAGAATCCCAGTTTTTGTCTCATATCCTTGCTTTTGTAGATGAGGACTCTAAAGTTGAAGTAACTTGCCTCATGTAAGTCATGTTTTCTTTCAACAAGAGGTCCCTGCTTCTCTTCCCCTCTTTATCCTCCAAATCTTAGATGTCTAGAGAAATCAAAGAAACTCAAGATAGCATATGCAATATTTTCTTCCTTCCTCCCTTCCTCCCTTCCTCCTTCTTTCCTTCCTTCCCTTCCCTTCCCTTCCTTTCCCTTCCCTTCCCTTCCCTTCCTTCTTTTGCTGCTACTAAACCACCATCTTCGGCTCTGTGTCTCAAAAATAGAAAGGTAATTTTAGGTATTACCTATCAGGAATTGCCAAAAATACTTTCTGTTGGGTATTTCCAATATCTGTGGCAAATATCTTTGTCATTCTATGCTAGTTCTAATTTATTGGAACAGATTAAAGACTGAAGTTTTCCCCACAAGTTCATTCCAAGTCTTAATTTTGAATGTGAGCTTTTGGCAAAAGCTTTAAACTCTTTTAAAAAAACTAATTGTATAAATGAGATTTTGATTTAGAGTAACATTTTATATTTACTTGCTAGTTCAGTGGATAGAACCTTTCAGTTTAAACCAAACTTTGGCAGAATCCATTTTGTGTGGGCAGTGAGTAGAGCACGGGGGTCTGGCATTAGGAAGAATTGAGGTCAAGTCTGGCTTTAGATACTAATTGTGTACCTCTAGGGAAGTCACTTAACCTGTTTTTGCCTCAGTTTCCTCAATTATAAAAATGGAGATAATAATAGCACCTGCCTCCCAGAAGTTGTGAGGATCAAGTTATTTTCTGTTTGCAAGGCGCTTAGCATAGTGTCTGATTCTTTATGGTGATGACATTGGACTAGTGAGTGCTTTGGGAGTAGAATACTTGCCCTGGGTCCTTAAAAAAGGAAAAAGCTTTATGACACACGAGGACCAGCCTATACTAAGTTCAGAAAAAACTCTATACAAGAAGATTGACCACCAGGTGGCTGTTTGGGGCCCATATTAATTCACCCAGGAGTCTGTAGGTCCAAAAAGTACCTATACTGAGGAAACCTCAGATCCTTGAAATGCTGATGTAAGCCTCAGAATATTTGAAGTTGTTTTAAGACAACTGTTTTATGGTTCCTGAGCCTTCTAGAGTATATGCTGCTCTATTCTTTTTTTTTAACACTATTAACTTCAGTCTTAGAATCAATACTAAGTATCAGTTCCAAGATAAAAGAGTACTAAAAGCTAGGAAATTGGGAGACTTGCCCGGGGTCACACAGCTAAAAAAAGTGTCTGAAATCAGATTTGAACCCAGGTCCTCCCAATTCCAGTCCTGTCGCTCTATCCATTGTGCTGTTGTAGCTGCCTCTTATTCTTTTCTTGATATATTGTACATAAATATACATGTTAACTTTTTTTTGCTTGGATACATTGTAAGCTCCTTGAAATTAGGAACTGTTTGATTTTTATCTTTTTTTATCTCTAATGTAACTTTGCTCAGTGCTGAGCAGATTATAGTGACTCAATGTTTGTTAAATTGAATTTCCTTTTTTGTGTTTTTTTAGTTTAGGCAAAGCCTATTTTAGCTGAGGAATGATTTACTAAAATGTCAACCAATAAATATCTATTGAGTTCCTACTCAGTGTATAAGAGATGATTCCTACCTCTGGAATACTTACATCCCTAGTTAGGGAGAAAAAACAGAATCATTTGAATCTAATATTGAAGAAGCTTTGTTTAAACCAGGCATTCTTAGATATCTTACAAACATAGACTTTCATTCTATAGATTTGAGAGCTCCCTCCCTTGCCTCCCCGTCACCATCCCACCTGTCAGGAATCTAGTTGCCCTACAAAACAAAATGCCCATGAGATACTTGACCTAAGGAAAAGAACTACAGTAAGGTTTGTTATTCAAAATCCCAAAAGCCAGAATTCTTTGTTATTGATAATTTCATATATTTAAACTTTAAAATACCATGTAAATAGGTTGTTGTTCTCTAAAGTATAACAAGCAATTTTATTCCTAATAGTGATTTTAAGTTACTTTTGCAAAATAAATGATTTTATGAATTGTCAAAGACAAAAGTATGTTGAATATGGTCTTTGTGTTCAATCCCTTTTTGTAAGTCTTTGACAACTGAATATTTGCAGAGATTATTGATTTAGCATTAAAAAGGATTTTAAAGACTGTTTACGTCAATTCTCTCATTTTATAGGTAAGGAAATGAGGAATGCAGGTTAACTGACTTTACATGGAAAAATATTCTAAAAAATTAATTAATTTTGAGAAATAACCAGGTTAATTAACTTGCATAGAAATAGAAAGCATGATGGAGGGAGGATTTGAACTCAGACCCTTGACCCTAGAAACAGGGTTATGATAGACTGATTAATTATTTTTCTGTTTATTCATTTCATTCATGCCCAACTCTTCATGACCCCATTTGGAGTTTTCTTAGCAAAGATACTGGAGTAGTTTGCCATTTCCTCCACCAGTTAATTTACAGATGAGGAAACTGAGGCAGAGTTAAGTGACTTGCTCAAGGTCACACAGCTAGTGAGTATGAGGCCAAATTTGAACCCACAAAAATGAGTGTTTCCTGATTTCATGCCCAGCATGCTATCTACTACCTAGTTGAGAGAAGGAGTGTGATTGGTTGATTGATTAATTGATTGATCATAGATAGATATGTAGACAGATAGGACATATAGACTATGACACCGGTTCTGGGGTTAAAAAAGATTTAAACCCTCCCTTTATATATAGATATAGTTAGCTAGATTTTGCTGCTTATTTAAATATCTCTTTCTGAGCCCAAAATGGATAACAGAGAGTAAGGAGGTATTGTGTATAAAGCATTTTGCAAACCTGAAAACAGTATTTGTGTGTATATAATACATATACAAACATATATATGTATATATACATATATACATATATATACACACATACACACACACTACACATTGTTGTTGTTATTGCATTTGTTCTTTATGAGAACATGAGGATTAATTAATGAAAGGGGTTTTGAATTTTTGAAGCTTCTCAGCCCAAAATTTTTTCCTTAGTGATATTATATGTATTTTTTCCCCCATTTAGATTCGTTCGGACCGTGTTACCATTTTCTCAGGAATTTCAGAGAGATAAGCAACCAAATGCACAGCCCCAGTATCTCCACGGATCTAAGGTAGACCATAATATTGTTGTTGTTGTTATGCCTTTGGGAAGAAATTTGTGGGTTAACAGTGAATTAAGTTTCTAATTTTAATCTTCACGCATACCTTGTCCAGAATTCTTTTATATTGATGTGATTGTAGCTCTTTAAAGTTGAAAAGTAATTTTTTCTTCTATTTCATTAGGAATTTGCTGAGAAGTAATCCTTTAAAAATAATTATCAGGTTTTTGCAGTTACAGTTAAGAGATTTTTGAAAATGAAAAGTAGGGTTAGCTTGAAATACCCTAGAACTATACAATAATTAAGCCCCTTACTTTGCCACTTATGTAGCAAGAGAGATTTCCACATGTACTGGGGGCTAATGTATTGGGGTCACATGGGAAGCTTCCAATGTGAACAGTATTCTTGTCCCTTGACCACACAAATATTTGTAACAGGGTGATATTGTTTCATTTTGGAAATATTTATTTTTCCTTGAAAATTTCAAAGAGATAGACATTTAAAAATTACCAGATTTTGAATATTCTCATCCTTTTAAAATGCCCTCACTCAAACATTATTATTGTTATAGATTGTTATTGTTGATTATTTTTATGATCAACAGTAAGTCCTCTGAACCCTTTTGAAAGTCACAACCTACCTTTGCTTTATTTTTCTAATTGGGCTAAGATCGGGGAAGAAACTGGGTCTATTCTGAATGAGAGATTTTGGAGATCCTGTGACACAAGGAATAAATTTCTAGGTTGTAGGCAGTGGGGACTTTAGGTCCTCTTCAAGATCACAGTAGGGTAGTGTGTAAGTGGAAATTTTGTATCCTTTAGACTTCATTTCCAAGAATTCTTCTTTTGCCCCCAAATTCCCTTTTCCTTTCTGTGTATGTGCATCTTTTACGTGATTGCGTAGAAGTTTTGAGAAATGCCTCTCTGGCTCTCTTCCAGGTGAGTGGCTTGGGTTTCCCTGTTTCTCTAGCCTTTTTTTAGTTTCCTTTTGCTTCAAGTTAAATATTAATAAATCTTACTAAATATCATACTTGAAGTATTGGATTTTAAAATTTCAAAATTTTAATTATTTTTTTTTAATTTTAAATTTAAATATTTTAAAATCTATAGTAGCATAAAAGAGATTTTATACTTTTGAGGCATAATGGGATGTGATACTAGCTGTAGGATGTCAGACAAATCATGCTGTCTGTCGGAGCTTTAGTTTCAAAAATGGTACTGAAAAGGGTGCCCAGGAGGGTTATGCTATTGAGGGGAAGCCAGGTTTCAGTAAGAGCGAGTAGTTGGAAGAAAGGGAGAGGAAAAAAATTGAAGATGAAGGAAAGTTTGTTCTATGGAATAGGGATTCCAGAGGGCACACGGAAAGGGCTGAGTGGAGTGAAGTTGAAACTTTGGGGTGGGAATGAGGAGTTCATTGTTGAAGGGCATAGAATGGAATTTGGAGCTACAGGAACTCTAGTTCACTGGGGTGTGAAGGGTATGACCAGGTAGGAGGAGATTCATCACTGAATGAAGCCTGCCACTCTCCTACATTCAAAGCACAGACACAACTCGGGAGATGGTAGTCCTGATGCCAGAGGGAGGGCTGCTCTTATTGGATCTGGAGGTTCTCCTCTGCCCTGTTGGGAGATTGGGCTGGCACTTGCAGTGGCACACATGGAATTGTTTGTTTTGGGGAAGATGAAAGGTGCAACTTGTCCAGCCTCACATACCTAATAAGTGTCTGATATTGGATTTGAACTGAGGACTTTTGAGATGTCCAAGATTCTATCTACCTTGCCATCTACTACTTTTTTTTTCTTTTTTTTTTTAAACTTTATCTTTTATCTTAGACTCATTACTGTGTATTGGTTCGAAGGCAATGAGGGTTAAATGACTTGGCCAAAATCACACAGCTTGGAAGTGTCTGATTCTAGATTTGGTCCCAGGATCTCCCATCTCTCCAGGTCTGGGCTCTCAATCCACTGAGCCACCTCACTGCTCCCTCCCTTCCCCCCATCTACTGCTCTTAATCTTGGGTTATAGCTTTGTTATTCAGGTATATTCTCTTATAACTTAAATATGTGCAAAACCAAAAGTCAGGATCAGAGTATTGGAATATTGCTTATGTCTCCCTCTGGAGTGGAGCTTATTTTTCTTAACCACTCTCAGTTTGAACTCTGCATCATGGAAACTGTACCCTGTCTTTCTTCTCCAAACTCAAGTTCTTTCCCTAGGGGTAACTCATTTAAACTCTTCCTCTTCCAAAAGGGAAATCTTAATGCTATTTCAGGCTCTCTGTTCTCCCACAACCAGACTACTGCCAAATGCATTTAATTCCTTAGAGCTCCCTTTATATCTGCCCTTCTGCTCTAATATCTCATTCTGGGCAAAAAGGTCGTTTCTTAATTTAGCTATTGTGTCTTTCTCTTTTTATCTTCCTGTTTTTCTTCTCCTTTCTTGCTTCCCTTCTTAATATTATTCTTTTGCTTATAGTCAGTGATAGAATATATTTTATTTTAAATTTTATTTATTCTTTTGCTTTTAGTTCTGATAGAATGTATTTTATTTTAAATTAGTTTGCATTTTTCTACCCCTATCCATGCAAATCAGTGTTGTATACATTTAGAAAGGAAGAGAGACAGTAGTGTCCATGCTATAACTCCAAGTAGTTGTTACCTGGGAACTTTTTGGTTCTCTTTTTTTCTTGATTGGATATTAGTACCAAACACTTTGAATGGCAGTAAATATAGAGTCAAGGCTCAGTAATGAATCAGTCTATCTATCTATCTATCTATCTATCTATCTATCTATCTATCTATCTATCTATCTATTTATCTTATATAATAATATAATAATCTATATAATATTTATTATAGCTCTGTGTCCCCATGCAGTCAGTGTAGTGCATTAATCAGTATAAAGTAGTATAACTCAGACAATTATCCTTCCCTTTGATTTTCATCATTGTCTAGTTCTAATTGGCTGTCTTAAAATTCCACACACCGCAGTGGACAGATTATACAGGTTTGCCAAAGCACTTTCCCTTTGCATCTGTGTGCCCTACCCTGCCTCCCACGTCTCTGGAAGAGGTGTGCTCTGCTAGTGTCTAATTATGTTTTATGAGTGTCATCTAGCAATGGGGATGTTTAAAAGTAAATATGGGGGGGCAACTAGGTGGCTCATTCAGTAGAGTTCCAGGCTGGAGTCAGAAGGACCTGGGTCCAAATGTGACTTCAGATGATTCCTAGCTTTGTGACCCTGGGCAAGTCACTTAATTCTAATCGCCTAGCCCTCACTGCTTTTCTGCCTTGGAACTGATCATCAGTATTGATTTTAAGAAAAAAGGTAAAGGTTTAAAAAAAAAAAAAAGGATGAATGTGGGAGGAAGAGATCCCTTAGCATCACCTATTTCGACTTAGCAACTTGTTTTTCTCTGATTCTTTTCTTTTGACAAGGTAACATTCTATTCTATGGAATTACTTTACCCATGTTTTCGGCACCGAGCCATAGAAATGATAGCCTTATAAATGATTGATCTATCAGTGAGGCAAGACAAAGAGACAGATGGAAAATATGTTTGAAAATTAAGATAGCATTTTCAGTTTAACTAAAAAATTGCCATTTGGGGTTTAAACTCATAGAAGTCCTGCTTCCTCCCAACATGCATCTTCTTGTAAGTTTACAGTGTTGATTGTGTGCATACCTCCATAGACATGTATACATACATGTAAATACATATACATGCATTTTCTTTTATCATACATGCATTTATAAGCAGAAGACATGTAGACAAACGTCCAAAATGTCTCCTATAACTTCTTCTTCATCTCCAAGAGATGGGGGACTTCAAGGTACGATATCATACATGTTGTTAAGACAAGATTTCTGTAATGGATGTTTTTGCTTAATTGTTTTTCTTTGCCACAAAAAAAGGTTTACTCTTGAGGGGTGAGAGGAATGGGAAACCAGTTAATCCACAAGCATTTATTAGGTGCCAGCTCTATGCTAAGCATTTTCCTACATGCTGAGGATACAAAGACCAAAAAAGAAAAAGTCTTTGCCCTCAAGGAGAAAAACATATACAAATATAAAAAGAATACACACACATAGGTATATATATTCTGTTGATATTTTTACTTTATTTTTTATATATTTACTATTTATATATTTATGTGTATGTATAGATATACTGTTTTATAAATATATACATATATACTATTTTATATACATAAATTTGTGTGTATGTATACAGATACACACATATATAATTAGCCCTTAGGGAAAATGGATTAAGAAAGGAAATATAGGAGTTGGTGCTAGGATTGTGTTTCAGAGGAAACAAGGTATTCAGGGAAATAGAAATGAGGCAGAATGATGTTCCAGGCAAGGAGGATACCCATTGAGAAGTCAGGACCTCAGGAGATGGAATATTAACCCCCCAAAAAAAGTCCTTCCATGGAATGCAAGGAGACCATTCCCTGGATTATAGAATACATGAGGAGGAGTTAAAAGTAAGGAGACTGGAAAGATAGAAAGAGGTCAGGATGTGAAAAACTTGATTTATTTATTTTTATGAAAGGCTTTGAAAGCTAAATAAAGGATTTTCTCTTTGGTCCAGGCAGTGCTACAGAGCCAGTGGGATGGATTGCTTGGATGGGGTAGTGGCATGACGTGGTCAGACCTGTGTTTTTAGGAAGGTCCATTTGACAGCTGAGTGGAGGATGAGCTGGAGTGCCCAGGGACTGACCCTCTGACCCTCAATAAAATCAAAACATTTACTACCCTTAATACCCACTGACTTTTCTTAGCAGCCATTAAGATATCTTATTTCCCCATCAGTGACCCTCAAAATGTTCCATTCTTTATCAACTTTTTAGTCTCATTTGATTCATCTTCATGAGAAAACTTCGCTCTCTTTCAGATCATGGGGTTTAGAGATGGAAGAGAAGTTATAGATCATATTTTTCAACCCACTCATTTTACAGATGAGGAAACTGAGGCACAGACAAAGCGGCTTGCTCCGACTTATAAGGGAAAATATACAGACTTTTAGGTGATAACAGTGGATAGAAGGCTGGATCTGGAGTCTGGAAGATCTGAGTGCAAATTTGGCCTCAAGACAATTAATTCCTCGCTTGAATCATCCTGTGTAAATCACTTTGATTACTTCTGTTTCCTCATCTTTAAAATGGGGTTAATAATAGCACACCTACTCCCTGGAGTGGTTGTGAGAATAAACTGAGATAATATTTGTGAAGCACTTTGTAAACCTACAGCCCTATATTAGTGCTAAGATTTGAACAATTACTAACAATAATAATGATAACTGTGCTAAATGCTTTTACAGATATGTTCATCTCCTTTCATTCTCCCATCAACCTTGAGAGGTAGTTGCTCTTATTCCCCTTCCTTTATAGTGGAGGAAACGGGAGCAGACAGAGGTCCCAGCGCTCCTTCCACCACCCCATCTAGCTGCCTACAGCTGATGTCACATCCCAGGATCTCAAATCCATCCCTCTTTGCGGTCCATTGAGTGATTTTGCCCGCGCAGCGCGCTATGCCCGATTATAGTTCTGCCGTGAGCCTGATGGGGGCTTTGCCTCTTCAACTATTCATTTGCACTTAGATTCACTTCAGGAGTTGAATCATCCAGGGCTCCCAGCTTCTGCGGACTTAATGATGGGGCTCCTACTGTATCTGTTCATTAACTGAATTGTCATTGACAGTTTTTGCCACGACCCTTCCTAGTTCCCATTTTAGCCTAAAGAGAATTCTGGTGGCTCTCGTTCTTCTGGTAGCCTGTGGGAAGGGACGGTTTCATTTTGTACTCATTTAGCACACAGAAGAAAGAGTCAAACCTGGGTTTAGGTTGTATTAAAAGTATGTCATGGGGGGCAGCTGGGTAGCTCAGTGGATTGAGAGCCAGGCTTAGAGACACAAGGTCCTATGTTCAAATCTGGTCTCAGACACTTCTCAGCTGTGTGACCCTGGGCAAGTCACTTGACCCCCATTGCCTACCCTTACCATTCTTCTGCCTTGGGACCAATACACAGTATTGACTCCAAGATGGAAGGTAAGGGTTTAAAAAAAAAAAAAAAGTATGTCGTGTGTTCCATTTTGTGGTTTCAGAAGGAAGATGCTTCTCTGGTTTGCATACTGTCAGTCACCAAACCCCTACCTCTAAAACAAACAAACAAACAAACAAAAAAACTACCCATGCTCCCTGCATTTACTTAATCTTGATTAATGGTGAGTGAAAATAGAGGAAAATTGAGGATTAGCTGGAGATTTTAAGATGGATGAGTCAGGTTGCATTATGATCCTGCCTAGTGAGTGCCATTGGAGGGCTTTTTTGGTTTGGGATTGTTTTCTTTTTAAATAGTATAGGAAGGATAATTTTCATGTTCCTCATATTCCAGCATGGACACAGCTCATTTCTCTCTCTCTTCTAAAATAACAGAGAGCCATTCATGCTTTCTGCTTTCCCATTTGCTTCTAACTAATCCCATTGAATGATAGAATGCAAGAGCTAGAATAAATGCGACGGCTTTCCCTAGATCAGGCTCTCCTTTGATAGAGAAGGGAACTGAGATCCAGAGACTTTGACCAAGTGCGGTGACTTTGGTTACGTATCTTAATCACCATGATCATCATCATAGTGTTTAAAATATATTTATATATATGTATTTCTGCTTGTATGTATCTCCTACTATGTACCAGGCTTTCTACTAAGCATCTTACAGATATCTCATTTGATCCTCACAACAACCCTGCTGTTATCATCTCCTTTTTACAATTGAGGAAACTGAGATAAATGGAAGTTAAGTCACTTGTCCAGATTTGAATTCAGGTCTTCCTAACTCCAGGCCCCAATTCTATTCACTGCACATATAACTGCCTAATTAACCCATTAACTCAGGACTCTCCCACCCTCTTTCCAATATATCCAGTTCTACCATACTTTTTCTACTCAACCTAGACCAAAATTGGCACCTTTGTAAAGCAATATTTTCCTGATTTTTACTGTTTTCAAGCATTTGGTTGTTTGATTTTGTGGTTCATTCTTGCATCTTCCTGGCTGACAGCAGGGCAGTCCAACTGTTTTCAGCAACATCAGTTGGATTAACCGAGGATTTTTTATGTTGTATTAATTTTTTTTTCTTTCAGTGATGCATAGGATATTGAGCTACAGCAGGGGGGAAATCAAACTCTTAAGGATAGCTAGAATAGCCATAAAAACATTCAGCTAAGACTCAAATTCATTAGCAGGAAACAAACATTATATTTAAAGTGATTTTTTTGAATCATTAGAAAGAGGTGATTTCTTTCTAAATGGAGTATGACTAAGTCTTCAGGAATATTCTCTTTATTTCTTAATTTTATTTCATTTGTTGCAAATTGCCCTTCTGCTCATTGCTTGCTTATTTCAAAAGATCCAGGATTTCGCTGGTGTGGGTTTCCCTCCCTCTGTGTTCAGTTGTTACCCTTCCATCCTTAGAAGATCATAATATGTCACTTAATGGCCTTCATGGAGCCCTTTAACCTAGTGGGATTTGAAGAAGCTTATGCTTTACTGATGTACTTTTTGAGATCTCAAAGTTACCCCTAAATCATGAGAAGGAATCAGAGGAGGATTTATGATTTCTAAATGAAATCCCCTATTTCATTCTAGGATAGGAATTTATTTGGTTAGTAGATGAGGCACTAAGCCCAGTTCTGTAAAATTGTAAGCCAAGTGAATAATGGTGATAATATTATTCTCTTTAAAGCCCTATTCTCTTGCCTCTTTCTGACAAGATAATGTAACCCTGGTTTTGTAGAACTCAACAGCATAAAGGCTAGCTTTGAGTGTGGGCCTCTGGTGGACCTGTTGTTAATGGCCTTCATGGGTTTGTTGTTTGCATTTCAGTACCAGGTTATTGGTGGGGTGCAGGGAATCCTGACACCAGTGACTGACACATAATTCTGTAAAAGCTAACAAGTTTTTCTTGTAGAAAATACCTCTGATTCTCCACCCCCCCTTGCTCCCATTGCCATTCATATTTTTAAAAATTTATCAAAATAGCATAATGGGCTTTGCTACTTTGAAAGCTTTTTTTTTTAATTAAAAAAAATTTTAATTATCTATATCTATATGCATGATATATATTTAAATAATGTATACATATATAATTTAAATGTGCATTATATAAATATATTTATATATTATTTAAATATACACCATATAAATTTAAATTATTTAAATATACATCATATAGTTAAATAATATATACATTTATATGCTATTTAAATATACATTATATACATTTAAATTATTTAAATATACATTATATTTTTATACAATATATTTATATTGTCTATAATATACAATATATTTATATATTATAATAAAATACAATGTATTTCTATATTATTTAAATATATATCAGTTGGATTAAGCAAACTATTACTTTAAAAACTTTTCTTTGATTACAGGACACAAAAGTGTAGGCTATAAAGAAAAATGATACATGGAAAGATGTAACCATCTAGAAATCCTTCATGGCACAGAATTTAGAGTACCTCTTATTTCTTAATGGTTCATTTTAAAGTACTCTATAATCATCTCTTGCATGGATTTATGTTACACCATCCTGCCAAAGATCTCACAGTAGTTTTACTTTTATTTGATTTATTCTCGCACTTTCTAACGTAGTCAGGGATAAATAACAGCCCCATATTTTAGCTAAAGAAATTGGGGTACAAGAAAAACCTCCAAATATATATGCACACACACACCCACAGTTAGATTTATTCACTGTATTTATGCTGTATAGATTTCTTTTGTACTTTTTTGCCTTCCCCACTTAAAATGTAAACTCATTGGAAGTAAGGATGGTTCCGTTCTGTGTGTTTTTAGTGCCTTACACATAGTTGGCCCTTGATAAATACGGGCTCATCATTTGATGGTTGATCGAGGGTCTTCAACTCCTCTGCCTACAAAACTATACCCCCTCCTAGCTGGGGAAGGTGGAGCGGCTGGCCCGTCACAGATAGCACTTGCTGGTGGTTGCATTTCAGCAGAGGAGGTTCCATGTGAGTCGAGAGGTTTTCTTTTATTATTGCAAGCTGGACCTCATCGGGTGGTTGGTCTTCAAGGTTTGAAACCAGCATTTGGCTTGACTTCTCCAGGTGACCTGGTTCCGTACCCCTGCTGTTCGCACGTCCCTCTCCCTTATTCTGCTCCGGCATTCCATTTAGGTCTCCGTTCCGTTCTTGTCTCTTGCGGCACCATATGTTCAGGCATCCGTAGAGGAGAATGCCAGCAATAATGAGGAGCAGAACGCTGCTGGTGAGCCAGATCCCCAAGGCGAAGTCTTTCTTTCTGTTGCTCACGGATGATGGGTCTTGTTCCCTCGTCTGAAAGATTCTGCACTGGTCACTGGATGGGTTTGCCGATTGGCAGGTTACGCAGAGAATATACTTGGTCAGTGGAATTAGATTTTCCACTACAAATGAGGACTGGCTGGCAGGTACCCTCTCTTCCCTCTGAAAACTCTTCCTTGAGTATCCAGACAGCATACTGTCCCAGTTTGGGTGGTACATGATACTGTAGAAGCTGTCGGCACAGCTGGCCACAGCTGGCCACGTCACCATTGCCGTGTTCCCGGTGACATTTTGCACGACAACTCCCATTTCGGTGACGTTTAAGGAAGAAGTTCTGCCTTAAAAAACGAACTGAACTTTTTTCAGTGTCGTGCAAAAATCAGCCATAGGAAGATGCTAAGGGAGGCCCAGAAGAGAGGAATGTAAAATTAAGGCATAGCTCCATGTAGTCGCACAGTCATTTATTAGCTCCTGTTTTGTGAAAGATTGTGATGGGCTGCTGCTAAGAACTGAGAACTACGTAGTAGTAGAGGAAACTCCTTGCAGGTGGGGGTATGTTTCAGTTTTTGTATTCTCGGTGCCTAACCCAGTGCCTGGAAAAGAGCAGGTATTTAATAAATATTTGTTGATTAGCTCAGAGTTGGAGGCTTTGGGGGTCAAACCTCATTTTGGAAAGGAACCTTCTGACTAATAACTTAACAAGGCATTCATTTCCTTAAATGAAAAATAATGGGACTAGACCAGATGACCTCAGAAGCCCCATCCAACAAGTCTAGATCTGTGATCTGTTGACCTTTAGAGAAACTCTTCTCGGCTTATTTAAACTCCTAAATCTTGTAATAATGGAACTTTTTTTTTTATCCCATGGCTTTTTTTTCCTCTTCATTTTAGGGTTCCTATAGCTCCCCTCTTCCTGGTTATTTGTCCAACTGAAAATAATACAGAGGAACATGAGAGGACATGGATTCTGCTTTTGATTGTAAAATCTCATCCTTCTTTATGTATAGATCAGGTCTTTCAATCACCTTGCTAGAGATATATTTTCTAATCAAATTAAGGGAAGAGAACTCAAATTTTTTACTGTTCACTAAATGGTACATTTTGGTTAAAGCATAAAATTGTAGTAGACATCCACTACCACAAGAGGAAGAGTAGAATATATAAGTAGCAACAATTCTGACTGTGTTTATTTTTTATGTACCTCCCCAGAAGAAAAAGGGAAACAATATATTTTTATACTTGATTATTCAAAATGTGGCTTATTGATCTCCATTCCTTCCATGCCTCTGTTAGTAAGACTGAGCATGAGATGAAATTGGGATTAGATACAGAAAAGGTAAGGAATGAGGGATATGTCATAAAGACCTTTATATCAATTCTGGAACTAAATTTACATTAATTTTTTTGTATCATCTATACTTTCTTGAACATAATTAGGAGTCTGCTACATTTGCAAGAACCTTCTAATTTGGTGAGAATTCAAGTCCCATTAGAATCCATATGAAGTTCATTACAATTTATTTTTGGAGTTGATGAATACAGGTATAAACATGTGATATTTGCTAATATATATTGATAAATATACATCAGGGATTCTTTATATCAGTATGATTATAGATTTTGGACCTGTTTTGACAGATATACTAATATCTTTTGATTTAGGATAAATCTTTTAATTAGTATCCCAATGGAAATAGTATACATTTGAGTAATTCAATTTGATTAATGTTTTAATTCTGGAGTGGAAAAATAAAATTATCCTAGCATCTATATAATTGAATAATTTTTATCTTGAAACTTAGTTCCTTGACATTTATTTTGGATGTATCCAGTACTTGAAGGTGTTTTGCTGGTGTGTCTTCCTATTGAAAAATGAATAATTTGGGGTTAATAGGAACTTACGCCTAAACTTAGTGAGTAGCTGTTAAATTTTATTTGTTGGGGAGGAAATGGTACTAGGAAAACAAACTTTAAAAAATATTTCCTCAAGGTGTTGACATTTCTCCTCCCCAAGAACACACTATGGTTGGGTTTCAGTTTTTCTACATAAAAAGTAACTCCTTGTATAGATGACAAAACATTCAAAATAAAATTTATAATATTCAGAAAATGAGAAAATAAATATTATGTAGTATTTTCTGTGTAGTATTCAAGAAATGAGAAATGTTCTCCTTCCATAGAACTCAGTGAAAGATAACTAATGAAGGTAATAGAATTTATTAATGCCAAAAGAAAAGGAATATTTTTATAAGAAAATCAGATGTGGCAGCACAGTGCCCATGGATCAGAAATCTAATATTAAAGACTTCAGTAATGACATTTGGTTAATGCTTTTATTGAGCTAATATTCAGAGGGTCACAAAACCCTCTATTCTTTTTAGTATATGCTTCTGGTCATGAGACAATTGAGCAAAACATACTTCTTGGTGTATAATAATTCACTAGACACTTAAAGATTATTTTTCAAACCTAAAAGTCCTAGTGAAATTTAAACATTTTTAACAATTACTCTGTGTATGTATGTGTATTTATGTATGCACATACATACAAATATATATTTTACACATCCTTTTTTAGGAAAGATTTTAAACTGTATTTTTGCATGCTATATACCAAATTGAACATCATAGACAAATTAAGTATATTTCTACTCAATCTTGGCCCTTCTCCCTAAAACCTAAAAGACAGCCAGATTTAAGGAGAGAGATGGAAAAGAAAGTGATTTTTCCTGACAAACAAAAGCACCCTAGGGTATTTTAAGAGAATAGGAACTAGGTTCTAGAAAGTTTTGGGGGGAAATGGGTTGTTTGTTTTTATGCAAGCCTTTAGTATTTAGCAAAAGGTTTATACATCTAACCAAAAGTTCTTAAACTTTTTGGTGTCAGGCAAGAATCCTTCTGGAATTGGACTCCTTTTCAGACTAATGTTTTTAAAGCTACAAAATAAAATGCATAGGATAAAAAAAGATACCAAAGGTTAATGAAAATAAGGATGTAATATCTTTTTTCCCATTCAAATGAACAGCATTTCCCAATACCACAGCCCCAAATCTGTCCAAGGTTCAAAATATCTGATCTAGCCTTTCAAACTAATGTATTGTACACACAGTTAAAATTTTTTTCCTGAAACTCAGTATTATTCAGGTTTTTTAATTTCTTTGAGTTTTGATTTGTTTATTTTGGTAGAAATAATGTGTATAGAAAAAGAAGCGAGTTTTATTCAATAATAGTAATTAAAATGGAGAGGGAAAAAATTGATGTGTAGAAGGAACCTTATAAAAACCAAGATGGTATTTTCTTACCTTTATTTCCAAAACTGAGGCTCATAGTTTTATAAAAGTTTTTAGTAATTAAAACTTCTATTTGGGGAAATGGTTTGTGGAAAGTTAATTGCTAGTCTTTTAAATAATTATGCTAAAAAAAGCCATCTAGGGATTTGAATAAAAATAACAGTACTCACCTTAATAGGATCCAGTGCTTTTGAAAAAGACTTCTTTCAGCATTTGCTTTTTTTGAAAGTGAAGCAAAGATTAGTTTTTCTGTGGCCCTGATGCCAGGGAAGATTTCTTCTTAAAGTCCTATATGCCCATCATCATCTTTACAGGCTCTGGAGACTGAGTTCATGTTGCCTGACACATTTTTTCCCCCCAGGGATGCCAGGTAACACTGTTTCTCTGTCCTTTACTTGTATTCATCTGTAAGCACGTAGTTCCTAAGTAGTCTAGTTGCTGTAGTTATCATGAGATACATCCCTCTCCCCCAGCACCACAAAACGATGACATTTTCTTGTTACTTCTTGGACAGCTCCCTGCTTCTTTGAGTATTACATTGTGTAGCTTGGTTCAGTGATGCTCTGAATGAAAAATGTTAGCACTTTCAGTGACATCAGCAGCAGCAGCAGCAGCAGCAGCAGAGAGAGAGAGAGAGAGAGAGAGAGAGAGAGAGAGAGAGAGTGAGTGAGTGTGTGTGTGTCTGTATGTGTGTGTGTGTGTGGTGGCAAGAGGGCTTATGTAGGACTTTTATTTTTTAAAGGAGTCAGATTCTTGATGAAACCAGCCTTAATTTTCTTGTAGCCAGATTCAGCCTCTTAACTTAATTTATAGCATTTCTGATTTGATAATTCCTTCTCATAGTTTGAGCCAACATTTTTGGTTAGGCTATTCTCCTGCTGTTTTGTGCATATGACATTTAAGCAAAATACTCATAAGGAATATTAATATACATATTTATTCTTTTTAAAATCCAAGAGCATTATGCCAACTAAATTTTAATATTAAAGAAGAAAAGTGAGTTTTGCCATTTTAAGAGCATTATATGTGACTATATTCTATGCTTAAATTTGTTTTCAACAGAATTCTATAGGATTAAGATACACTATAGCTCATATTAGGAATTATTTTTGTAAAAAAATTTATTTTGGGGTTTCTACTGGATTGAAAAGGCAAGACCAGTATCTAGAAGAACCAAATGAATGAAAGTAAAAAACATAAAATTATATTGAAAGATTACTCTGTATCATATTGGAATATTCCCAACTGTAGTTTTATATCCATTAGGGAGAAAGGTGAATCCCTTTTACATGGTCAGTATTGGTAGAGAATATTTCCCCAGATATGAGACTCTCCCATCCCTGCCACTTTAGAATCAGTCAAATATTAAGTCCTTACTGTGTGTGCCAGGTGCTATGCTCTGTGGTAGTGATGATGAACCTTTTGCAGACCAAGTGCTCAACCTGCAACTCTCGTGCCACATGTGAACCCCACACCTTACCCCAGACAGGGGAGGGAGGAAGCACTCCCATTGGGCTGCTGAGCAGAGGGGTGTGTAATGGGAGGAATGTCCTCAGGCACATGTGGGGAGGGGGAGAGAGGAGCCACCCCCCCCCCCCCACATCCCGGCACGTGTTCCATAGGTTCACCAACACAGCTCCCATGGTAACTGGTAACTGAGGTGTGTGTAATGAAAAAAAAAATGAATCTGTCCTCTTTTATCTTTTACCTTACTTTCAAAGAACTGTATCGAGTTCTTGATGACTTGTTAAATCTTAACCAGCAAATCTTTTTTTTTTTTTTTTTTTTTTTTTTTTTTTTAAATAAAACCCTCACCTTCCGTCTTGGAGTCAATACTGTGTATTAGCTCCAAGGCAGAAGAGCGGTAAGGGTAGGCAATGGGGGTCAAGGGACTTGACCAGGGTCACACAGCTGGGAAGTGTCTGAGGCCAGATTTGAACCTAGGACCTCTTGTCTCTAGGCCTGGCTCTAAATCCACTGAGCTACCCAGCTGCCCCCTTAACCAGCAAATCTTGCATTTTTCATAGACCCTTCCTCCATCCTTCATCCCTCTTCCACTGCTGCTGACCACAGCTTTGGACTGACTAAAACAATAATTCAGTTGATAGAATAATTTATTTCTTATTAAGACATTTTGCTCAAAATGCATTTTCTCACTAGACTATTTTAAAAACTACCATGAATTGTGATTCAATCTTTAAAATTAATATTTTCTTTAATGTCCAGTAATTTAATGCAATTCCAGTGGTTTGGTTCAACTCTCTGAAACTGACAGAGAAACATTGTTTTAAGAACGGCACTAATGATGAATTTGAATTTTATTTTCATAATTTATTCATTTAATTAGTCTTATTTTTGCTCTTTTAAACTCTCAGTTCTCAGCTTCTCTTTTTTAGAGTGCTTCATTTCTCATCAAACCCACCTTTCCAGCTCCATTATATAAAACATTTTCAATTTGTGGCTTTCTCTAAGCAGTGGTGTTTAAAATTTAGTATTCCATAGCAGCAATGCAAGGATCCAGAGCAAGGCTGAGGGACTTATGAGAAAGAAAACTAGCCACTTTCAGAGGAAGAACTGTGGGAGGAAAAACAGAAGAAAAACAACTGCTTGAACACATGGGCTGATGGGGATAATATTGGGGATGTAGACACTAAACAATAACTAGTCCAAGTATCAATAATATGGAATTAGGTCTTGATTAATGATACATGTAAAACACAGTGGAATTGTGCATTGGCTATGCAGGGAGTGGAGGGGTTTGGAGAAGAGGGAAAGAACATAAAATATGTAACTGTGGGAAAATATTCAAAATAAAAATTTTAAAAATAAAATAAAAAAGAATAACATTTTAAAACACAATAAAATATATAAATTCAAATAAAATAAATATATTGAAATTTAAAAAAATAAAATAAAATTTAGTATTCCAATCATCGCTCATGTTCTACTCAAGGACCTTTGCCGTTTTCCAGGGTCCTGTTATATGTAGTTTCTCATAATCTTGAAATGTGTTACGGTTACAATTTGTGAAAGTAATAGCATATAGTGTTGCACATAGTTTCCATTGTGTAATAATCAAAGTGCAGCACAGTCAGCAGTACATAACAAAATTCCCCATATAGATTAAATTATATCTCTGTGGACAACAAAACATTCCAAGTTTTCTTTTGTTCCACATAATTTCTAGAATCAGAACAACTACTGTGTTTCCCCTGAGTCTTCTCTTCTCCAGACTTAACATCCCTAGTTTCTTCACCTGAGCCTCACATGCCGTGAACTCAAACCTTCTCATCCTCTCCTGAATGCTCTCCTCCTTAGTGTCTTTGCTAAAACATTAACTTTCAGAACTGAACACAGCACCCTCGATGCGAGCTGACCAGGACAGATTATCGGGGGATTATGATCCCTTTGTTCCTGCAAACATGCCTTTTCCTGCAGCCTCCTAAAACCCCCAGATCTTTTTCAGATTGATACTTAACAATGCCTCCCATATTACAAATTTATGGCTGATTTCGAACCCAAGTGTAAGATGACATTTATGCCAATTGAATTTCATTTTACTAGATTTAGCTCATTGTTTTTAGTCTCACTTGATATTTTGGGATTCTGATCCTGTCATCCTTTGTCAGCTATCTGTCCCAACTTTGTGTCATCTTCTAATTTGAAAATAAAACTAGCTTATATTTTATAATGCTTTACAGAATGAAAAGTATTTTTGTAAACATTCTCTAAACACCAATCCTGTAATTTCAATCTCCTTGTGGCTATTAAGTGTCACATTCTGCATAGATACAGTAGTTTGAAATAGCTATGCAAGTATAGACCTGAAAGAGAGAGTAGAAGAACTTGGGTTTAGGAAATATGGGTTCCTGGCTTCTGCATATAATAGTTGCATGGCTATGGGCAAGTCCACTCACCCGGATCTTCCCATAAAACAGGAATGATTTTTTAACTACTCTCCAAGACTGTTGGAAAAAAAAAAGAACTTTATAAATCTTAAATCACTGTTTAATCGTGAGTAATTTTTAAAATATATTTACACAAATCTGACCTCAGACACTTCCTAGCTGTGTGACCCTGGGCAAGTCACTTAACCCCCATTGCCTATCCCTTACCATTCTTCTGCCTTGGAGCCAATACACAATATTGACTCCAAGATGGAAGGTAAGGGTTTTTAAAAACAAACAAAATATGTTTACAACATAGAAATGGGACCATTTGCACTCAAAGTACTGGCACTAAGTTTAAGGACACTAAATAAGTAGTTCTGTATGGACACAGCCAGAAGATATCTAGAAAGCACTGCTAAAGATACAGAGTTTCTGGCAAACAAATTGAGATCTTAAGGGCATGAGTGTTAGCCCTTGTCAAATAGCAGTAGATTCATGAAGAAAAGACAACTCTGAGAAACAAGTAGCTAGTTTAAAAAAAAACTGGTGTTTGAGAATAGGGCTTGAATTTCTGGACTACAACTTAAAATTTAGGAGTGACAAGTTTCTGTCCAGGAATGGAGTTCTGATATGTCTTGTGTCTTGCAAATCTTAACAAAAGAGCTTTATCTTTAAATTTTGTTTTAAATGAGATGTCTTATTGTTAAAGTTTAGTCTGATGAAGTCTTTTTTAATACTGATCCTGTCATCCAGTCTGTTAGCTGTCCATCTCAACTTTGTGTCATCTGCAAATTTAAAAACAAAACTAATGCATTTATTTTGTGGTGCTTTATACCATGGAAAGCATTTTACTTTCATTCTCCAGTTATCATTTCTAGAATTTTAAGCCTCTTGTGGCTATGAAGCATCTTGTTTTTGCCCACATATATATCAGTCATAGGAGCTGCCATCCAAGTAGAGATTAGCATATATTCTTCCAGTAGCAAAGTATAATGTATACTTTATGTATACATATGTATAATGTAGAAAGAAGACTGGTCAGAACATCCAGACATTCAGGACAGATGAGTGAAAGCTAAGAAAGGAACCAATAATAAAATGCAAGTATGTCTAACAAACAACATTTATTAGTGATCCTGTGCAAGAAAGGAAATTAAAACTCACAGGCCTTACTGTGACTTTGGCTAAGATACATACCCAGAATATGGATCTAGAAGGGTACCTAATTCAAAAGAACAGGATGGGGAAAAGGGAACAAGTAGTATTAAATGTCGAGGAGCTCTATTATATTGATGAGGAAAAATTCAAGAACTAGAGGATTTTAGCATGGTGAAGGGCACCAAAGTGGAGAAAAACACTAAGAAACAGAAGTATTGTCAACAGAGTGTACCACAGACTGCCTGGACTGAAAGAGAAAATAGATGAATTTTGAAAGCATTACAAGCATGGCACAAAGCTATGAAATGATAGTGATTAGGGGCCTTCAGTTATTCAGATGTCTACTGGAACTCCCCCTCTGCCATAAGCAGAGCAGCGAATAATATGTAGACTTAGCCACCATCTTGCCTTAGCCCTAAAAAAAAGCAGATTTCAGATTTGTAGCCTTAATGATAATTATTTCTTTCAAAAGGTATAGGAAATAACAAAGGGGAAATTTTATTTTGAATCTGATTTTATGAACAGCCAGATTATTGCAGTATCAATGATCAGAACCTAAAAGGCTATAAACAAACACATCCTTTTAGAATTTTTAATAGAAAAAGAGAGGAAAGCAAGAAATTGGTCTGATGTGCACTGTAGATTTTAAAAAGCAGATTTCAGAAAGTACCAAGAAAGAACAACTAGGACCCCAAGAACTAGAATTCTAAGGGAAACAGTTGCTGTAAGGAGAAAAAGGAAAGTCATCTAAAGAGACAGGAGTTGATGAACAGAATTCAGCCAACTTTGGTTTTAAAAGATAAGTGCAGAAGATGGAAGCAAGGAGAGTAACAGAGGATGACATATAAAACCATAGCATAGTCCCATAAGATTTGGAGGCAGATGGCTTCTTATTATTACAGGTTCCTTGCCCAGTCCCCTTCCTCATCTTCTATGACTTTTTAAAGCTCTTTTTAATATCTGAACTTGGCATTGACTTCTAGATCAAATGATGATGTTTGTAAAGTACTTGGCACATAGGTGTTTTAAAATGTGTATCCTCTTTCCTTTCTGGAAAAACTCTAGAACACTATTAAAGGAGTGGTTGATGAATATCTAGAGAAGAAAGCAGTGATCACAGAGTCAGAACAGGACTTGATAGACTAACTTTATTTCCTTTTTTGATAGTCACCAAGATATTTGAAATATAATTTCAAAGCATTTGACAAAATCTCTTGTACTATTTTTTTTTGACCCTTACCTTCTGGCCCAGAATCAATTTTATGTATTGGTTCTAAGGCAGAAGAACAGTATGGACCAGGCAATAGGGGTTAAGTGACTTGCCCAGGGTCACACAGCTAGGAAGTATCTGAGACTAGTTTTGAACCCAAGATCTCTCCTTTCAAGGCCTGACTCTCAATCCACTGAGTCACTTAGCTACCCCCTCTTGTACTATTCTTTTTGAAAAGATGGTGAGAAGGGGGTTAGTCAGTAGTACAAATAGATGGATTTGGAAGTGAACAAGCAGAAAGACCCAAAGAATTCAGTACTATCTGAAACAGTCTCCCTAGTATATCTATCCTTAGCCCTATATAATTTAGCATTTGCATCAGTGATCTGGAGCAAGTATGCATGCCATTAACCAAGTTGAGGATGAGAATATTAATACTTCTAATCTGAAATAGCATTTAAAATTTTACAAAGGAGGGCAAGAAGGAAACAAGCATTTAGTCATACTTGTTTTGTGCTTACTATGTGCAAAGGGATTATGCTAAATAAAGTAGGAGTGTTATTGTCCTATTTTACAATCAAGAAAACTGAGGCAGACACATTAAGTGACTTCACCAAGTTCACACCTCTGGTAAGAGTTTGTGGCTGATTTCTTGCCCAATATTCTATCCACTGGACCACTTAGCTGCAAAGTTATTTCCTTACAAGAATCCTGGGAATCCTCCAAGCTAGCACAAGGGTCCTCCTTATGAGGAAATGGAGGCTTTAAAAGTTTGAGTGATTTAACCATCACATAAGGCAGGATTCATACTCAAAGCTGAAGAAAAGAGCTGATGTGTGAGATGAAAGCCAAGTCAGTATTCAAATGGATCTCAGCAGACCAGACTATTGGACAAAATCGGATGAAATAGATGTAAAGGTTCGCACTTGTTCTAAAAATCATCCTCACCAGTACAAGATAGGGTGAGATGGGTAAGACAGCAGATTGTCTGAAAAAGAGCCAGAGAGTTTAATGGACTTCAAGACATTGTGAGTTAGGAATGTGGCATATCTACCATTTAAGCAAATTAAGAGATACCTTTTTATTTTTTAAGGAAGTCTCATGTCCAAGATTAAGGAGGGGACAGTCCAGTGTACTTTTTCTGTGATGAAACCCTATCTGGAATCCTGTTTTCCATTCTGGCTCATTATGATAGACATTGATAAACAGGAGATGGTTGAGGCATAAAAGGGGAGGGAGGAGTATGCACAACCAAGATTTGGAAAGGATTAAGCTCATGCCAAATAAGCATCAGGTTGTTGTTTTGTTAACCCTCATCTTCCAACTTGGAAATAATACTGTATATTGGTTCCAAGGCAGAAGAGTGGTAAGGGCTAGGCAATGGGGGTTAAGTGACTTGCCCAGGGTCACACAGCTAGGAAGGGTCTGAGACCAGATCTGAATCCAAGACCTCCCATCCCTAAACCTGGCTCTCAATCCACTGAGCCACCTAGCTGGTGCAAAGGATCAGTCTTAAAGAAGGGGAATATTTAGCTCCATAAAGAGAAGGTGTAATGGTGACAGGATTGTTGTCTCTGTATATTTAAAGATCTTTCACAAGAAAAGGAATTAGGTGATTCTGCTTGAACCAAGAGGGCAAAACTAGGAAAAGTGGGTAGTAGAGGCCAAAATCCAATTTAGGTTTTATTGCAGGGAGAAAAACTTCTGACATTTTGTGTGAGCTCCTCATCACTGGAAGTCTTCCAGCAAAGACTGGGTGATTTTTTTTTTTTTAAGAAATTCTTGCCTTCTGACTTAGAATCAATACTAAATATTGATTTAGGCAGAAGAGTGATAAGGACTAGGTAAACTGGGGGGTTAAGAGACCAGGGACTCACAGCTAGGAAGTGTCTGAGGTTTGAATGTAGGACCTCCCATTTCCAGACTTGGCTCTCTGTCCACTGAGCCACCCAGCTGCTCCTGATAACTTTTTATCAGGTGTTTTTTGAAGGGGACCTTTTTTTGTGCTTATAAGAAGGGAAGCACAGGTTGGATATGAAGGTCTTTAGGGTCACTTCCAACCCTTTTGAGATTCTATGCTTCTGATTTTGGGTACTTTTGCAACTCCCAAATGAAAGCATGGCATGAATAGATCCCAGTGTTCTTGTGTCCTTCTAGGGAGGGAGACTTTATTTTTTCTCAGAATGTTTTCCTGTGGCCATCCTGGCACAACCATTTAGACGTGATTTGTGCCAGACAAATAGAAAGCCAATTTGATTACTTGTGTTAAATTAAAAGGGCAGACTGGTCAATTCTGTGGGCACACGTTAGTAGTTTCAATCTTCCAAAAACCATTTTCATTTGTGCTCTTGCTATACTTTTAAATCAAGGCCAAATTCTTAAATTTGCAAACTAGTAGCAATCTGACTCTAATATGTTTCTATGGTTATTTTCCCCTTCATATAAGAAGCTATACAAAGATGGTGCCAGCATCAGATACTCTCTTGGCCTGATGCAAGAGCAAACACCCACACTAGTCAGTCTGTGCCTTCTTTTAGACATAGATGTTCCCAGAATGAAATTTTTTGGTCTGTATTGTTAAGGGTAAAATTCTGGTAGGACTGAATATTTTAAGAGTTATGGTATATTTTTATAGGTGTTAGGAATTAACTAAAACTAAACATAAGAAAAACCTAAAAGACAACTATTTTTGATTTAAAAAAAAAAGCTTAATGTGTGGCCTGAGATTTAAAAAAAATTATTAAAGTCAATGTGATCTAAGGAGGCCTAGCCTCCTTTTTGCCTCCATGCTTGACCCAAACAACCACCTGGAATTTCTCTGTTTTATATAAACTGCTGCTAACCTTGCTCCTTGAGATTCATGAATTTGGAAAGCCTAGAAATAACACTATTCCATTTTAATCCCTGATTACTTGATGTGATTTATTGACAACCATGTTGGTGGAAGCCTATTAGAGATGTCTTTAACTTTTAAGTCTAGAAAACTGCATGTTACCTGCCCAAGTATGATCCTGAATTAATTTGCCCTCAGGTATCCCTTATTTCTTCAAAGCCATCTGAAAGCCACAGATTGGCAGGCCAGTGCTATTCACTGATAGGTATAGAGAAGGAGTTCCTTGTAAATCGTGGGTCTTTGACATGGACCATTAGCTTATGGACCCCTCCTCATGATAATGCTTTTAAATTATTGAAGGAAATGCTAAGTTTTATTCAGAATTTAGTGAGAATCAAGTTGTAATTCTTCTCATCCTAATTCATAGAACCCTTTCGCAAAGATCTATAAATTCCAGATTAAGAACCCTGGTCTGGAAGGAAGGACACAAGATTTGGTTATCAGGATTTCCAGACTTTAATCCCAGTTTTTAATTTTACTGGCTCTCAGACTTGAATAGGTTGCTTCTTCCCTCTGAAGCAGTTTCCATAGCTGCAAATAATACTACATAAATGTGAGCAGCCAGTGTTGGTACTAATATTAGTGGAATTAATGTGAATAATAAAACCCCCTGAAACAGTCACACTATTTGACTTTGTACTGTATATTTCCATTGGACTAGATTATATTCCATATATTTACAATTTCAAATAGTGCAAATTCAAATATATGTAACTACTTCAAGGGATCTGTTATTTTTGTATCATTCTTTTTTAAAATTTGTGTTTTTAAGAAATATTTTATTTTCCCAATTACATGTAATAACAATTTTCCACACACATTTTCTGAAGTTGTTTTAAGATCCAAATCGTCTTCCTTTCTACCTTCCTCTCTCCTAGAGATGGTAGGCAATTTGATCCGAGTTATACATGTATTATCATGCAAAACATATTTCCATATTCATTATTGTAAGAGAATACTCAAATAAAACCAAAACCCCTGAATAAGAACACAAAGAAACTAAAATGAAAGATGTCCTTTGATCTGTATTTGACTCCAACAATTCTTTCTCTGGAGCATTCTTTGTCTTCAGTCCTTCAGAATAGTCTTAGATCATTATAGAAGTCTTTCACAGTTGGTCATCATACAATATTGCCTTTACTGTATGCAAAGTTCTCTTGGGTTTGCATATTTTCTTCTGCATCAGTTCATATCGATCTTTCCAGCTTTTTCTTACAGCACAGTAGTATTCCATCACCATCATCTACCACTTGTTTAGCCATTCTCCAAATGATGGCAGTCCCCTCAATTTCTAATTCTTTGCCACCTCAAAAAGAGAAGCCATAAATATGTTTGTACAAGTAGGTTACCCCCACTTTTTAAAATTTCTTTCAGAAACAGAACCAGTAGTATTACTGAATCAAAGGCTATATGCAACGTTTTATAGGCCTTTTAGCATAATTCCAAATTGCCCTCCAGAATGCTTGGATAAGTTCACAACTCCATCAACAATTATTTGCACTATTCTGGATCTGGCTTGTGTAGCAAAGTTTCTTGGCATTGAGATCGGTTCATTTGCATATACCTGTATGATTGTTTAATATTTTATAAGCTGATTAATCAGAAAGCCCTGTGACTTCAATTTTGACCCTAATACTGGTTTTGAAATAATTGATACTTCCATTTTCCCTCCCTGTTGAACTTACTTTTGGCCCAAGGAATGTTTGAATTCTTCAGTAACCAATGTTTTTAGGGAAATATGATTGTGATGTCATGTTCATAGTGTGAGAATCGTAGTAGTGTCAATCCAGTTTTCTGGAATTATAAGACTTGAAAAGTGTGTTCTTGAAGTCTTTATTTCACTTCCTGATCCTTGTGGACAAGAATTAGGTCTCTCCTGTTTGCTATTCAAGTGATTTGATCAGCCAATTAACACCAAATAATTAAATAAGCTTTTAATTGGAACTAGAAATTCAAGTCTAGGAAGAGTCAAAGGGAGTCAAAGGTAACTATTTAGAGAAGGTAAGAAGGGAGTTCAACACTCAGAGGAAGTATAGGAGATGAAAAATATGAAGCTGTCTACCTCTAAATCCTTATCCCCATCCCCAAGCTATTTACCGTATTCCAATTTTTCACTTTAAACAGAAACCATTTTAATTTATTTTAAATGAAAATATTCCAAAAACATTTATCTTCAATTCTACTTTGGGAATCTATGCCTAAAACATTTTGTTCCTTTTTATAAGAAATTTGGAGACACTTTTTAAAGCAGTCTCTTAGGATTTATTTTATATCTGTGCTGTATATTTTATATATATATTAACAGTCTTGCATTTAGATTTTTTTCTTGTTAATTAAGAGATGTACATCTGACTCTTGTTTTCACTGAATGTTAAGCCATGATGTTTTTCATAATGAATTTTTTTCCCTTTCCTTCTCTTTTTCTCCTGTTCCCTAGGCTTTGAACTTGGCCTACTCCAGCATTTACAGCAACTACAGAAACTTTGTGGGTCCTCCACATTTTAAAGTCATCTGCAGACTTCTTGGCTATCAGGGCATTGCTGTGGTCATGGAGGAGTTACTGAAGGTTGTCAAGAGCCTGGTAAGTTTACAAGTTTATATTTCTCCCATCTATTTTTCTTTCATCTGGACATTTTAATTCATGTAGGCCAAATAATCCTGTTTTGCAAATAAATCTGATGATGTTATTGTTTTTTAAAAGAGTGGATTAAATTTAGCCTTATCACTCTCTTAACTCCTGTTGGGATGTCTGCCACCCATCTTCTCCGTTAAATCCAAGAAGGAATGGTTCCAGGCTATTTTTATTGATTTGTCTGGTTTTTACACACACACACACACACACACACACACACACACACACACACACACACACCTTCTGTTGCTCAAAAAGAAAGATACTATAACAAATATAAAAGTGATTTATCCTTTTGATTGTTGGGTTGAATTTTAAAAATAAAAAACTACTAAGAAATGATTGTACAAAAATAATTGATGAGGAAACGGAAATATAATTTGAAACAGGTCAGTTTTAGAAAACCCCTACCCCCTCTTTTTCTTCTCTCATGTGACTTGGATTTCCAACTGATATGGGTCAGTGAGAGGGAAGGGAGCACTTTTATATAAATTCCAATTTGCAAGTATAACCATGGTCAAGGGTCTTAAGCAGTAGTTGCCAAGCTTTTTTGGCCTACTGCCCCCTTTCCAGAAAAAATATTACTTAGCCCCCTGGAAATTAATGTTTTTTAAATTTTAATAGCAATTAATAGGAAAGATAAATGCACCTGTGGTTATCACTGCTCCCCTGGATTGCTGCAGTGCCCACAAGGGGGTGGTGGTGCCCACTTTGGGAATCACTGGTCTTAAGTATAGGATTATACGGAAGGAATTCAGTCTTGGGAGGCTTCTCAATCATATTTCTTTTGTTCTTTTTGCCTATACACAGATTTCCTTGGAACTTCAGAATTTTAACTATGTTCATGTGTATAAAAGGTCTCCAGCTCTCATGGAAACTGAGGATAACAATGCATGACAGATTTAGGACAGCTTGTATTTTGTGCCAGAATGCAAAAGGTTCACAGGAGCCCAGATAATCCATTTACTCTCCTTTCCCTCTAGTTTATATTGCCACGACGTATACAAATTTGAAACCATATACTGAAAACATTCCACATTTATTCTTACCAAAAGCATAATCAGAAACTCACCTGGGTCAAAGTGAAAGGCTAGACAATTTCTCTGTCCTTTACACCTCTCAAAACTCTCCAAAATTAGAATTATGCATAGGAGATAAACAACTTCGTGGTCTGAATATTTCACAGTAGTGATGAGTATGAAGTCCTAGCTTTGTGTCTCTGCTCCTAGCCCAGTCCCCTGACTCGTTATCAAGTGTAAGTGATCAGTCCTAATTCCAGAAATTCTTGACACTTCTGCAGAAGGATGAGGATGTAGAGCATCTTTCTTACAGCTGCCATTTCTCCAGCCGAGAGATAGGCCATTTCCTGACCCTAGCTATTGTGTTAGGGACCATGAGGGCAGGCTTTACAAAGATCTTACATCTGGTCTGTGAGTGATTCTGCTGGATCACAGCCCTGCTCCCTTCTAGAGGCCCTATTAAAAGCATCCACGTGTACCTTGCAATGATCTCACCTAATTAAATCATCCTCAGTGCTGGAACTTCACAATCTCTGAGGATGTTCATCCCTATTGAGGAGCCTCAGATAAAGTCCTTCCCTCATCAAAGTCTTAAACAGTGGCCTCATCTCTTAAACTTCATCAAGTTAATCTGGTTCTCCTATGTTTCTTTTTCTAAATTGTTTTATTATTTTTCAATGAATATTTTCTTCTTTCCTCCCCTTAATTTATTATTATTTTTTAAATAAATTTTTATCCTCCCCTTAATAAAAAAAAGAAAAGATTAGAAAAACAAAACATTTATAATAAAAAGAAAAATCATGCAAAGCAAATTCCTGTATTGGCCATATCCAAAGATTCTGCATCTCGTTCCATCCTCTCTCTGACAGGAGATGGGTAGCATTCTTCATCATTGGATTTCTGGAATCATCATGGATCATTGCATTTATCAAAGATCTTAAGTTCTTCAAAGTTTGTTTGAACAATGCTGTTGTAGCATATATTGTTCCTTTGGTTCTGTTTACTTTATTGTGAAGCAGTTCATTCAACTCTTTCCAGGTTAGCTAACATCCAAAGCTTCCAAGTTCTTAGTCCTTTGAAACATGAATTTGGAGGATGCATTTCCTGTGTGAAGAAGTGTGTAGATTTCTTTTTTTTTTTTTTTTGTCTACTGGAAGCCAAAAGGCTTCTTTTTAGAAAGGCAGTACAGGGTAGGCCCATATGAAAAATGAAATAAAGTTGCTGTGGCTAAATTGACTTTGTTGTATTGGCTATTAAATCTGTTTTTACTTTACTTTTTTAGGTTGCTTTCTGGAATGGCTTTGTAGGATTTTCTTTGTTTGACTTTGCAGAAGCAGATCAAGGCTTCTTTCAAAAAATATTTAAAAAGCATTTAAAGGTTATTCTAGTCTGAAACTTTTGAAATAATTTTAAAAAGATATCTTATCAGCCTTTCAATTTTTTTTTAAAAAGGCCTATACTGAAAACATTCCACATTTTTCTTACCAAAAGCATAATCAGAAATTCATCTGGGTCAAAGTGAAAGACTAAACAATTTCTCTGATTCTTTTCACCTCTCAAAACTCTCCAAAATTAGAATTATGCATAGGAGATAAAAACAATTTCAGCTGTCTCCATAGTCTGTGACTTCCTATTGAAGTCCACTTTCTACCTTATATTATGCTCTATCTCCAGGCCACTCAAAGGCTTGCAACTGACTCAGTCCTATCCCATAGTCCCTCCTGCAAAAAAAAAAAAATTAAGAAAAAAAATGTTTTTAAGGCAAAAGCTTATTCTGCCTGGGAGTGCAAAAACAAACAAGCAAACAAACTTCAACCAAAAAATTAAGAACAGAGGGAACTAGTGCAGGATACTAGAATATGGGTGGATCCACTGGATTCTTTCCTTCTGGAATTCATTTGGGACTGACACTTAGAAAATATAGATTCCATAGATTGGGAAGAGACTGAGACAGTTTTGATATTTAGGCTACAGAGAAACTTCTATCAAAGGGGAAAGAGTCAGAAATTGAGCAATAGAAAAACATATAAGGGAAAAATATCAAAATTATCAAATATCTCAAGAGGAAAAAAATTCCATTAAAAATTTTAGAACACAAGCAGAGAAATCAGTAGAAATAATATTAGCTCTAGGTATTCTCTCTGACTGTCCCCCATGCCTGGAACTCTTTCTTTTCTCTACTCCAACTCCTGAACCTCCCTTTAAGTCCTAACTAAAGTACCACATTATATAGGAAGCCTTCCCCAACCCCTCTTAATGATGATGTTGTTATTATTATTAATGCCTTCCGTTAATTATTTCCTATTTATCCTATATAGAGAGAGCTTGCTTTTTATTCATTTGTTTGCCTATTGTCTCCATTGGATTGTAAGCTTCTTGAGGGAAGGGATTGTCTTTTTCCTTTTTTTTTTTTTTTTTTTTTTTTTTTGTATTCCTAGTGCTCAGCGAAGTGCTTGGCACATAGTAAGTTTTGATTGATTGATGTCAATAACAGAAAGGGAAGTGGCCTCTAGGTCTTCTAAATATGGCCAGATATCCATGAATCAATATTGCAAGGCAAAAGAAAATTAATCAACACCTACAGGACCCTGTGGGATTTTCTAGATAAAATAGAATCTCAAGAAAGATAGATGTATTTCAATGGTTCAAGAGAGAAAGAAGAATTGCGAAAGTAGAATTTATGGCTTACCCACCAGAAATAATTGACAGACAGAACTCTTCCCTAAAAAGACTAGGTTCATTTAGATCAGACTAAGAGAAGTCCTTGATTACTTCAGTTAATAAGGAAGTTTGAAAAGAGAATCAAAGAGAGAAGGAAAAAGAACATATATTTGGTAAAAAACACCTACTATGTTCCATGTATTGTGTTAAGTGCTTTACAAATAGCTCATTTAATTTTCACAACAACCCTGTGAGGTAGGTTCTGTCATTTTACAGTTAAGGAAACTGAGAGAGATAGGGCTTAAATGAGTTATGCCAAGATTTAATGGCTTTAGGAAAGTGATTTTACAAGGGCTTGCTGAAAATTTGTTTCTTTTGATGAAACAAGATTTGAACTGACGGTGACTAAATTGTGAACCCTTGATGGTGCTGTTTTGTCTACTGTCTGTACAATACTATTTATAACTCTAGAAGATTTTTCAGACCCTTGGAATAACCCTAATTCTGCCCATCTTTAGTCTTCTCCCTTTAAACAGAAATGCTGACTAAATAGGGGACTAGCAAGAGCAAAACACAAAGTATTTTACAACAAACAACAAAGAAGTTTTAATTAAAGAGAAGCTTTAATTCCTTACATCATCTTCCGCTTTGGGGGTACCCTGTAGTGATTATCTCTCTCCAAGATCTTGGAGAGTTGCGTGCTACTTAGATACTCCCCTCCAGTCTCTAGTCTTGATCCAGGGGTTCATTCTCAGCACAATCTTTCGGCAGTCTGTATGCATGCAAAGCCTTCTCTCAACTCTGTAAAGCAGATCTCTTGCTCTCAGAATTTTGGAGCTTTTTTAAGTGCTTGAACATATCTAAAACAGTGCTTTCCTCCAAATGACATTATGAAGTAGTATAGATATTATCTGAATTTTAACAATTAGAAACTGAGGCTTAAGTTGAAGCAATATAAACTCCTTAGGTGAAGGGTTTGTTTCTTCTCCTAGTTAGCACACGATCCTTAATTAGGTGATTGATTAATTGGATCCCAGATCTCCTGACTCCAAGAATTTTTTTCCCCAGAATGCCACACAACTTCTCAAAACAGAACAAGTATGGTAGTTAAAGAGAATTTAGGTTGGATGAGAATCTACAGAAATCAGTCATTTCTTGAACTTTAGAAGTAGAACAAAAAATGGGAGGTCACACTTTGACATTTTTGTATCATTTAAAGTAAAAAAAAATTTTATTGACAGAGATACTTTGTTTTGGTTTTTAGTGATGACTGGTAAAACCCGTCATTCCCTGTGACTCTCTTATTTAGTCTGGACTTCGTGGTCTTGTTAAGGTAGTGGCTAATGACAGAGAGAGAAGGAAAGGCAGTGTAAATCGGGGCTCCTGCAGAAAAGACTCATTCTCGGTGCCATCCATCCTTTCTCTATCAGGAGATGGGTAGCATCCTTCAGTGTGTCTTTTGAAATTATGGTTAGTGATCGTGTTCATCAGAGTATTTACATCTTTTGAGATTGTTTCCCTTTGCCCTGTAATACCAAGAGTATAACTGGAGTCACAGAGCTCTAAAGAGTGCTTTTTAGAGGTGGTGACAAATCAAAAATAAAATAGGTGTGTGTGTGCGTGTGCGTGTGCGTGTGTGTGTGTGTGTGTGTGTGAATATGAGCCATAGACTGACCCAAAAGAACTCCCAAAGGGCTTGTCATGGGTTGTGGGCATGGAAAAGTTTGAGAACCACTGGAGCAGTGCCAATTCCTAGGTTTATTCTGAGCAAAAGCTTCTACTTTTGTCGATCTCTGGTTCCATGAGTCATAGGTGCTCCTGCCTTAAACCGGCTCACATCCTGGCTATAGATAGGCTTTTGACAGTTGGGCCAACCCTCAGTTAGGGTGAGTCAAAACTAATTGAAAATAAATCATTGAAACCCTTGACTTTTATCAGCCAAATCAAACAAAGACCTAAGAGTAGGGGCTGAAGGATTTATGAGGATCAAGTTAATGTTTGTAAAGTGCTTTATAACAGGATGTTACAAGTGTTTTACAGACTCACTGTGAATCATTTGAGGTTAAATGCTTTCCGGTATTATTTCCATCTTAATAAACAGAAGCATGGAGAAACAGAGTAATTTAATCTTGGGTCAGTGAGCGCGTCAGTACCAATTCAGGCATAGATCTCAGGCCTCCTAACTCTTTACAAATACAGGAGGTGTTTAATAATATTTAATAACCACCTATGTTAAGTAATGTTTCTAAGAAAAGGAAATAATCACATATTATAAATATAAAAAATAATTATAAAATAAAATATATAAATTTTATATTTTATAATTTATATAATATAAACATTATATAATATATAAAATACTGTGTAAGCACAGTATTTTATATATTATATAATTAAAATATTGTATAATGTATTATATAAATATTATATAATATAAAAATTATAAATATAAAAATAATTATAAAAATTTATAAGATTATCCTAGTATGGAGCATAAATGTAGAGCTGGAAGGAATTGTGAAATCTGGCCCCCCTCATGTAGCTGGGGAAAATAAGCCTTAAAGGACTTAAGTGACTTGCCCATATCACCCAGCTAGTGAGTATTTGAGGCAGAATTTGAATTCAGATCTTCCTGACTCCCAAGTCCGGTGCCCTATCCATTACACCATACAGGCTGCATCCAGAGCATCTCCTCTGACACGACACACTTGATATTAAGTGCCAGTGGTGGGGTTTGAATCCCAGATCCTCCCGGCCCAGAGCCAGGGTTCTTCCTGGTATTTTGAAAAACCTCTTTGTCCGTGAAGCCTTCTCTTTACGTCTGAGAACAAAGTTACAGGGAATCGAAAGATGTACCATATGGATCAGAAATGTCAAACACGAGGGACCCGACCTTCCAGAATGCTTCCAGAACCAGATGCAGATGAAATTAGAAAATCCTGAATAAAATAAAAATGCTGTCATCAATCATCATCATCATCATAATGATGTTAATTTCTGGTTTTCTATGCCAGCAGGTGAAGAAAATTTGCCCACAATTAGAGAAACGTTTTGTCCCTTTGTTTTGCTGCTTTGTTTTTCTTTACCAGGAAGGGGTCTGCGGAAGGTGGGTTGGGAAGGGACTGACGGAGAATAGGCGAGGCCGCCACGGCTCGTGGAATTTGCCTCCTGAGGTTTAGGAGACGGGACCGATTGGTGGATGGAGCATCCACACGGGTGGAATCCAACCTTCAAAGTGGTCTTAGGAACCCCAGTTTACCCATGTCTCTGCTCTCTGCAGCTGCAAGGCACCATTCTTCAGTATGTGAAGACGTTGATGGAAGTGATGCCAAAGATCTGCCGATTGCCCAGGCATGAATATGGGTCTCCCGGTGAGTGCATGTCCCTTTCCTAATAAAAATACAGTGTGGGTAACCTTAGGGACAATTAAACTGGACTGTATCAGTCAATTAGGCAACAAGTTTTTATTGGGAACCTCCTGTGCCCCCAGCCACTGGGGATAGAAGTACAAAGAATGAAAGAGTCTCTACTTAAAAGAGCATCCATTGTAAGAGGGAGACTAGTGTAAGTAGAAGTACTCTACACATTGCACAGATATAAAGTAAATATATATATATATATACATATATATATATATATATATACACACACACACACACATTTATTTATTTATTGTATGTTTGAATGTGTTTATTACATATTGAAATGTCTTATATATTCATTACATATGCAAATATATTCATTATATAAATATATTTATTATATGTTGAAATGTATTATATATGTAAGCATATATTTATTAGATATTGAGATTATTATATATTCATTATATATAAACATATTTATTATATATGTAAACCTATATTTATTATATATGTAAACCTATATTTATTATATATTTAACTATTATGTGTGTAAATGTATATTTATATACACACACACACACACACATACACACGCACAAAGTATTTAAAGGTAGAGCAGCTCAGGAAGGACTTCATGTGGAAAAGTGTGTTTGAGCTGGTTCTTAAAGAGGGAATTCCCTTGAAGAGGGAATTTTGTTCATTCTAGGCTTGTGGCATGGCCAGGGCTAAGGCACCAAGAGGAGATGGAGTGGGGTCCTTGAATGATGGCTAGAAGGCCACTTTGGTGGGATTGGAGAAAAGGGGGAAAGGGAAATAATGTCCAGTGAGGGTGACAGAACCAGCGGAAAGTCCTGCGTCATTAAGACCCAGTGGATGGCTTCAAGAGTGTCTTAATTCCTTCATTAAATTCTGAAAGGAAAGGAGGAAGTGTGGGCTGGTATTAAGTAGTTTTTAGCTCAAATTAATGCTAAGATAAATCTAGGATTATCTGCGGGTAATGTTCAGGTTTGGAGAAGAGAATAGGATGCCAAAGGAGTCCCTAGCCATTTGCAAATATATCTTGGGCTGCTGATCATCATTGCACTTGGATCTGGTGCATTGAGAAATGCAGGTTTTTGTGGGTACATTTGAAAGGTAACCCCAAGGAAGAAGGAGAACAGAGGCAAAAGGCCTGTATTTTCTTCCTACATATACATAATTAGTTGTAATAATAAATCACAGACCCGTTAACAGCCGTCTTTCACACTCTTGCAGGCAGTAGCAGCCCTTGTTTAAATCCACGAACTCTGTCCACACTGCCTGACTTTGTTTAGGATCCCGGCCTCACTCCCCAATCTCTGCTCTCTGGTTGTTGCTTCCACTTGTCTTGTCTGAGGGAGAACTTCATTAGCTCCAATGTGGAAGGAAAAGTCTTGCCCTGTGACTTCAGGGTCTGAAGTAAACAGAATCCCTGCTTATTTGATTAGTGCTCTGTTTTCTTTTTCTTGTGGCTACACAACAGATTTTACCCTTAAGTAATCTGGCAATCCCTTGAGTTTTAGTCCTCAAATCAGACTCTTCATTAGGAGGGCTTTATTGGGTTTGATTGATTAAATAAGACTCCAACCATTCCAGACTGTTTTTACAGATTTCTCATCTAATGAGAGTTCATCCTTGCTTGAGGGAACATAGGCTACAAATGGATGTATTAGGTCTCGAGGAGCCTTAACCAAAGATCCTGTTCCCATGGTAACAGTCTTAAAGTGGCTTTCAGTGTACTTATTTGGGGCTATTCAAATAAATAGTTTTAATGATTTCAGCAACATAGTCTCATAGTGAAAATTAAGCCTTGCAGGAGTTTCTCTCTCTAAAAAGAAAACATGTTTCTTTCTTAAAAAAAAAAAAACTCCCCAAAAAACTTGAAGTCTAACAGTGGATAGGATTGTATTATATTATGTTATTGAAATTTTGGAAGTATAAATAAAATAAGGGAAAATATGCGAAGAGGTGAAACAAGAAGAAAAAAATAATAACACAGCATGATTACTTTTTTAAAATAATAGCCACAAAATCAAGAGAAAAAAGTTACTTAAGTAAACAAATTCCAAGGGAATCCAAAAGCAGAGGATATTTATATTAGCGTACATATTTTTAAACAGATTGTAAACAAGGTAGAGTTTGTGGTCTTGACATCTTTTTTATGCATTTGTTTGGTTAAGTGTATTTTGGTGGTGACCAAACAAATAGTGGCAGGAGTTGAAGAATTTAGTCATTTGTTGAATTGTATGAAGGGAATTTTGGGAAAACTAAGGACTTATGGGGGATGAAGTCCAAGGTTCAAAATTTCCATTTATACATAATCAACCTACCACTCTAATGGCACAATGCAGTGGACTTTCTCCTGCCATCTTGGCTAACAAATGCAGTTAAAACTCAATTCATTTAATGGTATTTTTCACTTACTATACGGTCAGCACCGTTCTAAGGGCATGGAATAAGTTAAAAATAAAATCGGAGAGATGGCCCTTGCCATCCAGAAGATTGTATACTAGTTGGGGATATGACGTGTAAAAAAGTCAACTAATGATACAAAATGGTCTGTGATTAAGCGCCAGAATGAGTGAACCAGATAATAAATGCCAGAAAAGTTCAGAACAGCCAAAAAAAAAAGTCCATAGCTTAGCACAGTTCCTGGCACATAGTAGGTGCTTAATAAGCATTTATTGACCAGCTGACCAGTTGGAGAGAATCTTAGATAGGAGGCAAGAATTGAATTGGATTGTGTAAGATAATGAATTTGGATGAAGGGGAGAAATGAATTGAAGGCTCTCTAGAAGAGAATAATATCGAGAAAGGTTTGGAGATAGTTTTGTATGATTAGGGAGCACTGAGGAGGGAGTGCTTGATTATAGCAGAAAAAGAGGGTGGAAGGGAAAGTTGGGAAAGTTGGAAGAGGCAGGATTGTGAAAGGTCTTTAGGGCCAGCCTGGGGAAGTAGTTTTAGCAGTACAAAAATAGTTATGCAGGATAGACCTTGAAATCTTTGGTCATAATCCCTGCCCTTTGGCACCCTCACCTTGTGATCTCACATTTCCAAAATTCAACTTATTTTTAAGTGTTACTTGGTTGCTTTTTCCTCAATGCTCTTAGGTGATAGGGTTTAGGGTACAGAAATAGAGGCTAACATTCTGTGCATCCCCTCTGCTTTATTAGGTTCATTTACTTTCAGCAGCCTTTGTTTTTAATGAAGACCGTTAAAGCACATGAGGAATAAGTGCTGCCCTAAACACTGTACTTTCCACCTTCTTGCTGACATCAGAATTACAGCTTTCCTCTTAACAAACCATTTGTCTTTTAAACACCTTGGAAAACTTCAGCCTGTGGCACTTGGTCAGATAAAGGCAGCTGCTTTCAAAAAGAAGTGGGTTTTAGGTTTGGCCTTTAAATGAACTCGATGATGGAACCTTTTCTAAAGCTGCTTCATCATTTTGGGGAGATCTTGGCCAAGCTCTCAAAAGACCCAAAACAGAAAGCAAGCCATGGCGCTAATGTACCCACGAGAGGTGATCATCACAGTGCTTTGCCCCATAGTGGGGGTTTATTTAGTGTCTGAATGAAGGAACAAACCATTTTAGGGCCACAAGCTGATGGAGGTTTTTGGTTGCCTTTAATGTAGGCTTTTTTATCTTGGTGCCATTGATAAATACTGTTACATTTTTAAAAGAGACTTTAAAAAAATGATAGCCTCCTTTTTTATTTTAAGCCCTTACTTTCGGTCTTAGTAACAACTCTAAGACAGAAGGGTGATAATGAGGCAAATGGGGTTAAGTGACTTTGCTAAGAGATGCCTTGAGCCAAATCTGAACCCAGGTCCTCCCAACACTAAGTCCCGTGCTTTATTTACTGTGCCACCTCGCTGCCCTCATAGTAGATTCCTAATCTTGCTGCTGACACGGAGTGGGGACATCCTGCCATTTAGTCTCTGTGTGCTCCCTCTCTCCCCAGTTACTGACTTGGGACACTGTAAGATTTTAGATTTGAAAGAGAACTTAAGAGATCTTCTTCTCTAACTCCATTTAGGTAAGGAAACAGAAACCCAGAGTCACTTGCTCAAGGTCACATAGAGGTCCAGATGGTTTGGAGCCTAGTTTTGGGGGGCAGAGTGAAGTGGTGAATTTTATTTTAATTATTACACTAAAATAATAACAATGATGTATGATTTTTTTGTTGCATGGGGAACTTCTGGTAAGATGCTACCACTAGCAATGGGCCCGTGTTGGGCACCATGGTGGAATGAGAGATCAGAAGTGGTTCTTGAATCTTCTTTTATCTGGGGCTGATCTTCTATTCCTTAAAACAGCGTCTCGTCTTAAGTGTGAAATAAATGTATTGTAATTACACAGCTGGTGATTAGCGATGCTCAGCACAGAAGTTAGAGTGCTCCTCATCTCCCCTTTAAGGAGTTTTAATCTATATAAATATGTTTTAGTTGGGTTGGGAGGAGACATAGGAGAGGATGATCCAGGCACTGGAATGGACCAGCCCTTACCTTCCCAGGTCATTCTTGGTCATACCTGAAAGTGAGAGTGTGAAGGATGGGGGGAGGAGGAAACTGGACAAATTTTAATTTCCTTTCTAATCAAAAGGTGTTGATTCCTGTGGAATGCTACTCATTAAGATGGTCAGGGTTCCTCATTCTGGGAAAGTAAATATAGCAAGAAAAGGGTCCCAAGAAAATCCAGTCTCAGCAAATTTATATCTATTTTTCCCACTAATATTTGAACAGTAAATCCTACCTTTTTAAAGCCAAATCCATTCAAATGTAGACATCCTGAGGTCAGAGGTGGCTTGGCTTTTATTCTAGTATTCCCATTACTTAGCACAGCATCTACATAAAGTAAGATGTTTAGTACATGCTTATTGAGTGAATATGGATCCTGAATAAATAAATAAATAAGAATTTGTGATAAATAAAAATGATAAATTCAGAGGTCTACATGGCACATGGGCAAGAATAATTGGAAAAGGGGATAGGCTAAAGATAGGAAAACCACTTAGGAGTGAATTTCCACATCAGGGGTTCTCAAGGAGCCCTGGAAATCCTCAAGACTTCCTTTCAGGAGTTCTTCAAAGTAAAACTAGTTTAAGAATACTAGAACATTTTCATGTCTAATATGGTAAATATAGGTATGGCCCACAGAATAAACAGACTTACAGGGAGGATGGAAGGGCTAGAGACATGAAATGTTGTATTCTCTCCCAGATAGTCATTCTGTGGTTTGGTTTTGCTTCAATGTTATACTGTTTTTACAAGGAAAAGAGTAGTCTAAAGAACAAAGTAACCATCTGTTTTTTTAAGTCTACCATGTAGAATTCAAGTGCTGCTGTCTTCAGAAAATGTGTTTTCATAAACATTATATGCCATCATTCAGAAGTAAAACTAGAAAGTGTTCCTGTTGCTGTTTTTCAGTTGGGGATGGTTTACACTTGTTCCAGGGTTTTCTTAGAAGTACCGTAGAACACTCCTTACTCGTTCCCATGTGAAATGAGGCAAATCTCCAGTGCTTCTTACCTCTTTGGATTCCTGAAGTTGGGTCCTCCAGTGAAGAGAGGGCCTCTGCTTTGTTATGGCTCAGTGGTTTTCTAGTTATGGATCCCTTTTGTGAGTGTAATCTGGGGGAGCTACCTCCAACCTTAAGGGTAAAAGGATTAGAGCACTGATGGGAGGAGTGGCCCAAACCACTCTTCTTAATCCTTCAGGTGCCATTTCAGGGCACAGATTAAATTCAAGCTCCAGGTTAAAAAGCAAACAACTAAATGAATTATCTGGCATTTCCTAGTAGCTTCTATTTTTAACCTAATCAGCAGAAATAATCTGGATAAAACCTTGTCCCAACCTCCTCCAGGTGATTTGAATGGACAAAAATAGCTGATAAACCAAGAATTTAAAGATGACTTTTAAAGGAGAGACAGAGAACTGTATTAGAAAGTCATTTAAAAGGAAGAATCTACACCATAGCTAGTCCTAGGGAGATATGATCTTAGCTGCATATCATACTTATTTTTGGTATTGTCTCTTATGTGGTGGGTACCCAGAATTAAATGAAACAAATATTTTTATATAATATAATATAACATAATATAATGCATTATATTTTATTTTTATATAAGGTGTTATATAAAAATATTTTAAATACTGTATACAAGACATGGTGCTAGGACTGGGGAATAAATGGCAAAAAGAACTTTGTCTCAAGGATGCTTATTCAAATGTGGAGGAAGGGAAAGCACATAAAAACATCAGTGATACAAGGGAGCATTTGGTAAATACATCAAGAGGACTTTGGGAGATTTGAGTAGAGAGATGACTTTCACTTAAGAATTCAGGAAAAGGTACATGGAAGAATTGACCCCTGAGTTGGGCCTGAAAAGAGAGTCCATGTTGGCATGGGGCAAAGGCACAGACATGGGAGAGGAGGAGGAAGATGGACAGGAGGGAGTATGTGAAGTGGAGTGGTATGAAATAAGTAAATCTGGGTTGAAGATAGCTTATGGAAAGTTTAAATGTTTTTATACTTGTTTCAAAGGGCTTTAAATGAGGAACCTCCTAAGGTTGTTGAGTAGAGTATAACTTAAGTAGAATGATAAATTCAGAGGTCTACATGGCAGTGGCAAGAATAATTGGAAAAGGGGTTAGGCTAAAGATAGGAAAACCACTTAGGAGTGAATTTCTACATCAGGGGTTCTCAAGGAGCCTTGGAAATCCTCAAGACTTCCTTTCAGGAGTTCTTCAAGGTAAAAACTAGTTTAATAAAATAGAGCATTTTAATATCTAATATGGTAAATATAGGTATGTCCCACATAAAGAAAAGATCTTTTGAGGGAATCCTTAATCATTTTTTTAAGAAAGTAAAGAAGTCCCGAGACCAAAAGTTTGACTGGTACTGTGGACAAAAAAAAGATTAGGGGCTTAACTAAGGGTAGAAAAGTAGAGGAAGAACCATGACAGCACAGCTTTCAAGAAAGGAAAAGAAAATATCAAGGCAGTAGGAGGAGGGGAGAATTGTCTAGAGACAAAAGCCAATGATTTTTCAAGAAATATGAGGGAAACATTGGGAAAAAAGGCCCCTGGATACAAAGTAGTTAAGAATCAGCATTTCTATATAGCAACCACAAAACTATGGAAGGAAATGTAAGTGAAATCCCATTCATAATAACTATAAAATATAGAAATCAATCCATTAAGACCTTTTTTATGATAGTTTAAAAACACTGTTTATAGAAATAAAGTTTTTTTTTTTAAACCCTTATCTTCTGTCTTATATGTAGTATTGAATTCAAGGCAGAAGAGCAGTAAGGGCTAGGCAATGGAGGTTAAAGTGACTTGCCTAGGGTCACACAGCTGGGAAGTATCTGAGGCCAGATTGGAACCCAGGACCTCTGGTCTCTAGGCCTGACTCTCAATCCACTGAGCTACCAGCTGCCCCCGAAATAAAGTCTTAAAAGTAGTTGAAGGGATATTCTTTGCTTATGGTTATAATGACCAATCAATCTTGCTTGTAGAGGAGATTTGAAGAAATGTACCTTCCCACCTTGGGTTGGGAATACTATGTCAGGTACAGTCAATAAAATGGCTTGTCTTACCATGCATTTTTCTTTGTTAAAAGGGAAGGTTCACTTTGGAGGTAGGGAACAGTATATCCAGAAACCACCAGTGTAAAAACAAAAGGCATCAATAAATAAGCTTTTTAAAAAGTCCTTGGATTTCATAATAACATTTTTTATTCAAAGATATTTTTTCCCAATTTTGCATGTTAACAATTTTCAGCATACATTTTCAAAAATTATAAGATCCAAATTATCTCCGTCCCTCCTTTCCCTCCCCTCTCCTGGTGAGGGTGAGCAATTTGAGCTGGGTTATGGGATTGCTAGATAACACAGGGTTATCCTTGTATTATTGTACAAAACATATGTCCATATTGGTGATTGTTGTAAGACAAAACTCATTTAAAACCAAAACCAAAAATAAAACTTGAAATAAACTACTGTGAAAATTGATGTTGTTTTGATCAGGATTTTGACTCCAGCAGTTCTTTCTCTGAAGATGGATAGCATTCTTTGTCATATATCCTTCAAAAACTGTCCTGGATCAGATCATTGTATTGCTGAGAGTAGCAAAGTCTTTCACAGTGGATCATCATACAGTACACAATAACATTATTAATGAACTCGATGTGGCCTTTTTCAGGAGGGTCTTCAAAACAGAAGTCAAACTGCCAGAGAGGGAGGACTGAGTATACTCTGCCTTTTTCTAGAAGCATGGCAAGTAGTGGGAAGAAGAATGAAAGCTTGAAAATAGGGCAGGGTCAAAAAAAGTTTTTAAGAGAGTCAAGACATTGAATATGTCTACTCAGAAGGGAAGGAAATAGGCAAGGAGGAAAGATGGAAAGTACAAAAGAGAAAAGAGGATTGATGGGACAAGGCAAAGGCAGAGGCAAATGTGGAGGGGTTAGTCTTGACAAAGAGAGATTTTACCTTCTGAAATTGGAGTTAAAAGGAGAAAGGATCTGTGAGGATTTTGTTTGGTTTATAGGGGACAAAGGAGAGAATTCAAGGTGAGTGGATTTTTATTTTTTGGTAGTCTCTATTACTTAGGGGTTAGTTCCTCTGCTGAGAGGGAATGGGATGGCCTAGAGTTGTGTGCTTTTGAGGTAAATATGAATTTTTTAGGATTTGAGATTTGGTAACACTTAACTACAGAGGAAAAAGATCTCTGTCCTGGAAGTAAGAATGGAGGCTGATAAAAAATAACATTTTGGGGGGGCAGCTGGGTAGCTCAGTGGATTGAGAGCCAGGCCTAGAGACAGGAGGTCCTAGGTTCAAATCCGGCCTCAGACACTTCCCAGCTGTGTGACCCTGGGCAAGTCACTCGACCCCCATTGCCTACTCTTACCACTCTTCCACCTATAAGTCAATACACAGAAGTTAAGGGTTTAAAATTAAAAAAAAAAATAACATTTTTGGAGATAAATTTCCTTAACTGAATTCTATATTATTTTCCTGTATCTCAATAGAATTTTTCCCAAGCATGTGAACCTCATGGCTAATGTGTATATGTGTCTCCACCTGCATGTGTATTTTATGGGGTACATGAAACAGTAATTGGGGGGTTTAATTTTCTTCCTTCCAACATTAAATGTCTCTTTTTTTGCCATGCCAGGAATCCTGGAGTTCTTCCACCATCAGCTGAAGGACATTGTTGAATATGCAGAACTGAAGACCGTCTGTTTCCAGAACCTAAGGGAAGTGGGAAATGCGGTCCTCTTTTGTCTTCTCATAGAGCAGAGTTTGGTGAGTGCTTACGATTGTCATCTGAGTAAGAATTTACAAAATTTTGACAGTGTTTATTATGACTTTACAAAAGTCCTAGAAATTGAAGCTTTTGTTTTTGAGGGAAAGCTTTGAAAAAAAAATCCTCTTTTACTCCACCCCGCAAAAGTTGTAAACATGCATCTTCAAAGAATATTTTGTTTGGTTTTATTTTATGGGGGTTGGAGCCTTATAGAATTAATATTTTGGACTACCTTTGGATAGTCATCAAATCATCATCAACACTTGGGAAGATTCTTGTGACATACCACATGGGTGAGCTTCTAAAGAGATGGAGGACCAGGAAGCCTCACCACTTGTTCTTTTTGTGCACCCTAAGAACTCCTAAGGGTCGTGCCATCTGCCTTGCAGCTGAACTCATAGTATTACTTACCCCAATTGGAAAAGAGACTGAATTTTTTTCCTATTTTTATCATCAGGGTTTAGCACAGTTGTTGGCACACAGCAAGCACCTGATAAATGCTTTGTTCATTCATTTATTTTTTAAGCCTCCAGTGAGAATTTTCTGTAGGGAAACAGTACACAACAGAAAAATGACAAGTAGGAAGGGACACATACAGGAATTTGAGTGGCTTTCCAGTATTTAAGAATAGAGCTTCATCCCCTTTGCTTCCTCAGTGCTGAGTGCTTCTGCTTAGACACATCTCACTGTTTGAATTCAAATATTGTCTGTCTGGGCCATCTACAGTTTGGCACCGTTCTAGTTCTTGAAATTTATATAGTCCCCCCGCACACCCCCCTCCCCTTACTCCTATCTCCTTGTCTTCCCAACTCTAAATGTTGCCTTTCATCCAAGGGGCAGATTTTTTTTTTTTTTTTGCCTGTGGCATTCCTTTGCTGTGTGAGAATTTGGAGCCCCTTCATCAGTTGGAACCTCCTCTTCAGAATATGCCTGCTCTGTCCCATTGGCAAAGCTGCTTCTCATGCCCCATCCACATAGCCTCTAAGGAGGAAAAGGCTAGAATTGTTGGTTTTTTAACTTCCTTTTCAAGACTAAAGGCCTTGAAGGTGAATATGTCATTCAGAATGTCACCTACTCCTATTTTGAGAGACTCTTTGGCATGGAAGGAATGTCCTTTTATTGCTTAAGTGACAAGAATAACAGAATTTCTGGAAAAGTTGGCAGTGTAGCTCTTTCCTCGGAAACACCTTCAACACTTGGCAATGAGGAATCTATGCTGAGCTTAGAACATCCAGCATGACAGTCGAGGCCTTCCCGTAATAGTGTAAAACTGTGTCCTTGCCATCCAGGTTTCTGTTCCAGAGGCAGGAAGAACAGGGGCTTTGTTTCAATATTGGAGATTTTCTTTTCTTCAAAACTGACCGAGAATCTCCATCTTTCTGAGGACATAGTTCAAAAACATACAAAGCAAAAACCACATCAAACTCTCCCAGATCTAACTTGAAAAAATATTTGCTAGCATTTAGGTTTTGTTGTTTTAAATAGCCAAGTTTACTACTGCTTTGGGGGGGGATTAGTGGAAATGTGGAGCTCTTGTTCAAATCCCACTTGGATTGCAGGTGAAGAGTTCAGCCTATTTATTTGTCCAGGGTGACATGAGTCATACCTGATCAAAATGAATACAATTCCCTGAATACTTATTCGTTGTCTACTTTATGAAAAGCACAAGCAGTATGGTAAAATGGATAAAAAGCTGTCCTCAATCAGGAAGGTCTGGGTTCAAGACCAGCCTGATATGCATTGGCTGTGTGATCCTGGACAGGTCCCTTAACCTCTTAGTGTTACCAGGTTAACTTCAAGACTATAGATAGCAAATTACTGAAAGGTGGGTGTTTCCTTCTCAGGGAGCTCCCTAATCCCATCCAAATAGGCTAAGCATCCTTCAAGGAGATGATATCACATGTGGCTCCTGATATCTCAGTGCTTTGTATCTTTCTGGATAGTTACTGCTTTTTAAATTTTATTTTCTAACTTAAATTTTTTAAATTTACCTTACATAAGATAAAGGAAATGGCAGATATTTCAACTTTTTTTTCCTGTTTTTTATAAGGTGATGTAATCGGTGTGGTGTGACCAGGTCTGTCCCTTAAGTTGCATGATTGTGGGCAAGTCACTTAACCTCTTGGCCTTAGCTTCTCTCCTTTGAGAATATTTGTACGCTTTATCCCAGTAGGTAGTTATATAAAGTGCTTTGTAATCCTTAAAGCACTCAAAAAATGTGAGTTGTTGCTATTAATTCCTCGGCCTTTTCCAGGGCCATGCTTTATTCTTTTCTGGCTTAAGAATGAGGCTTTTTAACATATGTTTTGAAGCTTGTTTCCAAGATCTTTCCATTACTGGGAAGGGGTAGAGTAGGCAAGAGCCTTCCTGACCCCCCTCTCCCATTCACTATTATTAGTAAAATTAATAATAGCATTTATCTAATGTTTTAAATTTTATCCAAGTGCTTTACAAATAATTTCATTTTATTCTCACAATAAAACACAGTAAGTATTTTATTATCACCATTTTACAGATGAAAGAAATTCCAGCAAAAGGCAAGTGACTTGCCCAGAGTTACACAGCTAGTTAAGGAGCTGAGGTCACATTTGAACTCAAGTCTTCCTGACTTCAAATCCAGCACTTTAGCCATAGAATGACCTAGCAGCTGTTTAGCACTTAATAAAGAAATGTTAGATTAGGGGGGGAAAGAATGAGGCTTTAAGAAAGGTCAAGTTTTTGACATGTAATTGTTAAAAATAAAATCTTTTTTTTTTTTTTTAAACCCACTAGTTTTCTTCTTGGAGAGACATTCCATGGATTTAAAAGTGATTTTTTGTTGTTGTTGTTGCTTGTGCCTATCATTGAAATCCTTTGCAGAAGCTTTGCTTCAGTCCATCTCCTGCTCTCTATGGGTGAACGAAGGTTGGTCTAGCTTAGCTGTCTTGTGCTTGGGAAGTCAGCTCCTGAGCCTCCAAAGTAAGCCGTGATAGTCTGATTTTGAACTGTGGGATCAGTGCCCTCTGGTGTGACTTCTGCAAATGGCAGCCATCGGCCTCAATTCAGAAATCGCTCTCATCTGACCCAGTAAGGAGACCATTTTCTTCTTAACATGTTTTTTTCTCTTTGCTTCTAGTCCTTAGAAGAGGTGTGTGACTTGTTGCATGCTGCCCCATTCCAGAATATCTTGCCAAGGGTCCATGTCAAAGGTAAGAAGGAACATCTTTTTGTTCTTTTGGTCCCAGGACCACATAGTTCGGTTATTGCTGCCTTTTCCAAGGGGGGTCAGTTAGTCTTTTGACTGAAAGTTTTCCGTATATGCAGCAACGAGTCAGGCAGTTGAGAATGTAACTTGGTTCTTCAGTGTGACATCTGCCTACTTAATCAAGTAAACATGAAGATGATATAAAACAAAAATCAGCTTTGCAGCATGTGTTATTTTATTGGCTTACAAATTAAGTGTTCCCTATACCCCAGGGGAATAGAGGATGTGATATAGATTTTCTTTTTGTTGTTACAGAAGGTGAAAGACTTGATGCAAAAATGAAAAGATTAGAGTCAAAATATGCTCCATTACATCTCGTTCCTTTAATTGAAAGACTGGGAACACCTCAGGTATGTAGTGGTTGGTTGGGTGTAGAACTGGTACATGTATAAATATGAAAACAAGCCATTTCAAAAATTTGTTTTCCAAAAAAACATGTTTAGTCAGTCTGGCATACTTATGGAGTCACTAAAGGGATTATGGATATTGATTATATATAGATGGGAATAACAAGTACACACAAGGGTGTTAAACACAAAGGGACCACTCCCACAAATCCACAAATGATAGGACACACAAGATAACCTACACAAGGCATGTGGAAATGGGTAATAGGCAAAGTACATACTCAAGTTGGTAATGGCAATGGACAGCTACTGGTCACCAGCCTAGCCAGGGAAACTCAGGTTTTGGAAAATATCTAACAGTGGGCTCTTTTCTTGGGGTAGAGGGAAAACACAGGAAGCAAATAAAACCTGTTTAATAATGAGTTTGGAGTTGGAGATATAGGGAAAGGTCGGTGGGTCAAAATCTGCTCTGTACAAACACAGGCTGTCAGGTCCAGCTTGGCTGGCTAGAAGGGGAAGTGGATGTCTCACAACTGGATCTTCCTCAGCTCCAGCAATGATCTAAGGTTTCCTAGGAACACAGGTCCATAGCAAGTAAAATCCACAAAGAGATGAAGACAGGGAGCTGAATCAGTCTGGATGTTCACCTTCCAAACTAGATTCACTGCTCAAACCTGAACTTCCACAGGATAGATGTTTCTTATAGGAGACAAATCCACTTTCCTGGGCTCTCCACTAGACAGTTAAAACCAGCACCTAACTGCCTCCGCCATACCAGAGTCCCTCACAGGAAAGACTTCCTTCCTTCTCACTATTCCTTGATTGGAACCCTCCAGCCTTACCTGAAAAGCCTGGCTATTATCTTACACTAAATGTCTAAAATCTTAAATTATAAATTTGCCTTTAACAGTACCCCCCTCTCCCCCCGCTTTGCACAAAGCCAAAATAGTGTACCACACAATATTTTGGTATTTGTGCACTACAAACTCTGTCCTATTTAATACTATCTTATTCTACCCTATTCTAGGAATTTTTTTTTTTTAAAACCCTTACCTTCCATCTTGGAGTCAATACCTTGTATTAGCTCCAAGGCAGAAGAGTGGTAAGGGTAGGCAAAGGGGGTCAAGTGACTTGCCCAGGGCCACACAGCTAGGAAGTGTCTGAGGCCAGATCTGAACCTAGGACCTCCCGTCTCTAGGCCTGGCTCTCAATCCACTGAGCCACCCAGCTGCCCCCCCATTCTAGGAATTTTAACAAGGAAAGGTAAAGGTCGGGGGCAGATGGGTAGCTCAGTGGATTGAGAGTCAGGCCTAGAGACAGGAAGTCCTAGGTTCGAATCTGGCCTCAGACACTTCCCAGCTGTGTGACCCTGGGCAAGTTACTTGACCCCCATTGCCTACCCTTACCACCTTTCTACCTAGGAGCCAATACATAGAAGTTAAGGGTTTAAAATAAAAAAAAAGGAAAAACAAGGAAAGGTAAAGGGAAAAATACATTGAACAATTACATAGTTCAAAGTACAGAGTAACAAGTAACAAAGCAAAATTTTCAACAAAATTAACAACAAATTTGAAACAACACAAAATTCAAACAAAAGCATCAAACACAACTCCTATACTAATATAGAAACATTCAACTAATAAATGCAAAAAATTTTGGAAAATATACATTTAACACAACATTGCATAAGTTTTTACATCAACATTACAACAAAACATCAAACTCACTTATGCAAATTACATTTAAATGTTTGCAACTCAATTATTATCAAATTAATCACAGAATTTACATATATACATGACACCTACAATGCATACATGTATGATTTACATGTATACACATACACATGTCAAATATACATATATGCACATTTTACATGCATATAATACACTAATACAATTTATAATATACACACAATATTTGTACATCTATTATTTTGTGATATGTGATATATATGTAATCTGTACTATGTTCTTCCTGTAATGCAACTTTGTTGTGTTGTGTTTGCACTGTAATTTACATTAGTATCTTATCTTATTCTCTAATCTAAAACTATTCGCTATTTTACTAAACTATCCTAAACTATAACTATGTTATTAGAATATTAGTCTAACACAGTGGTTCCCAAACTTTTTTGGCCTACCGCCCCCTTTCCAGAAAAAATATTACTTAGCGCCCTGGAAATTATGAAACTATTTATTGAACTTAGAATAGAATGTAATACAAAAAAAGTGTGGCCATCACCACTCCCCTGGATTGCTGCAGCACCCACCAGGGGGCGGTAGCACCCACTTTGGGAATCACTGGTCCATGCATGGAACAATGTATCCTAACCTGTTTGTGTTTTTATGTATCTGTTTTATTATGTTGTTATTTTGTTGCAATATGTTACTGTTGGATATATGATACCCACCAAAACTTCAGATCTCCTTTCTTATGATGTTCTTTGAAGTCTTCTCTTTTCTCCTTTCCTCCATCAAAGTTCTTGATAGTATTATGTGCAATTATGGATGCATATGAGTATGTAGTGACACTATTTACATTACCGAAACCTTTCAAATCATTAGTCCATTCAGTTTCATGATTAATTCTCTCTGGAAATTCCTTTTAAAACAAAGTCTTTATCAGTTCATTTTTATAAGTTCATCAGTCTTAGTACAATGTCCATTATTCCTGAATCCTCTTCATCCATGTGTTCTTCCATCCGAATGTCCTCTTCCGCTGGTATGGTCCTCTCCTTACTGAACTTTCTGAATGCAGACACTAATTGACTGAAGATCTCAATTTTACACAATTTCTTCTTCATTATTAACAATTTCTATATTCTCATTATCTATACCGTGTGCTCATTTAATGAGAACAACGATACCACAAATCTCTACCTAATACCTTTACTGAAGATGGTGAAACTAACACAATTGTATAAGGACCTACCCAATGCCGATGTTTTGGCAAAGTTTTTCACCTATGCCATATTACCTGGTTGAAAATTATGAAGAGAATAATCCAATGGACCAGAATGAAATAATACTTCCATATCCTGTAATTCTCTTAGCCTTTGTTGAAATGCACTTAAATATGAAGCAGTTTGGCAATCACCTCCTAAGAGTGATGCATAAACAGCCTTCCAAGTTTTTGCTTGTAGTGGAGCATGTCCAAAGAGCATTTCATACGATGATATTATAGATCTGCTCTCCGTCTTGTGCATAGGTAAAACAAAGCTATGGGAAGAATCTGGCCATTTGAGATGAATTTCTGCAATTTCCCAACCATAGTCTTGAGTTCCCTATTCATACACTCCACCTGACTTGAACTTTGTGGATGATAAGAAACATGATGTTTAGGTGTTATTCCTAGATTCTCATAGACTCTTCTAAGGATATCCTGAGTGAAATGAGATCCCTTATCCAAATCTTTGGTTAGAGGTACCCTGAACCTAGGAACAATTTCCTTAAGTAACACTTTCACCACAAAACTAGTTGTGTTGGTATTTGATGGAAAAGCTTCAGGCCATTTAGTTAATCTATCAACAATTACAAGATAAAACTTGTTATCTTCCAGATTTGCAAACTCTGGAATGGACCTTTCTTTCTGAATGCACTTTGATTAAACTTTTTGCAGACCCAGATAGATTGGCCGAGTAGAGCAGTCAGGAAGTTATCCTGAAGAGGTGTTAAGGCATACTGGAAGTCAGCTCTGAGAACATTTTGTTGGGGTCTCTAGGGATTGGCTGGGAACTAAAAGTTCCGAGAGTGGTGAGCCAGTGAGAGCAGACTGTTCCATTCTCTCACACATTCATAATATTCTTAAGTGCAGCCACACTGCTACTACACTTTAAATAGCCCTAGCGAGAGGGTTTTTTCTCATTTTTTCCGCTGCTAGTTGTTTCTATCCTCTTGTATCTTTATTGATGTTATTGTTAAAGTATTGTTGTATATAATATATATTAGCCAATCCATTGTGGCTAATAACACCACTATACTATTACCACACCACTGGTCAGTAATATCATTAATAGGAAGTAGTACAATATTGAGTAGAATGTATTTTATGGTGTCTGTTTAAAATGTTACACCAGTGCCATTGAGATGACAAGGAGGAAAGGAGAAAAACACATCAGGCCTGGAGCTTGTAGGAAACAGGACACCCTTTTTCAGGACAGTGGATGTACATTCTCTAAGAGCTGGTATCCAGATTATTGTCTCTGTGGCACACAAGGTGTACAAGATGTAAATGCTCAAAAGAAAACCTTTTTCCAGATGGACTAGTATGTCTGTTGTCTAGAAAAGAACTATGGCTTACTGTGAAGTAACCAGAAATGGCAAGAAAAATGGCTTTTATAGGCTTTGAGCTGACAAGAGATGAACTCAAATCCAAAGGGCAGTCTTTAGGTATGTCTAGCCAGAAGGGCGGTTCTGAGTCACACAACAGGCTTTTCAGCCATGAGAACTTACAAAATAACAGCCATTAGCCAGTCACATCTTCAAATACATTAATGTCTGAAATGTGTTACTCACGTAATGCACTTGTGTACACGAGTCTACTGTACATTACTTATGAGGCTTTAAAGAAGGGATGTTAGTTGTAGACCACATAATAGAATTCTCCTTGGGTAGATTTGTTGAATATCCGCTTTTTCTCCAATGCTCTATTGAAGGGTGGAGGGAAAAGGTTAATTAAAAGAATCAAACTTTATTTTATCTAAAAGTCATTGTTTTCCTTTGAATACTAGCAAATTGCAATAGCCAGAGAAGGAGATTTGCTGACCAAGGAACGTCTCTGCTGTGGTTTGTCCATGTTTGAAGTGATCCTGACCCGGATCCGGACTTTCCTAGATGATCCAATTTGGCGTGGACCTCTCCCAAGCAATGGGGTCATGCATGTGGATGAATGTGTGGAATTTCACAGGCTTTGGAGTGCCATGCAATTTGTGTACTGTATTCCTGTAGGAACACACGAATTCACTGTAGAGTAAGTGCTGTTAAGTTTGAGTTTGCCCCTGTCTTTGAATAGCTAGATTGCAAGCAAGCATAAAGATGGGATTCCAAAGGGATCATCATTCCCACATCTCAACAGTCTCAAATTATAAAGCTTCACAGATTTTTGTGGTGAATTAGAATATTTATTAAGGTTCCCTTAATGCTCCCTGGAATCCCAGGCTAACCTTTTAAAGTCCTCAGGAACGCAGTAAGAAAGATCATGGCTCTCCCATAAAATGGAGAGGAGGACCTAAATCTCCAGACTTAAGCAATAAGACATCCAGCACTTAGGATAACTGAGTTAAATACCAATGAGCAGAAAATATTTTTGTCCAGAAAAATAGGTATAGATTATATAAAACTTGGTTGTTGACTGAATTTAAAGGGGACAAAAAGATTTCTATTTTCCCAACTCTTAAGCTAGCTATTTTAAATTACTTAAATAGCTGAACAAACAACAGTTTAGAAAATGGGTTTGGAAGAATGCTAGGAAAAATAGCCTGTTAATCCTACTTTCCTTGCAAGCTTTCTTCACAGGTTTAAAACAATTTTATTTGAGAACTGATGAATTTGAGACATGATTTTCCTTGATATATTATAAATAAGAGCTATTAATAAGGAATGTCAATTTCACTAGGCCTTCTATTGTAAAGAGAATAGAATTGATAGGGACTTTAGAGATCACCTGATCCAACATCTTCCACGAATAATTTATAACTGAGAAACTGGCATGTCTAAGATCACAAAAAGATTACAAAGCATTTTACATATTTATCCCTTGAGCCTAAGAACCACCCAGTGAAGTATGTACTATCATACTCATTTTATAAATAAAGAGCCTTGCCTATAATTACACAGCTAGTTAAATGGAAATCTTTAGTCTTTTAATCTAAATCCAGTTGGCCCCTTTTTGTGTAGTTGTAATTGTCTTTTTTTTTTTAATCATGCAATTGTACAGTTTCATTCAAAAAAAAACCCCAGTTCTACTTTGTCCATTTGTTTTTTTCAGACAGTGCTTCGGAGATGGCCTCCACTGGGCTGGATGTATGATTATTGTGCTTCTAGGACAGCAGCGTCGCTTTGATGTGTTGGACTTCTGCTATCATTTGCTTAAAGTCCAAAAACATGATGGCAAAGACGAAGTGATCAAGAATGTGGTATGTCAATGAGGATTTCACCTCTCCTTTTGGAAGTACAAATAAAGTATAATTTTTGGTATAGGAGAATTCCAAATATTGTTATAGATGTAACCTTTTCAGAGCAAAGAGGAATTTATTTCTTTGCCAAATTTTTACTAGAAGGGTAATGCTGTTAAATGAAAGATATGGGTGGGGAAGGTTCAAACAAAACCCTCAGCACAACAGGGAGAGTAAATTTGCAAAATACAGTAATCCTCTATACTTCCACCCCATAAATGGGGACAGGAATTTGGTTAGAATGGCCAACTATTAGAATGCTTGATCAAAGTCTCCTGGCACAAATGTGGGCAATACTCAAGTATACTGTTCAGTTTTCATTCTAACAGTATGCTTACATTGACATTCATTGCTCTTGTGCCAAGAAGAGACTCTGATCCATTTATATAATATATGACCTTCAAATCAAAACACTTTGCCAATGTGGAATTTTTTCCAGCCTTTGAAGAAGATGGTTGAGAGAATCCGCAAGTTCCAGATCTTAAATGATGAAATAATTACTATCTTGGACAAGTACTTGAAATCTGGTGACGGAGAAAGCACTCCTGTGGAACATGTGCGCTGCTTCCAACCCCCCATCCACCAGTCTCTGGCCAGCACCTGAGGGATGTACAACTTGTCAGATCTTTAGTGTGGTTCCAGTAAATCACAGTAGCATGCTTTTCTTTTCCCTTCCTTAGAATAGCTAGAGTTTAGGAGATATTTTTCAGTATTTTTTTTTGTGTGCCTGTTAAAAAGGTGGTGCTCTTTTGATTTCAATCTAAAAGCTTAATTTTATACAATCCATACTTATTTTTCTAGACTAAAATTTTATATGCTTTTGGTAATTAAGAAGACAGAAAAGCAATGGCTGCTTGTTGTTATTGCCATAATCTTCATGGGAATTCCTTTAGCTGACAGTCCCAGCAGCTAATACATAGGAGGCTGTTAATTTATTTATCAGTTGTCAGTGTTCGGGGCAAGTGGAAAGAATTGTAGACTTGGGTGAGAAACACTTTATATACCAGCTAATTGTAATAAAATTGTTTATGTATTAGAATAAAGCTACATCCTCAATTATTTTTAGCTGTTGTTTTAGGGTTTTCTGGTGGTGTTTCATGAATGCTTTCTTTAGTTGTTGCTTTTTCTTGTCAAGGATGTTAACTTCCTTATTTCCCCCTCCCCAATAAAACTGTTAAAATGTAGTATTTTGAGAGGTATGATTTAAAGTTATGGAAATAAAACTAGTGAATCAAGATTTTGTTTCACAGTCCATTTACTAAAATATCCAGTTTAACAAAACCCAGATGCATTCCACCCCTTTGTTGAGGCCCAGCTGACCTGGAGGTCACAGAATGAGCCTACAATTCATACTTTACTTACACTTTGAGGCCTAGATAAAGGGTCAATTGAGTGTAACATTAAAATACAGAATGTCAACAACATAATTCTCATAATTTTCAGTTGTCTCTTGCTTTTGGAAAACATAGCCAAATCTTAAAGTACTTGAAGGATTGAATTCATCTAATTTTAGCATCTTACAAATTGAGAGAATGCCACTTCTGCCATGTAGTATTGCTTCTTCTAAGCATATCCTGACATTATCCTTTTGGAACTGACTACAATTAAAATTTAAATAATCATGCCTGCTTTTCATGTATGTAGACACTTAAGCCACATAATGATGATCAACAAGGAACTGGTTTGAACCATAAAGAGGTTGGGTATTATTACTATACAATTTCTGAAGATTTTTTGGGGGGGATACACAAGTTTACGGAAAATACTAAGGGCATAGGTACAACTTTGAGAAACTAAAGACAAAGCTAGCAAGGCATGATAAAAAGTATTAATGACTCTTCATAGCTATCTAAACTCTTTGCATTTGAAAAGTAATAACTGTTAATTCCTAGCTTATAAAATGTTGGTTTCCTCTGGGACAAAATTTATTCTGAATCTGATTCTCATTTTTAAAAAAAAGAACCACTACTTGGGAGTAGTCACTCACATAGAACAGCAGTATCAAAACATTTGGCTGCAACACCCACCACTGGGGCCTGAACCAAATTAAAACATAACTGGGAAATTAAATAAAAATATAACAACGCATAAATAACATATTCAAAAACCAAGTGGCTATGTGGCTTGTAGCAATCCTTATGTACAAACGAGTGATCCCTGTTTCTATTTGAGTTTGACATGACTGCTCTAGAATATCTGCATTTTCACCCATCGATCTGTGACAAAGTGAGGAGAGACATGGTCTGACATTTAGCCTCTTGAAAGAAAACAGATTTCAAAGGTTTAATGGAAAGGATAGCTAGTTAGGAAACTATGTACCTATGGGTGGATGGCTATGACACAAGGGAAGTTAGTCCTAGAGGGCTAAGAGGCTGAAAATAATATAGAGTCTGAAGACATAAAAAGAAAACTCTGATAAGGAAGAGTTTGCAAGGGATCATTACCAACTTAGCAAGGGCAGTTTAACAACAAAGACAAAAATATAGTACGATCCCTAAGTAAGAGGAATGCTAAATCTCAGAATAAGCAGAGGCCAGCAAGAAAAAGGTTTCTCATTAGCTATACTGGGAAAGAGAGGGATCAAAGGAGAAATAGAACAACTTTAAGTGGCAGATACAGAATTGACAATAGGGAAATAGCAGAAACATTTTATTTTTTTTTAAGCTTGATTTCTCTGCCAAGGAGTATGACCTTTAGACTGGAAGATAACAAGAAAGCAGCACTTAGGCTATTCCTGATGAGTACACATCACCTAGTTCAAATGAACTACATCCTCAGGTACTATGAAAGAATTGGCAGAAGTGATTTCTGAGCCACTATCAGATATATCCAGAAGGCTTTGGAAAACAGGAATATCACAGGATTGAAGAAGCTTAAATGCCTTTCTGATTTTCAAAAAATGAAGAGACAACTGAAAACAACAGGTCACCAAGTTTTACTTTAATTTCTAAGCAAATTCTAAAATCGAAGGGATGTTCAGTAAACGTGGACAAAATTATAAACCCAAGAATATTCATTAGTGGCTCCATATTAACTGTGAATTGCTATCAGTGGCTTTCAAAGTATTGGTGGCATCCTAATCAAATTTGCAGGCAACAAAACTGGAAAGGATAGCCAAAGCCCTGGATGAAAATTTAAGGTCCAAAAATGATCTGGCTAATAGGCTAGCACTTCGCTGAAGTAAAATTTAATAGGGATAAATGATATAAAGTCTCACATTAGAGTATAAAAAAATCTACCTCATAATTACAATATCAGGAAGGTGTCATTAGGGAGCAGTTTGAGAAAGATCTGAGGATTTTACTGGACTACAAATTCAACACAAATCACTGTGATATAGATGGTAGACTTTGTTAATATAGTCAAAATTATTAACAATCATGTACTCCATTAAGGAGAAACATAATTTCAAAGAACAAGGAAGTAACTCCACTATATTCTGCCCTTAGAGATCTAGAATGTTTTCAGTTGTGGACTTCCCAGATGAGAGGAAGGGCACTGATAAGCAGTAGGATGACCAGAATGATGAAGAGACTCCCATTCATGCCAAAAAAGAAGTGGTGAATTGGGGATATTTAATCTGGAAGAGACTCAGGAGAGAACATAATTCAAATCTGAACAAATATCTGAAAGGCTGCCTTGTGGGGAGAAAAAAAAAGAATTAACATTGTTTTGAGTTTGACCTTAGAAGGCAGACCAATGGCTCTGAGGTAAAATAAAATCACTAAATTAAGGCTTGATATCTGGGAAAAAATCCTAAGATTTGGAGCTAACCAAAAATGGAATTTACTGCTTAAAAGTTAGTCCCTCCTCATGTTTTCAAAGAGAAGCTGAATAATTCAGTAGTATCTGGAGTCTCTTCTAATTACAATTCTGTGATGCTGTAGTTTTCAAATGGCTATATAAATCTGAAAGGTTTTCATTTAAAATTTCACATTGAAATTATTTATACATATTAAATCATGTAGTTTCTTTTGCTATCCTCAATCTAGAATCACCGGTAGCATTTGTAAATGGTGTTCATGAAGGCTCATCAGGTAATAGCAGTATCTAATCCTAGATACTTCTGATTTAAATATAAATGTAAATCTAAGTCTTGTAAAACTTAGTTAACAGAATGATTCATTTGATTAAAACATTCTCTAAAGTTAATAATTTGGAAAAAAGATACAATTAAAATGTTTTTCCCTTTTGTCTACTTTCAGAATTATCTAGCAAAATTACTATTTTTTAAAAATCTGTTATGGATGATAATTACTCATTTTAAATTAGAAAATAGGGAATTAAATTCTTGGATCATATACTTTGGTATCAGGAAAACTGGCCTGAGAAGTTGGAGACTATTTTCTTAGGACAAAGATAAGCTAAATAAATTTTGTAGGCTTTTGCCATTTGGAAAAGTAATTTCTCTCAAAAAAAGTATTTCAAAAATCAGTTTATGGCTTAGTGAAAAGACTGGACACCTTTCTGGCTTCCTCACTTAATAACTCTTTACTTATGGTTTAACAGTAACTGGTCTCCCTCACTTTGTTTTTGTAAATATTAAATGAGCTAATAGGAACTGCTACATTGAAATACCACTTTAAAAATATAAGAATTAAGGGGCAGCTGGGTAGCTCAGTGGATTGAGAGCCAGGCCTAGAGGCAGGAGGTCCTAGGCTCAAATCTGGCTTCAGACACTTCCCAGCTGTGTGACCCTGGGCAAGTCACTTGACCCCCATTGCCTACCCTTACCAATCTTCCACCTATAAGTCAATACACAGAAGTTAAGGGTTTAAAATTAAAATATATATATATATATATATATAAGAATTAAAGTTTCTTCACCCTCTAGAAACAAGTCCCATCCTCATAATCATCCTGAACAATATTCATGTTTCTAATGACTATGAGAATGAAGCTGCCACACAAGTCTCAATAGGTTAAGGAATTTCAGAAGTTGATAATGGGGACTCTAAAAGAACATTAATAATAGTACAAAATGCGAAATTATTAGTAATAACTCACATTCATATAATGTTTTAAGGTCAGCAAGGCACAAGGGAATGAAAACACTTTTGCCAAGAATTGTTAAACTGCATTTTAAAGAAATTCTTCAATCTGGTAACTCAGCCATTTATAAACACCTAAAAAATTGTACAGGGACTCTGTAGTCACTTGATAAGGCAAACTCTATATCAGAAAATCACCCATACACAGTTGATCCAGAAGTTACTCTATTTCGTATCCATTCTGCCTAACTTAAGATTCATTCAAAATACTTCAAAATTAAAGTAATTGTATTTCTTATTTCCCATAATCAGCTCATGTTATAATCATATTATAAACTAATTCATGACTCATCCAACATGAGTCACGGCTGTATAATCCACAGGATACCATAATGGAATATTTTGTTCTTCCACATAGTGGAAGAAAATTAAGGAAATGTTAATGCATTGTCATTTGGTTAATGACAAGTGTTCATTTCAGTCTTTACCAATAATGAAGAAATAAAGCATTTTATTGTTATAATTAAAACTGTCAGTGCAATAAGTTTTTTTATGATGAAAGACTTGAAATTTTAAATTATACAGAGTTAACAGAAACTAAAACCAACCATATTTGTTATCTTAGTAGTCCTATACTTCATATGTAAGGAAAGGAAAGTCATTATAGTTTTTGCCCAAATTAGTGAAATCATTAAAAAAAAAAGATTGTCTTTAGACAGGATTTAAAATGACAATTTCTATTTTCAGACAAGCTCATTTTACAGCCAAAAAAAATTCCCACAATTACAGATTAAGTCTTTAAAAATTATACCTATTTTCAAAAAGTCATCAGATTTCCATTTCTTCTAGAGATGTTTTCACCAGTTTGTTGCTCACTTCCGCAGGCTAAGTTTCCTTCATTATTATTAAGGACTTCATACAAGTTGGACAGATTGCCATTCACTGCTTTTTCATCTTTTCTCAAAGACACAGGCAGACTTGCCAGACTAAAACTGACATCTTTAAAGGCATGCAATAAAAAGATTCCCACAATGATTGTAAGGAAGCCACTCAAAGTGCCAATAATGTCATCAACAGGCATATTTTGCCACTCTTTAAAAAGAATAGCTGAACAAGTTAAAACAGATGTCGTGAAGAACACATAATATATTGGAGTCACTATGGATGTATTAAATATATCCAGGGCCCTGTTTAAATAATTGATCTGTGTACTTACACAGAGAATAAGGCTTAGCAGCAGAATCCAGGACAGTGGGTGCCTTAGTACAGGCTTCCCTGCAAAAAGTTCTTTAATAGCAATTCCCAGGCCTTTAACACAAGAAACAGAAAATGCTCCAATTACAGAGCAGATTGTAATGTAAACAAGTATGTTTGTCTGTCCATGGCGAGGTCCTACCACAAAAATTAATATCAAGGAAACAATGACAATCAACGTTGCAAAGACAACAAAACCTGGAAGAGAGAAAAAGGGTAATATTTAGTTAAATATGTAAAGTGCTAAAAGAAACCTCTGGCATTTTCTAACAAAGCCCAGGATAAAAAAAGGGGGCATAACAATTTCAGACCACAGAAATGTAATGCAACTCCTTTCACAGAGAAGGAAATTGAGGGTCTACAAGGCAAAGTGACTGGCACCAGGTCACAAAACTATCCAGTGGCAGAGATGAGTTTGGAACTAGGTTTCCTGTTCCCTGATCAACCTTCCCACTGTCCAAAGCTGATTATTCTCAAGTGAAGAGTAAATATCTACTTCTGATATAACTACAATGGGGAAACATTACATTTTTCTTAAAAGCAAAAAAATATATATATAATATGTATGTATATGTATATCCCAATCCATATAATAGTTGTCCTGCTAATTCAGTCTTATAAGGAGTAATTTATGTATGACAATATTTGCCTACACTTTGAAATGAGAAATTGTTACAGTTGCATCTTCGATTTTTCTAGGATGATCTATTTCTGGGCAAAGCAGAACCCTCTCCATTTTGATGCATTTTCTAAAGTAATGAAATATATACCAATACCACAATAAAAACAAAAAATAGCAAAAAGGGAGTAAATAATACACAAATGTTAAACATAACCTGCTTCATAAAAATAACATCCAAAACAGTTATTTTTGCACCAAAAGGAAACTATCTGAAATATGTGGCCTAGCAAGCAACTGTTGCAGCGAGTAGTAAGAAGGCTGAAATCTATGGAATTTGCTCACAATGTAAAGCCCAAATGTAAAATGTAGAACTTGAAAAATAATGCAAAAATGAGACTATCTTACATAATCTTTTTCTTACCTGGATCACCCAGTTTATGAGACATCTCATTTAAGGTCTCAATCTCCTCCTCTTTTGGAGCATGAATTACCATAACAGTAGACCCTAAAATACTTAATAAACATCCAATTTTTCCATGAAGATTAAGTCTTTCATTTAGAAAATATGACGAAAGGATGGCACTAAAAAGAAAAAAGTAATTCCAGAAATTATAAATTATTATTTTCCTCATTTCTATCTGTATAGCATATGTGAAATAAACAGTAGACAAAAAAATCTGAGGACTAATAAAAAACAATGAGCACACCATATTACTTCTCATTCAAAACAAAATGTTACTTTTCAATCACATTTCCAGAAAATTATTTAACTTTGTGAAGAGTAAAACTGTTTGTTGAACTGAATTAAATCAAACTGAATGTGGTACAAGTCTTACAAGTTTTCAATTATATAATCTATGGATTAATAATTGATTAATAATTAATCTCTGTAAAATTAAAAACCACTAAACAGATTTCCACTGGACTCTTACAGTGATACAAAGGCATTTAAATTTAACATTAGTAACCTAACACATAATAAATAGAAGATTCATAAACAAAGTCAGATAACACTAAACATAATAGAATCTGAAAATACTACTGTAAATTTTATATAAGAAATTTCTGTTCTTGCCAAGCAAAAAAAATTGCCCTTACCTTACAAGAACACTAAGAGCTCCTAATGGAGTCACTAATGTGGCTGGGGCAAATGCATAAGCAGCAAAGTTGGCCACCTCACCAGCTCCCACTGTGGGTTAAATTTATTTTTAAAGAGTTAGTGTCAATTTTACTGTTATAAATAAAAATTCTGAATTTAAAAAATCTCATATTCACATTTAGCATTAATGCAAGTCAACTCTTAGGTTTTATGCAATATTATATATAGATTATTTCATCTACTTTAATATCTTGACTATGTTCCCAATTTAATTGGGAGGTGGGGGTGAGGTTTCTTCATTACCATGTTAAAGAAAACTTTCTGAGACAAAATCCCAAAGAACCAGAGAAAACAATAGAAAACCAAAGGGCTTAATTGAAGTAATACAGATAGAATGTATAGTTAATGCAAACATAGGATGCAATAGTAAAACATTTAACTATAGAGTTTCTATAGTGAAACAAATGCAAACAATTCAAATCGGCTAAGGGATAATAAACTTTTTCTTAAATACAGAAAATGAAAGAAAATCTTACTAGTTATAGCCAGGGAGCAGCAGTAAATAGTAGTGGTGTCAAATTTAAAGACTTGAACCCCTAGAGACCAGATACTGACTTAAAAAAACAACCATATAATTAACTATTTCTGTTATTTTTTTTATTACACATTTCTCAGGAAGTTTTAAGTTAGTAGGTATGACACCTCTACGGCACCAACAATTTTTTTTTAAAGAAGAGTCTTAATGCTACTAGTTTTCACATTTTATGTTTTATGATATCATATATGGTCTCTGTATTAGGCGTTTTTATATATTTGGGTTTTGTTTTTGTTTTTGTTTTTTTCGGTTACAAGGTACAATCTGAAGAGAGGCTGTTTGTTTTGGAGGCTCTCCTCTCCCAACCCCTCATTCCCCAACTACTGATTGTAAAGACAAAAGGCACCAATAAAATGCATTTTAAGGTTTACTTTTGGGTTCCAACTTGGGGCAATAAAAAATACAGAAGAAGCCCTAATATTTTAAGTGCCAAATGTCTTTTGGACCATCATTCTTTGAATGCTCCTTAAAAATAATCAAAATATACCTGAAAACTATTACCAATCCCCACTTTCAATTTGATTAAGAATCACTAGAAAAAAGAATTATCTGTAATATCTCCTTTAAAATGTTCAAATGACATTCTGATTCTTTTTTATTTTCAGAATATAAGCATTGGAAGGTTCAAAAAATAAACCACCACTTAAAATAAATGGCAGTATATTTTTCTAAACCAATCACAGTGCTGCTGATAATTAAAAAAAAAATGGCAGTGCTATCAAGTTTCAAAGGAATTACTCTTTTAAAACCCCTGTCAATATACTGAGGATAATAACAATAGTCTGTGCTAGGTTCAATGGGGCGAAAATTTTTTTTTAATCTATACTTAACATTCATCTTAAAGCTTTTAACTTTGAAATATTAATTAAGTTAAATTTTTTTACACAAAATTGCTTCTTTAATTTGTGCTAATAATCCAGGGTCATGTAAAAAATGTTGACTATAGAATTCTAGTATTTCCTGGTCATTTTACTTAATACATACTTGATAGAAGTCCAGCCCACCATAACCACTCTTTAAGATATGCATGGCCACCTTGACCTAGAAATGAAGAAAAAGTTATTTTTCAGATATTTGGAGGATCATCAGATTCTAAACATTCAGATCATAATCTATAAGGATATGTAGAGATTACAGGGAATAAGGGGAAAGGTCTCAATAACTGAGGTTAACACTTTCAAAATATTCATAAACATGCAAAAAACCTATGAAATTTAGAGTACAAACATGTATAAGTATGAAGTACTCAAACAGAAAGACAAAGGTATGTGCTAGTTTAGCATATTGGGCCAAATGTACACCTCTAAAATGAAGTTTACTAAAAATGCAAAATATAAATATAAACTAAAAAAAGTCTATATTAAATGTAGTAATTATGAAAGCTTTTTAAAATATTCCTTTCACTATCAAATAAAAATCAATTATTTACTTTTAATCAAGACAATTTTCAACTTGGTCATTTTTGTTCTTTTCCAAAGACTTCACCTTCACTAATAAAATTTAGTATGATTTTAAGTCAAGTTTTGTACAAACCATATTTATAAGGAATTTGAGAGAAGAGCAGAATTTGAAAAGTGGAAGGGACAACAAAGGACATCTAATCCAACACCCAAAAGGATTCCCCCTAACATACCAGCCTCTAAATTTGAAGGCCTCCAAGGAGTTAGAACCTGGCTCCTCTTAAGGCAGCCTACTTGTTTATGGCCAGTTCTCCTCATTTGGAAATTTTTCCTGAAATCAAAACTAAATTGGCCTCTGCAAATTCTACCAACTTCTTCACCAATCTGGAAGCCCTCTACTGGATGCTCTCCAATTTACTGAATATCCCTCCTGCATAAATTCCAGAGAGGGAAGGATTCAGTAGGACCATCAATTCTTTGTTTTTAGAGCTATAGCTCATTTAATGAAGTTAAGTTTGCATTAGCTCTTTAGGCTACATTACACTGTTGACTCCTAGATATCTCTTTCCTTCCCTCTCCCCTCAAAACTGCTTCTTAATTATGCTTCTCCTACCTTGTACTGATAAATTTTATATTCATGTATAAAATTCTTCATTTTCCCCTATTGCATTTCATCTTATTAAACTCAACTCAGTTCAATAGTTCATCAATATTTTTTGGATGCTGTCATTTGGTATCTCAGCTATCCCTCCCTCATCTGCAAATTCAACAAACAAACCATCTATGCCTTTACTTAAGTCATTAATTTAAAAAGTTAACTAGCATAGTGGAAGACAAATTCCTGGGGTAGACTAAATATCTCCTTAACATGTTATATGGCTTATATCCACATACCCCCTCCCACTGACCTGCAAACAGAAGATTTCTGTTTTAATTTTCTGATATATCATAATGTCTACAACAACTATGTTAATGCTTTTTTAAAAAAGCTACATGAATAAATAAGGCAAATGTCAAACGAGAATTTCTTCTCTGGCTTTGATGTTTCTAGGAAGGGGTTAGCAGAGCCATTTTAAAAAAGACAACAATTCCTTTCTTGTACTCTTCACTTGGTTTCATGTACTTAGGACATGACAATTTAAAGAGAAGGGAAAGAAGAAGCTAAACAAGTAGCTACAGGAAAGAATAACATTTTTGTGCTTAAAGTGATACACTTTTTTTTTTGCATTTGTTTCATTACAAAGCTGAGTATTCTTATACTGTTAGCAATATAGAACTTAACTCCAAATTCTTTTGGGGGGGGGAAGCAAACATCAAGAATTAATCTTTATGGAAAGTATAAAAATCATATATAAATATATAACCTACCTGCTCTCATGGAGCCTTTTCTGGCTAGCCTCAAGAGACCCTTTTTTTTTAAAATGAAGCTTCCTCCAATGAATATGCTGGAACTCATAGCCAATCCCAGACCAATATAAAAGTCATATTTTCCACGATCCTGGCTCATCTCGTTAACTACTAAAAGTGTTCAGGTGAGTCACATTGATCACAGAACAGAGAAACTGCTGGTACTGGAGCCAGGTGACACAACCTTCAATTCTAAACATACACAACAAAAATAAAGATTTTTAGAGAAATAATCGATTACAAATACAGACAAACCACAAATATGATACTTAAAAAGTATTCAAATAGAAATTCTACCTTCTTCTCCTTTATCCTAAAGGAATAGTCTTTTCTTTTTTTCTGAAGACTGCAAAGCTCCCCATCTGGTCCAGGCTAGAATCATAATAGCCACCTACAGACTGATTTTGCTAATGACAATGACAAGTACAGTTGACATGATTGTTTTTCTAATCTAGGCCAGCTTGCTTCTCCTTAGGCAGCCTAATTGGCTCCCTTTCCCAGGGACTCACTCATTAGGTGCCAGACAGTACAGACATCTAATCAGTTTTAGCCCACTGAAGCTGAGAACTCCTGAATTTAAAAGACTCTCGGACTCAGGGATTATTAAGGGTAAGGGTCACCATGCTTCTTTTCCCTTCATTTTTATAATATCAAATGTCTGATTTTAATGGAAAAAAATAAAAACAAGTTCACTAGGAATAGAACTTTAGCCACAAAAAAAAAAATAATAATTCACTTAGTATCTACAGCAAGTTGGATAAAGTTTTTGTGAGTAAAGTTTAACTAATGCTATCATAGCAAGAGAAAAACTGTAATGGACCTAAATAGTTAAATAATAATGTTCTTGATTTAATGAAGTAGAACCTTTTAAAAAAAAATATTAATTCAAGTCCTATAAACTGAGCTATCTTATCAGTCTAACCTAATAAGGAAATACTGTTGCAAAACTTATTTCCCTTTAGGCATATGAAGACTGTCAGGTTTTCCAGCAGGACATGAATGACCACCACTTGCCTAGTATTTTGCAGTAAATATCAGGTAAAGTTGAATTTGTGGATACAGTGGAAACTTCAAACTCCAAATTCTGTAAGTGATTTAATGAAATTTGCTACACTTCTGGTAAATATTTATGTACAATAACTATGGAATACAGTAAATATTTAAATACAATGTTAAATATTGTTTATAAATGCTCTTCAAATTTGGGAGAGGGTCAATGACTCAAAATTAAAATGAAAGTAAAAGTATTGCTTGTGAACTTCAAGATTCATAGAAAGTCAGATTATTGATATTCTTGTGCTGAGGTTAAATACTAATGAAATATAAAGTAGTTTCAGAGAAATGTAAGTTAGAAAACAAAGGGGAAAGGGCAACAAAGAAGAAACTGAGGCCCAGAGGAGAAAAGTTCCTGGTCCAAGATCACAGAGATAGAATCTCGGTGTCTGATAAAATCTCTGTGTCTGGAACAAAGATGTCATCAGGTCTGGGAAATCTTTCAGAAACAGGGAGTCAAATTGCAGTTCCCTATGTTCCAACATGGGGAAAATTCTAAGACAAACCATTCAGAAAGGTCCTGGAATATTCTACTATTAAAGATGCAAGTGAAAAAACAAACTCTTCTTTTAAAATGGAAATACCTTCTGGAATGAATAAATCCACAGTCATACCACAGTGTAAGTTACTTGGTCCAGCTTGCTTTAATAATGGCTTAAATAGTTCACAAAGAAGGTGGTAGTGTTCAGATAGCTTAGTACAGTGCCATGAGCACTGGTTTTAGAAAGACCCTCTTCAAATCCCAGCTCTGCCACCAAAAGATCAAGGGTAAGTTTTTCTCACCTGTAAAATGAAGAGACTGATTCAAATGACCTCAAGTCCCCTTCAGGTTCAACAGAGGACACTAGCAATGAGTACCAAAAGGAAGGAGGTACAGCAGGTTGGAAGGTATATAAAAGGTTTAAAAAAGGTCTACAGAGTACTATAGATTACTTATAGGCATGCTAGAAAAACTACAAGAGAGTGGGAATGGAGGAAAGACAAAGAGGTTTATAGAAAGTTCAGTTTTCATTTTTATTCCCTTATGGGAATTTACTATAGGGGAGTTTACTATAATTGCTATCCTGCTTTCTGATAATTCTTGAAGCTTTTAATTCTAACTGATATCTCTGTCCCTATAACAGAATCACTTAGAGACCACTACATATCTCCTTTAGTCTTTAGGGGTTCATCAATTGAATTTTTCCACTGTTTCCTTCAGGTTGTGATCATCAACAACCCTAAAATCAAGAACTTAATTTCCCATCCACCTACTCTAACCATATCATTTTTTGTTCATAGTTATGCTACAATTAAAAAAAAAACCTGGAACAAATACCATCAGTAATTTACAATTTTTTACATGATGATTTTTACACCCTGAATAGCTATACTACTAAATACTATTTACTATAGTACTGAGTACTATTTCCACTTTGTATTATTTCACATTAGTTTTTCCATATTTCTGAGTAGTCTTCATATGTCAATCTTTGTAACAAAGTAGCATTATACTTACATCAACATACCACATGCTTCTTAGTCATTTTGTAGTTACTAGACATTTGGGTTGTCGCTAACTTTTAAATATGGCACAGCCTTAAGTTCTTTGAATAGAGAAGCCTTCCCCCCCCACTCTTTATTTCAATAAGTCATACTTGCAATAATGGGGATTAACTGAAGGGTATGACCAACTCTTGGGTGTAACTGCCAAAATGAAGTGCCAAAAAATGGCACCAAAATGTATTGCCAACAGCAAGGTATAAACACACCTATTTTCCCAGAGTTGCAAAGTTTATTTTTATTAATATCTGATAATTTAGTGAGTATGAGGCATCTCACACTTATGATTTATATTTCTTTAATTATTTGGGGAGCTGAACCTTGTTTCAAGTGTTTATTCATTACTTGTAAATTGTTTTATTCCGTCTGTCTGGCCAATGGATTCTAAATACTACCCATATAAACTTATTTGTCTCTTGTAAACCTTGAAATCCTTCATGATTATCAACATTTTCTTGCTGTTTCTTTTTTTTTAGTTTTCATTTTAGATTTTTGTTTTACTGATATTCACTGTGCAATTACAAATTTATATTATCAAAAAAAAAATTGTGTTCCAGATCATTTCTCCTATTTTCAGGGATGGAATGACTAACCACCAATGTCAATATCATAACCAAAACCTTCTAAGAGCAGCGCCTCTGCTAACCTAAAATTATAACCTCCATTTCCCCTTTCACTCAATTTGTCTCCTATATTCCTTTCACCTAATGTCATGTTTTCTGGGAATTAGTTAATAACATTTTTATCTGTACTTTGATAGTTAAGATGACCCCTGCCTATTTATGATAAACATACTAGTAATTGCACTTTATCCTTTATTTTATGGATTTTAAAAACTATTTTGAATTTCCCTAGGCAACTCCCTAACACTACAAGTCACATACTTTCCATTCCACAATAATGTTCCTCACACTATACT